>NW_006408678.1:6765915-6799023 GCF_000296735.1 Chrysochloris asiatica | reverse complement strand
TGGTTCAAGCTCACCAGCTGCTCCTCGGAAACCCTATACAATGTCACTATGGGTCGGAATCTACTGGACAGCACTTCACAACAATAACAATAAGGGAGTGCGGTGGCTTCATAGGATAAGCATTGGGTATCAAACCACAAGGTTGATAGTTCGAGCCCCCCAGTTGCTCGGTGGAAGAAAGATGAGGCTTTCTGTTTCTGTAAGGATTTTAAAATCCTTGGAAACCCTATACAGGGTTACTATGATTGGGAACCAACTTGACAACCCTTAGCAACAATAGCATACCCCATAAAGGGTTGCTTTGCGTCAGACTTGACTCGATGGCACATAGTTTTTTGTTTTGTTTTATTTTTTAATCATGTGCCACACGCTGGACATAGCAAAGAATTCCATTTAGGTAAGTTAAAAGGTATGGCTTTAGTCCAGCATTGGTCCTATAATACTGGTGTTGTTTTTAAGTGCTATCAAGTCTGTTCCAACTCATAGTGACTTTGTGTAGGCTTTCTGAAGAGCAGGTGGTGGGTTTGAACTGCTGACCTTGTAGTTTGCAGTCCAGTGTTGATCCTACAGCACCACACCAGGAGTCCTAGACCAGAAAAAATGCTACGCGAATACAGAGGAATATATGATTATGGGATGTTTGGAAAAGGCTTCTCAGAGATGTTGACACAAATCCGGCTCTGACTTATGGCAAGCATATGTGTATCAGAGTGGAACTGTGCTCAGTGGCTGATTTTTTCAGTAGATCACCAGACCTTTCTTCCAATGTGCTTCCAAGGAGACTTGAATGTCCAATCTTTATAACAGTGTAGTACATTTGTTTACACCACCCAGGTGTCTGTGACAAATAGTAAGTGATCAGGTGTAAGCTGAGCATATGCAGGTTGTAATGGAGGAAATTATGTCTAAAAGGTAGACTGAGGTCAGATTGCTTAGGGTCTTGAATGCCAGGCTCAGAAAGTGCCTTCTTTGGCCTGTCCATCTCAGGTTGACTAGCAGGGGATGGGATGGCTACATTTATGTTTTAGAATGCAAGATCTGTAGGCAAAGGGAGAATGGATTGGAAGAGGGAGAGGTTAGAAGCCATTGTAATAGTTTGGTAGGACAACAATGAGGTCCTAAATTGGGGATTATCTCTAATTATTCATTGAAGAGAAATGTGGAGCTACCTCTGATGAGGCATAAGGGCCAAACAGATGTGGAGACATAACAAATGGATTTTGGGTGCAAATCTAGTTTCATATTTGTGTGCATACAAATACACACACATATCACGCATCACCATTTTTGGCCTCTGCAGACTCAGCCCAATTCTACCTGACTTTTTAAGCCAGCCATTGATTTATTTTTCTATCCTCTGAAGAAAAGAGAAAAAGTGAGAGGTCTATGATCTTATGGATTCTGCCAGTACGATTTGATCTTTGATGATCCCATAGGATTCTGCTGGCTGAGAAATGCTGAATACAAACAAATTTTGAAGACTTGATGCTATTACTATATTTATGTGTTGCAGATTATTTACCTTTTGTGAATTTGTAACTGTTGTTGCAGATTTGAAAACCTGCCCACTAAACACTTTGGGGAAATTATTCTCAGCCAGTGAGTAACCTTTGGTAGGGAAGCTTTAGGAGACTAACTGGTTCTCTCTTCATAGCAGGCCTCCTGCTGAATGTAGAGGGAGAAGTTAAATATTATTAGATAAAGGACCATACTGTAATGTTTGTACAGATCCTACACTTTTCTGGAATATTCTTTCTTCCCTCCTACTCTTCTAGTACTGAGGACCACTTATCCTTGCTTTAAAATGTAATGTAGGAATAGCACTGCAAAAAAGAAAATCAACAAATACAAATTGTTTGCTCTTTAAAATATGAGCACTGAATGCATTTCTTTTGCAGAACACCCAAAACCAAATCCACTTCCGTCGAGTTGACTCTGACTCATTGGGACCCTATATAGGGTTTCCGAGACTATAAATCTCTATGGGAGCGCATCTTTCTCCTAAGGAGTGGTTGGTGGGTTTGAACCACTGCAGTTAACTGTCCAATGCCTAGCCCACAGTGTCACCAGGATTCTGTGTTATAGAAAAGTTTACATTAATTTTGGGGATAACTTGGACATGTCTCAAGGATTTTACCCAAATATGTGCAACACTGCTGATGGGAAGCGTCCCCAGGTTGTCTCTTATATTCATCAAAACCATTTTGGGGTACCCTCTCTTGTTCAGATCAATATGTTTCCATGGAAAAGGGGAAGAGTTTTGGCGGCCGTCTGGTTCACATATTGGTTATGTAAATATCACTGGACCCCATTTACCCCGATGTGGAAAAAGGGTCATATACTCATGTAGAAGTACCAGAGAGAATAAAAGGTATGTGAAATCACTAGTGAAGTGTGACTCGTGCCAAAATCAGTGAATACTAGTTTCTTTAAGGTACTGGTTTATAAAGCTTAACAGAAACACATAGACTTTTCCTTTAGGGAACTTATAACTTTTTTTTCGAAATCCTTGATATATAGAATGTTATTTAAAATTCCTGGATTCTCAAGCCTGGTGTCAAAAATGCAATCATGTCATCGTTTGATTATCAAGAAAAATAAATGTGTGTATTTTTTGTAAATTTTTCTTTTCGGTGTGGTTATGGGAAGTAGAGTGCAACTTCCATGAACTAACCCAACCTTAGTGTTGAAAGACTGACTTTTAAGAATCGTTGCATTTGAAAGTAGCAAGCTGCTTTGAATCAAAATTCTTGAAAAAGCATATCTTTATAATTTTTAAACAAATGGCTGGTATAGGCACATAACCAAGTTTTTTAAGATCATAAAAAAGGGCATTCAAAATCTTACTCTTGTAGAATTTGTCTTTTGTTCTTTGTCATTCATTTATTCAACAAGTATTTATTGAGAACCTAACATGAGCTAGAAGTGCTGGATACCATAAATGGTTGAAGGGTCTTCAACCACTAAGAAGAAGGTTGGCTTCTTGAATCCATGAAGAGGTACCTCAGAAGAAAGGCCTGGTGATCTATTTCTGAAAGATCACATTGATTGAAAACACAGTGGACCACTGTTCTATTCAGAAACACATGGCAATCTCATGGGTAACTGGGTTTCAGATTTTTTAGTATGCTGTGGTGGTGTCGTGGGTTATGTATTGGGCTGCTAACCTCAGGGTCAGTAGTTCAAATCTACCAGCTGCTCCATGGGAGAAAAATGAGACTTTCTACTCCCATAAACGTTTACAGCCTCGGAAACCCTATACAAGGCCACTATGAGTCGGAACCGATTCAGCACACAACAACAACAACAACATCAACAAGAAGTAGTTGGAGTGCTTGTGTAGTACTGTAGGGTAAGCACTGGACTGCTAACTATAAGGTTAGTGTTACAAACTAACCACCTGTTCCTTAGAAACCCCATACAGGGTGGCTTTCAGTCAGAACCAACTCAGTGGCACTCAACAACAACAACAACAAGAAGCAGTAGTTAGTATTTCATCAGTAGGACACAGCCCCTGATTAATATTTGGTACTTTATAAAACTGTATTCGTGTTTGAAGCAGTAGAAATGGGAGGTGTTTCTGTTGTCTTCTGGAGGGCTGGGGAGTGGGGAATGGAGAAGTGACCAAATTTGAAAAATTAATTGCCTGGAATAGCTATTTTCATTGACCTAATTGTCACTGATGTGCAATTATTTAATTTACTGTGTAATTTGTATTTCTGTTATTTTATCATTTTCATGCTTCATTATCACCCTGTGTATTCAAGGTATTGAACCTGTTTCATAAACAGTATTAATCTCAATTAATTTGGTAGCTTTAAATAATAGCCTTTTATTAAATTTATTCTTTGTTATTCTACCCATGTTTTTGTAGTGACAGGGGCTAATGATGCTGAAATAAGCAAATGTTCAGTTTAAATAACATTTTCATATTAAAAAATATATATTTGCACATTTATCTTTCCAAATGGTTTTGGTTATAGAGATCACCTTATTAGGATAATTCAGAAATCTGAGGCCAAAGTTCAATTTCATGGCTTGATTTTATCTGAGAAACATTAAACTTGTAGGATACCTTTTATCTTGGCAAGAATCAGAATGTTGAAAGAAATCTTGAAAAAAGAATTTAAATTTGTTCATGAGACTATAAACTTCTTGTAGACATGTATAGCCCCAACACATGGCTAGTGTTCTTTAAGCATTTGCTGATTTTAATTGAATTATAATAAATAATAAAATGGAATTTGAGACCCCCAAATTGCGAACATTTTCATTGTTTAATGTACACACACTATTCTAGCACACCATCCTTTCTTCTTCATATCAGAAATTTCATTTTATTATGTTCATCTTTGATGTGGAACATTTTATGGCCTCCTGCTGTGACTCATTTTGGTGGTGAGTTAACTGCTGCATGGAGCCAGCCCTCCCTTGAAAGCTTTGGGGCTCAAGCTCCCTACAGTCAGCTTGCCTATAGGTTGAGCTCACAACAAAATATCAAAATGGCATTTCAATTTCTAGGTAAAAACAGAAAGCTAAAATTGAAAATACTATATTCTCTAAGTCACCTGGAATGACCTTCAAGGACATTTATATTTTCCTATTATGTCTTCACTGGCACAAGGGAGTCATCTTTATTGCCAAGAGAAAAAATGCCCTGAGATAACACCCCCCAAGTTTCAAAATTTTAAAGTTTAACCATGGTGTCCCATTAGGCTGACATTTAGCTTCAGAACATACTCCCCTATCTGAATTAGTCACCATTACTAAAAACAAATTAACTGATATCCACATGCACTCACACATGAGTGGACTTCAAAAAGTTCATGGAAACATGGAAGTAAAAGATAATGGAATTTTCCACTAACTATCTGAAATCACTTCATATGTGCACTAAGTTTATAGTTCTACCACTTGCCTGTCACATTGTCATACTGGGATGGCATTGTGTGTTGTTATGATACCAGAAGCTATGCCACTGGTATTTCAAATGTGTCAGGGTCACCCATAATGGACAAATTACAGTGAAGCTCCTAGACTAAGATAGAATAGGAAGAAGGGCCTGGCGATCTCCTTAAAAATAATAGTCAATGAAAACTTATGGCTAATGGACCCAAACGTACTGATGATTGTGAGGATGGTGCAGGACCAGGCATTGTTTTCATTCATAAAGTCTCCATGAGTCAGAGTCTCCTGGACAGCGGTAAACAACTGTATATGTTGTTGTTGTTAACTGCTGTCAAGTTGGTTCCAACCCATAGTAACCTTGTGTATATAGGGTTTCTGAGGAGAGGCTGGTGAGCATGAACTGTCAACCTTGTGGTTCAAACTAACTTTGCAGTCCAACACATTAACTCACAGTGTCACAGAATTAAAACAGAATGGGGGGAAAGATAGGTGGAAAATACTTTACTTTATTACTCCTTCTTTATTCACCATAAGTGATTTGTTTGCTTCTTCACTCAGCTCAGAGTTGTGCCAACTTTGGTGTATCTGAGTATTATCATTCGGGATGGTTTACCCCAAACCAAATATACTGTCTTGTGAGTGGGTTAAGGGACTTCCAAGACACATTTAGCTATCTTTAGAAAGTAAACTTTAACAAGTACTTCTATACATATATTACATAGGAAATTAATGATGACTGAAAAGCAGATTCCTGGAGAGATCTCTAACCCATCTTTGTCTAAATTCTTCACTTCTGAAATAGAAAGTCCAGACCCTAGCCATCTCATCCTACACCTTGGGCACAAGGGCACATACATTAGAATCATGATCACCATTGTACTCATGATGTTCTCTCAAATGCATATAAGCAGGACTGTCTAGTTTGTTGTATGCTCTTAGGTAAATGTCCAGCCAGGCTTCTTACAAAGATGCTGTGGGGTCCACTGGAAAACTTCCTGAGTCATTATGTGGCTTTGGATCTTGTTTAAGTACAGGTAAATATTAACAGCAGCCAGACAGACGATAGAATGTCAATCCTGCCTAGCTTCTTTTCTAGGTAAGGGCTGTCCTTCGTACCTCTGAACCAGCTGTCGGCTGCTGCTCACTTGTCTCACTGACACGGCCCCCTGGCTGGGCTGATTGGTCGCTGGAAATAACTGATATGGAATACTGATGCTCTTGCCGGCAGTTCCTTCCACTCCAAAGAGACACCTTTCCACCCCTCTTGTTGCCTGCAGGTTTCCAACCTGGTGCCCACCCTCCCCAGACCACGCCACCCCTGCATCCCGGGGGAGAGGACAAGTCCTGGACATGATCCTCTGAAATCCACCAGGCTGCTTTCATTCCTACTGGCTCTCGCTCTCCAGAGAGTCCTGTTCCAGACTTCTCAGGGTTTTTACAGCACAAACAACTGCATGCGGGCTCGAGGGGAGGCTGAGCAGGACTTGTGTGGTGGTTTTATTCCCTCCCTCCACTTCACTGTTCTCATCCCAGGCTCGGAGGTTCAGGTGGGATTTCTTTCTCCTGAAAGCACTGAGGAAAGATCCTGGTTCCTTCTGTTGACTCTTTCTATTTTTATGGTAAGTGCTTGCTTGTAATGAGCTCTTCTGCTGCAGTGAATGGAATGCTTGCTAGCTCTCTTCCCAGCTAAGCTTAATGACCTTCGTTCTGTGTTTCTCCTGTTTTCATGGAGCCTCATCAAGGGTGACCCAGCTAACTAAAATACCAAGGGTTATTTGTCTGGATGGTTTGTCATTTTTTGTTTTCTTTTTCTTCTCCTTTTTTCTTAAACCTGAGCTCCTCAGCTGTGATGGAAACATAAGCATTCTCTTTGTCCTTGAATCGGCTGCTGGGGAAATGTGTTCACGATGATAAACTGCAGCAGTATGCTGGGCATCAGTACAGGATGACTGACAAATTTTGGGCAAGGTGAAGTCTTTGCATGCTGAGGTGCACCTTCTCTGAGTCGAGAAGGGCTAGGATGCTCAGCCCACATAGCAAACTATTCCATCCTCCTGTGTGAAGACACGCTCACGTGTGAGTTATGTCGGAGTCTGCTGTGGGCAGCAGTATTTCAAGCACCTGTCTTTGGGTCCAGACTGGCCCTGTGTCTTGTGGGGTGTTCAACTTGGGCTGAGACATCGCGGCAGGAGGAATCCTGCTTTGGCAGACAGAGCCAACTGCATGACCTCATTGTACTTCAAAGTCCCAGGGTGCCCGTTCTGCTAACCATCTTTTGCAGCTTCTTCAGAGGGTGCAAGGGGGGCTGGGGGAGTAATGGGAGGAACATTTGTGAGTTGACAGCAGTTTCTTCCTCCTACTGGGAGAGGAAATGTGAGGCTGTTGAAATGGTTAGACTTTTCTAAGGGAAAAGAAGCAGGTTTCCTATTGAAGCATGTGTTATAGCATCCACCAGACAGGGTGTTTATTCCAGGGCATTCCTCTCTGAATAATGCTCTCGTTTTACACCTGGTCTCCTGAGACTTACTGCCGAGAGCACCAGGATTTCAAAAAAGTCTATTCCTGGATGCCTTTCCAAGTCCAAGGGGAACCAAGAGCATTTGGGAAGTTGCTGGACCTATGCATGGCAGGAGTCTGTCATCACCAGGAGCGTTTTCTTTCTTTCTTTCTTTGTTTTGTTTTTTTTTTTTTGGTAGTAGATGTGTTGCATTATTTTGTTCAGAGCAGCATTTCAAAGAATAAGCTCTGCAGAACTAATTCTGCTTAGTTATTTTCCAGTCATAAACTGGAGAAGGGTCTTGTTATTTGACTGTGCATGGGCTTTTCAATTCTGGAGTGGTTAAATTTTAGTAAGTGTTCTCCTCTCATTTGATTTTGCTTCTGACTTATAAAGTGCTGCAATTTAGCAATGGATGAGGGCAAACATGTGGGGTAGTTTCTGGTGTTTTCCCCCTGTTGATATAGAGATTGAGATGTAAAGTTCTTCAACTGTCTTGTTCATTCTCAACACTTTTCTTTCCATGGACTGTGTGGAGTTTTCGTAAAATAGTGGTAATGACATCAGACATATGCTTTTTTTCAGCTTCTGGGGTTCAAAGAAGATAACATTCGGTGTTTTTGATTATTATGTAATTTTTGTGTGTAAGGGTTCTATGCCTGTATAAAAGTATGAGTTTAAATAAAGATCAAGAATGTATAGATGCTTATGTGACAGTTCAGTTCAAGAGTATATAAGCAGCAAGTAAATTCGCAGAAAGGAAAGGGGGAGTGGTACTAGTCTCCAGTCCTTACATCATGTTTGAAATACTTTCAGCACTGTTTGGAGCAGCTATTCTAGCAGCCACTCTTGTTTCCTACAGTTGATTGTGACTCAGAAATATTGTGTTTCCTCTGATGATTCTTTAAGATTTACCTGATTATGTTCACCCTTAGCAGTGTTTTCTGCTTTTGATTTTCAAAAAATTTCCAATGGAAAGGATTTTATTGTGTGCCTGGCAACTCAACTTGAGGTATTCATCAAGATGGAAACAGAATCAGCTTGGGTGTCCTGGAAACAGACTGTTTTAAACTGCAGGCAATTTCTGATGCATTTAGCAAATATTTCATTTGAATGAGTAGCTTTGAGAGAAAGCATTTCTTAGCACGCAACAAAACGTTGACCTACATGGGTCAGAAGTACACGCATGTGCAAGCACACATGCAAATGCATTCTGTGTGTTTGTGACTGCGCATGCTTTTAATAGTTGCAGCCTGCTAGTTTAGAGAGGAAAAGAAAATTTCCGGAGATACTGCTTTTCATCTTTAGTTTTTATTGGGGGGCTGGTGAGTTAGTGCTGTGAGATAGAGATTTCCCCACTTCCCACAGCCCTCCTCCAGATAAGCCTTTGGGAATTTCTTTGACTCGGGAGAGTGCATTCTTCAGCAGTTCCTTGTACCATCACAGCATGGTGCTGTGGTGGTCATTCCTTTGCAGGGTCTCTGAAGGCAGCCTAGAAAAGGACTGCAGGAAACATGAGAAAAGCGGCGCTAAGCAGAGTCTGGAGCCTCATTTTATTTGTGTGTTTCCTTTGCTGCTATGCCTTGCAAGCTGATTGTGCAACTGTAACACATTGAAGATATTTGGAATGGGTCTAGAGAAACCTGGATTGCTGTAACTGCAGTTATTCATTTTCCCCACTCTTGAACTATTTGTTATTGTTATGGTTACTAAGTGCCATCCAGCTGGTTCCGACCCAAAGCAACTCTGTATAGGGTTATCCAAGGAGCAGCTAGTGAACTTGAACCACCAACCTTGTGGTTCAAACAACTTTGCAGTCCAGTGCATTAACCTACAGCATTATACCATCTAGTCTTAAAACAGGTCTTTTACTCTGTTTCTTTTTGTGTTGTTCCAATTTGAATCAGTAGTTTTCATTTTCCATCTTCTTGCTTTCTGCTGTCTCTTTTCATCTCTATTTGTGACATACACATATATGTATGTATATGAGGGGACTTTGAAAAGTTCATGGAAAACTTTCATTACCTTTTAATACACACACCACATATATGTACACATATGTAAACGTATACACACATATATATTTAAGTATATGTTTGTCCACACACAGATATACACATCCACACACAATGAAAATTATATGACTAGTGAAGCATTAGTTCCACGTCACTTTTAGTTACCAAACTCCAAATGTTGAAACTGTGATGATGTAACCGAGAGAACACCTTACCCCCATGAATACAAATATAAATAACCTCACTGATTCTGCGAGCATTTTGTCATTGAAACTATTTTCCGTAGTTGATTACCAGGTCCAGAAATAGAATCAGTTTTGCATTTTAATTAATGACATTCTGGATTTGTGGAGGTTGGGCTGCCCTCAAATCTTGACATGTTTACTGTCTAAAAGGTCTTTGTGTTAAGTGGGGGAGTTTTTTTGGTGGTACAAAGTAAAATGATTGGATCATGTGACACAGTAAAGAATTTGATGCACTATATAATTAAGGATGTTGTCTATCTTTTTGTTGCTTTTACTGATAGAATTAAGTCAATATATTTCCTTTTACCATCTCTCCATGAGCCTTTTAAAGAAAGTTTTTATTGTATGATACTTTACATGGGAGAACATCAGCTTTACACTCATCCTATTGTGTTTCATTTCATTGCAATTATTACAATCCCCTCCATGCATCATCATTCAACAGCATTTGCTTTTATTCCATCTGGTTGCTCTTTTTTTGCGGGGGTGGGGGTGGGGGTTGATGTACACCCAAACACTCGAGAATATGTAATCATTCAAACAACTAAAAGGTATACCCTACAAGCCTGCCTCCCAGCCGTCAGCACACAGCCCCTCTCTCTCCATGAGTCCAGAGTCCCCAGCCGCTCTATCTCTGGCACCACTGCTTTTCTGAATAGGGTCCCACCTTTGGTTCCCACTCTTCTCCCTTTATGGTTCCAGGGTCCTCCGCTCCTGGACTGCAAGATCAACCACTCCCCTCTTTTTGTTACAAAACGTCCATGAACCTTTTTTATAGAGCAAAGAAAAGTAATGTGCAGCTCCCACACAAAGCTTCTTAGAAGGAGAACCATTCTTCAACAGAGATTCCAAACTTCTTCTAACACCAGCTATGATGATCTACTGTGATAGGAACTTGCTGTTCAATTGACAACTCAGACAGATTGTATAAAATAGGAGAAATGCTTCATAAGCTAAGTTGAATACTGCACTTCTATCTGCACCTCCCTACAGAGCTGATTTAGAACCATAGTCATTAGGTTAGTTTTGCAGGGAAAAAAAAAATTATATATATATATAATTTTTTTTTTTTAAACATGACCTCAGTAGCATAATAATCTAGCCAGACTGCCTGTCATAAATGTTTACATTCTAAGTTATACTTCTTGGGTGGTAGAGGGAGATGGCAGTATTTTGGAGGAGAACCAAATCACAGTCCCCAAATAATGCAATGTGAAAGGAGAAAGGTCTTCCCTATATTCAGCATCTAATACTCCAGTCCCTTGCCTCTCAAGTCCAAAGAACCAATAAATTGTTACAAACACATTGTGACAGGTTTTACAGGCCTTTTTCCTAAAAGACATTTTTGACCCTTAATTAGGCATCTGCTGAGTGACCTTTTTGGCTTGTAGGAGCCAGCAGCCATTCTTATAGAATGCAGACATATTGTAATACAGCAGGAATTCACTTACTTACATTTTTCCTGTTGGTCCCCCACTGGGAACCTCCTGTGGGTGTCAGTGAGGAAATGAGTGTCAAGGCCATCAGAAACTGCCTCCAATCACAGTGGGAAATCCTCAAGGACCTTTGGATTCTAATGCAGCCCCCACTAACTGGCTGTGCAGGTCAAATTCTCTGCATTTGCTACATTGGTGTGGGATCAGATGATCTCAGGGGCTTCCCCAGCCATTAAATATTGTGAAATGAAATTTATCTCTATTTCCAGATGGATAGTAATTTCTGAAGCAATTGACCTACATTAAACTCTCCTGTAGGGAGTGGGCTGCACATTTCCTTGAGTCTACAAGTCTCTGGAAGTATGACTGAAGCATGAACATTCAAGTTACTCAGAAAAGTTTGACACACGGTGATGCTTCATGTATGAGGCTCATATTTCTATGATGACTATCTGCTTCCCTGTGGCAATTTAAAACACTTCCACTTAACACCAAAATGGTTCTTGATGAACATCTTAGCTGCCCTATAATTTCACAGTTTAGGAAATCGAGGCCCAGGGAAGTTAAGGAAGTTAAGTGATTTCTCCAAGGTTGGAGACCTTGTTAGCACCCTGCACATGATGAGTTTAATACAATGTACGTACATTCAGGGCTTTGCTCCACTTCTGATGTGGAGCATCTTCCAGCATACGCAGCTGACACTCATTGTGGCATTCATTGCTCACAAAACTGCTTTGTAGCATCTAGCTCTCTGGTGTCTATTATTTCTGGGTTCATCTCATGCTGATGACATTGTTGTACCAGGCAGAGTGAGTCACGGTCAGCAAATGTTTATGGTAATTTGCTCATGCTTGTGTAGAAATGTATTTTCCATAGGGACGCTCTGGTTTTCTTAGGAAAATTTCAAGATTTTCTAAACATTGTGCTTATTTTACTCTTTTTGCTTAAACTACTTACTTATTTCTGTTTTGTAGGAGGGCAGTGCTTATGGATTGATTCCTTCATCCACTTATTCATTTGCTCAATACTTATTGAGCACAAAACTGTATCAGTCCTAATGCCAAATAGTTGAGATCTAGAGTAAACAACCAAACACAGCCATTGCTCTTAAGGAGCTGAAAATCTACGTATGCTTCATGGAGTTTATCACCGTTTGATTCCCTGCCAGTGTTCATCGCACTGTTTCACACAGTTTATGAAAAAGTCTAGTTGAAAAACTGTTGGGTTGGTCAGTATTTCTCCTGTGGCTATTCTGCTAAGAAGGTCTTTTCATAAATAGGCACCTTTGTTGTCCTTGAAACAGATATCTTCCAGTTTTTCACATTATTTTTAGCACCTGATTTTGTTATCTGACTGAACAGAAGACATTAATTAGCTAAACAGGTTTGTACTATTGTGATGCATGTGATTCATGAAATGACACGCTGTTCTTTGGAAAACCTAACCGCATTCCTAGAATCCTAAATTGATAGTTTGGGTAGCACAGTGCCCATGGGACTGCATGGAACCTGCTATTATCAGGTTCAAGGCTAAACTCCTTGTCCTTGTTCACCAGGCCCGTCCTAATAGATAATCTCTTCTTCTTGGTTCTGCCTCTTTTTTTCTATATCTCTCATGGAACGCTCCGAACCACTTGCAGCCTTTGCACGTGCTGTTTTCTTGGCATGGACTATCTCTCCTTTCTTTCCTAAGGCTAACTTTCAAGGCAGCTCAGATGTCATCTCTCCTGGAAGCTTCTGATTCTTACCACCATTATTGAATCCTATGGATAGGACCCATCCTATGGATGGATAAATTGAATCATATGCATGTGAAAGCTGGACAGTGAATAAGGAACACTGTAGAAGAATTGATGCCTTTGAGTTATGGTGTTGGAGGAGAGTACTGAAAGTGCCATTGGCTGCCAAAATAACCAATAGATCCGTTTTGGAAGAAGTGCAGCTAGAGTGCTCCTTGGAGGCCAAGATGGCCAAACTTCGTCTCTCATACTTTGGACATATTGTCAGGAGGGACCAGTCGCTAGAGAAGGATATCATGTTTGTTAAGGTGAAGAAAAGAGAAAAAGAGGAAGACCCCCAGCGAGATGGATTGGCCAAGTGGCAGCATCGATGGACTCAAGCGTGGCAACAGTAGTGAAATTGGTATTGGGCAGTGTTTCGTTCTGCTGTGCATAGGGTCGCTGTGGGTCAGTACAAACTCAATGGCACCTAACAAGGATAGGTAGACTTTATTTGTTCTTTTCTTTGAACCAGTACAAAGATCTCATGGACGTTATGGCCTGTAAAGCAATGGCCTGTTTACTTATCTCTGTCTCTTTCCCATATAGACTGTTTGTTGTTCTTTGAGGGGAGGGATTCTGTTCTTTATCTCTGTACTCAGGGCCTGCTCAGTGACTGATACATAGCAAGTACCTAATAATCTTGGACAAAAGATGGGGTGTCACCTTTCTAACATCTGTGATGCTGCTACTGTCAGTCACTACTCCGTGTGGCCCCCACTCGTCTGTCAGTTTGTTGTACTGTGGAGAAGTGCAGATTACTGCAAATCTGGAAGCCAGACCACCAGTATTTCAAGTACCAGAGAGTCATCCATTGTGGACCGGCTTCCAGATCAAGCCAGACTTCTGACAAAAGCAATCCATTTCTGAAACATTAGTCACTGAAAAACCTTAGGAATAGCAGCAGAACACTGTCTGATACAGTGCTGAATGATGAGCCCCTCAGATTGGACGGCCCTCAAAATATGAAGAGCTGCCATCCTCAAAGTAGAACTGACCTTAGTGAGGGGGATGGAATGAAGCTTTCAGGACCTTCGTTTGCTGCTATGGCATGACTCAAAATGGGAAGGAACAAGTGCAAACCTTCTTTAATAATAAGAATACAGGATGAATGAATATGAATTTAAGAAAATTGAAAGTCTTCAAAAATGAATGGGAACACATAAAAATTAATATCGTAGGCCTTAGTGAGCTAAAATAGGTGTTGGTCATTTTGAGTCAGACAATCATATGACTTACTATGCTGGGGATGGCAAATGAAAAGGAATGGTCTGCATTCATCCTTAAAAATTGCATATTAAGATCTATGTGGAAGTACAATGCTGTCAGTGATAGGATAATATTCATGTACCTAAGGAGGACAATCAGTTAATATGATGATTCAAATTTACATGTCAATTGCTAAGGTCTAAAAAGAAACTGAAGATTTTTACTAACTTCTGCAGTCTGCAGCTGATCAAGCATGCAATCCGAATGCATTGATAATTGCTGGTAATTGGAATGTGAAAGTTGGAAACATGAAGGATTAGCAGTTGGAAAAGATGGATTTGGTAATTGAAATGACCCCAGGTATGACATTATAGAATTTTGTAAGATCAATAACTTATTCATTGTAAATACACAGTGTTCTTGCTAGATAGAATACACCGGAATCAAATCAAATACATCTGTGGAAAGAGTTAATGGTCAGGGGCAGATTGCAGAACAGACCATCAATTGCTCATATGCAAGTTCAAGTTAAAACTGAAGAAAAGTATAACAAGACCATGAAAGCCAAAATATGACCTTGAATGTCTCCCACCTGAATTAAGTGACCATTTCAAGAATAGATATGACACATTGAATACCAACGATCAATGGAAGCAGTGGTCAGGTAGTTAAAGGACATATTACATTAGTAAAATCTGTTGCCCAAGACCTCTTTTAAGTGTTAAAGAGCAAAGATGCCACTTTCAGGACTGAGGTGCCTAACCACAGTATTTTCAGTTGCCTCATATGCACATGGATGCTGGACAATGAATAAACAATACAAGAGAAGAATTGATGTATTTGAATTATGGTGTTGGAGGAGAATATTGAAAGTACTGTGGATTTCCAGAAAAACAAACAAATCTGTCTTACACCCAAATGCTCCTTAGAAGAGAGGAACATGAGATTTCATCTTGGGACATGTTATTAGAATGGAAGAACTGGTGCATTTGAATGATGGTGTTGGTGAAGAATATTGAAAGTACTGTTGACTTCCAGAAGAACAAACAAGTATGCCTTGGAAGATGTATAGCCAAATACTCCTTAGAAGAGAGGAACGTGAGATTTCAATCACATACTTGGGATATGTTATGAGGATGGACCAGTCACTGGAAAAGGACATCATGCTTGATAGAGGGTCAGCAAGAAAAAGGAAGACCCCCAGTGAAATGAATTGACAAATGGCTTCAACAATGGATTCCAACACAACAATAATTGAGAGGATGGCTCAGAACTGGGAAGTATTAATTCTGTTGTACATAGAGAATTCTGTTGTCTTTCTGTGAGTTGGAACTGATGCTATGGCAGCAAAAAACATGAGAACCAAAATGTGACCTTAAATATGCCCCACCTGAATTTAGAGGCCATTTTATGAATATATTTGTCATGTTAAATATTATTGACCAAAGGACAATCCAAATGTGGGATGGCATACATGAAGATTTATAAGACCAAAATTGGATGTCAAAAGAGACTCAAACTCATTCTTGAATGTAGAGTAGAAAAAATGAATGGAAGAAATGATGAAGTAAAAGAGCTGAACAGAAGTTTTCAAAAAGTGACTTGAGAAGACAAAGTCAAGTATTATATTGAAATGTGCAAAAATCTGGAGTTAGAAATCCAAAAGGGAGCAACAACATTTGGCATTTCTCAAGATGAAAGAACATAAAAAAAAATTTTTAAAAAAATGCAAATCTCCAGATGAAATACTGAAAGATTCTATGGGCAAAGTCAAAAGCCCTATTTGCTCAGTGGGTTAATAATTAGATTGCTAACCAGAAGTTCTGTGGTTCTAATCCACCGGCTGTTTCATGGGAGAAAGATGATACAGTTTGCGTCTATAAAAATGTATAGCCTTGGAAACCCTGTGGAGCAGTCCTACTCTATTATGAAGCGTCAACATGAGTCAGAATTGACTCTGTAGAAGTAGGTTTGGTTTTGGTTTTATGGACAAAATATTAAACAACGCTGGAAGTATCAAAGGCAGGTAGAAGAAATGCACAGAGTTACAGTACCAAGAAGATTTACTCAATGTTCAACTATTTCACGAAATAACATATGATCAAGAGCATATGTTACTGAATGAAGAAGTCAAAACTAGAGATACTGGTGAGAATGAAGGTTCCAGGAATTGATGCAGTACCACTTGAGATGTTTCAACAGACAGATGAAGTACTGGAAACACTCACTCGTCTATGCCAAGACATTTGGAATACAGTTACCTGACCAACCAACTGGATGTGATTATTCAAAATCTCTTGGCATAGAAAAGTGAATTGTTCAAACAGAACAAGGGGGTACCACATGCTTTAAAATCAGGGTTGTGTCATTTTACCATACTTATTTAATTTGTATGCTGAGCAGATGAGAAGCTAGACTGTATGAGGAAGAACGTAACATGAGGATTAGAGAAAGACTCATTAACAACCTGTGATCTGCAAGTGACACAACCATGCCTCCTTGAAAGTGAAGAGAATTTGAAGCACTTACTGATGAAGATCAAAACAGCAGCCTTCAGTATGAATTATATACTTCAACATAAAGAAAACAAAAACCTTCACAACTAAGCTAATGATTCCTGGAGAAAATAATGAAATTATTGGCTCCACAGTCAACACTCATGGAAGCAGCAGTCAAGGCATCCAGGATTGGGCAAATCTGCTGCGAGAGATCTCGTAAAGTATTACAAACAAAAATGTCACTTTGAAGTTAAGGTACATCTGTCCCAATTCTGGTATTGTCAGTTGCCTAATAATCATGTGAAAGCTAGAAAATGAGTAAAGAGGACTGAAGAATTGATGCCTTTGAATTATAGATTGGTGAAGAGTCTCTATAGTGACTATAGCAGGGACTGTGAGAAGAAAGATCAAATGTGTGTTGGAATACTCCTTAGCCCCAATGCGCCTGAGAAGAGAAGGTGATGAGACTTCATCTCACATGGTATGGAAATGTTACCAGGATGAACCAGTTTCTGGAGAAGACTACATGATTGGCTAAGTAGAAGACGGTTACAGCTGAGTGATGAGGAGGCTACAGCCCAGAAGCTACAGTAAATATTTTGGCTTTTAATACAAATGCAATGTCAGGCCCACATTTTGGTTATAGGAGTGCCCTGAGTTGACTGGCAGATTTTTTTGTTTTATTTTGTTGATTTTTAAAAATTTTGGGGGTGAAAATATACACAGTCATAAACCATTTCAACCATTTCTACATGCACAACACAGTAATGTTAATCACCTTATTCAGTTGTACAAAAAACCTCTGTATTCTTTTTAAAATTGCTCCACCTCAGCACGCCACCACCATCACCACCATTGACTTAACTCACTGCCCCCTAACCGTCTCATCTAGCCTTCTGAGGTGCTCTAGTTGAGTTGATCACAAATACATAATTCTTTGCGTGAGCACAGTGCTCAAGGCAGACTACTTTACTTGCAATGTATTTTTTGGCTCAAAGAAGACTTCTGGGAATAGTTTTGATGTAAGGTTTAATGTTTAAAGATTATCTCAGGGCAGTGGTTTCGGGGGTTCATCTAGCCTCAGTAGCTATAGAAAGTCTGGATGCCACTGATGATTTGGAATTCTGTTCTGCATTATTCCCCCTTTTGATCCGGATTCTTTTATAGAACCTTTGAACAAATGATCTGACCAGCAGTTTTTAAAAGTTCTTTTCTTGTTGCTGTTTGTAGAATTGACTGTCGGGAGTTAGGATGGTAATAGATCAGTTAGGATACTGGTATAGAAATTTAGAAGAAAGATGACAATGAACCAGGCTATTGGCAGGAGATAACAGTGAGAAATGTTAGGATTTAGGTCTAGAAGGAGGAAGCGGAAAGGGTACAGGAATATGTATTAGGAAATAAAATAGGCAAGTATAGTCTAGATAATTGCTGCTAAGGGAATATGCAAGGAGCTCTGGTAGCATAGTGGTTATGAATTGGGCTGCGAACCGCAAGGTCAGCAGTTCGAAACTACCAGCTGCTCCGCAGGAGAAAGATAAGGCCTTCTGCTCCTGTAAAGATTTACAGCCTCGGAAACCCTGTTCAGGGTCGCTATGGTTTGGAACTGACTTGATGGCACTTAACAACAACAAGGAAATATGCAACAATGCTGAGGTTGAGGAGGAGAGAGTAACTCGGGGAGGGCTACTTTAGTGAGGATATCAGTGGGGCTAGTACTGTGAGTGGACCATCACAAAACTCTTGTAGAGTCCGCATTTATTCATTAATATATTTACTTGTAGACCACACTGGATTGTGGTCTGCAAGTTAGTTTATTAATGTGTGATATGTTTGAATAGAGAATTTCTAGAGTTGCCTCACCCTGGGAGTCTGTGTTAAATAGGGTTCATTGGAAGTATATTAATGGTGTCTATTTTCTTGAACAGTAAAACTGATAAACAGACTACACTTAAATTGAACTTAAAGCAATTTCAGAATCTCTGGATTTTCAGTATATTGTCATCAGGGCCCTGATAATGCAAGAAACTGGTAGCCTGTTTGTACTCACATGGGAGAGGAACAATGTGGGGCACAGAAAAGGACGCATAGATCATGGATGGTGAAAATGTAGGGAAAGTGAATTAAATATGACTGAAATGTACAAATGGCCTCATGTTATATGCAAGTACTTTTATCTAAAAGAGAGGGAAGGGCTCTCTAAGCCCAGATACATTTCTCCATTAGCAAAAGGTTATCATAAAATGTTTCAGAGAATTGAGTCAAGATCTAGTTCCCTTGTCTTTGCAATTTGTCTTTGATTGATGTAGTGCCATTAGTTCCAAATCATAAATGTATTCCAGTAAGTCACATGATGTGTTGTATTATTAAACCAAAAGCATATTTGTGACAGTTTTTTAATATACATCTGTGAAAGCCAAGTATCCTTTTGTCAGACTGGTGACAGACACACATTGGTGGCTCTGTCGTAGCATTCTTGCCTTCAGTACTAGAGACCCAGGTTTTGTTCTTGTCCATTGGTGGAGGTTTGTATGGTGCTATGATGCTGAACAAGCTTCAGTGGAGCTCCCAGACTATGACACAGTTGCAGGAAAGGCCTGGTGATCTACTTCTGAGGATCAGTCAATAAACATCCGATAGACCACAACGGTCCAATCCCCAATCGATCATGGGGATGGTGTAACATCAGGCAGTGTTCTGTACACGGGCTCATGTTATTTAGGTCCTGCCTCGACAGAAGCAAATACAATAGCAACAACATGAGGAAATATGAAATTCAGATTTACCCGGCAAAGTTGATGGTGAAAACCAGACTCATAGACTGTCCCAATCACCGTGGATAGGGTTAATGTTCACAGTATGAGAAGACTCGAAATAAAAACTGGATACTAGAAAAATGATTCTTTTGCCATACCTGATCAGGTGTTACTACAGTTTGATCATCATTCTCCAGTTAACTGTATCATAAACCAAGCACAGTCCTTATTGTATTAGATGGCTTCCATTGGTTCTTAATCTTTTGTGATCTTCATATGTCACAAATTAAATAATTCTTCAGTGATTGTTACACCCAGACTGATGGATGAGATGGACTTCCATCAAAGATGGAGGCTAATATAAAGCTTTTCTTTGGTACCTCCACAAGTGGCAATAACTGGCCTCTGTTTTGTTTGACCTTCTACAGAGTTATGGAGTCCTGGTGTGGTGCTGTGGGTTACTGCACTGGACTGCAAAGTCGATTTGAACCACAAGGTTGGCAATTCAAGCTCACAAGCTACTCCTCAGAATCCCTATACAGGGTCGCTCTGGGTCGGGACCGACTCAACGGCACTTAACAACAACAGTAACATGCAAATTTATATCACAGTGTTAATGATACATCGTATGTATGTATTGTGTATACACAGATATATACATGCAAACAATATATACATGCATGTGCAACTCCCTACTCCCCCTTGGATACATAGAGTAAGTGCTTTGAATCATGAAGCATTCTTATTTTCCTGTTAATTCTTTGTATCTAGCTACAAGTCTGGTTCAAAGTAGGAGCTCAACATATGGTTATTGATTGAAACCTAGAAATAAGTTTCAACTTTCGTTGCTATTTTGCTATTATTCTATTAATTAAGATACTCCGGTACCTTGTTTAGTTTTGAGTTCATCCTGGAGATTCTAATGACTGTACCATGTGATCTTGGTAACCACTTGTTTATAGCATATTCCTGACTCCAAGAATTAAAAAATAGGCAATATGTTAAAGGTAGGCAGCTCTATTTCCTTTATGAATAGAGAAGGAGCATACGATAGTAGGAGAACACTCTATGTACATACGAGGGTGCTACAAAAAGTTTGTGGAAAAATGGGATTAAAAGAAAATGAATTTTTTTTTCATGAGCTTTTAAAAAACCACCTTGTATACATATCTATATGATTATTGCTTTGTACTAGTATGGATTTAGTTGGTTGATAAAATACATAAAATATGACATAATATAGTCTTAAAGTGGTTGGAAAGGAAAGGGTGTTGTTGCTATGTGCCATCAAATCAGTTCTGACTCATAGCCACCCTCAATAGGGTTCCGAGGCTGTAAATCTTTATGGGAACAGAAAGCCTCATTTTTCTCTCATGAATCAACTGGTAGATTCAAACTGTTGGTGTTTCAGTTCACAGTCCAATGCATAATCCACAACGCCACCAACACTACCGATGGGAAGCTGTATGGGTGATTTATATGGAATTCCCTGTAATGTCTTCCCAAGTTTTCTGTAAACATAAACTTCTGTAAAAAATAAAGTCCATTAATTTAAAACAAAACAAAAATCAGGGAAGAAAATTAATGTTAGGAACAAATGGAACCAGAAATACAATGAAATAGCATGCCCAAATGATGTAACCATAAGATACACAGGCCACATCTTTGGCTCTAAGTTTTCTCTGAGTCAATGGGAAGAGGAAACTTGTAGGAGTAAAGACAAACTAGTAGTTCAGAATGACTGTAACTACTTTTGACACCAATATCAGTAAGAATTTCTCCCAGGAGTCCCCATTAAAGGTATACTGTGTTTTGTAATGAAAATCAACAAGTGCTTATAGCACTCTTCCTTGAAAAGACTCTTTTGTTAATAGCATCACCTCAAAGCAAAGTTGGGTAAAAGCAGTTGATGAAGTTTTGTTAGGTACCAGTCTCTGTTGATCTGATTGGGCAGTTAGGTTTGGATTGTCTATGTATCCATCCAGCAATTTTCCCTGTGTATTGTCCTGATGATCCTACAGAACAGAGTAGAATTGCCCCAAAGGGTTTCCAAGGCTGGAATTTGACAGAAGCAGACTTCTGCGTCTTTCTCTCTTTGAGAGACTGGTGGGTTTGAGCCACTGGCCTTTCTGCTGGAAGTCAAATGCTTAACCATTGCACTTTCAGGGCTCCACTGAAGTAGCATTGCTTCCTGGGAAATAAAGGCCTAGAATGCTGCTCTCCTGTGTGGTCAGTTGAGAATAGCCATGGTGACCTAGAATTCATCTAAATAACAAGTTATGTTCCTTTCTGCAGGGATTAGAGTGGGGATCATAGAGCTAGGCCAGGATTATACATAAAAAATTGTTAGGATCTTCTTCAGTGAACCAGAAAAATGGGTGATACATTTCAGGGGCTTTAAACAGGAGTGTCTTCCTTGGGATATGCAATTATTTTGAAAAGCATGAAAAGTTTCAAGAACATTGGTCCCAAAGTCTGGGCTGCACACTCAGTTGAAGTTTCCATTTTCCCATCCACAACCACTCATTTCCCAGTTTAGCAAAAAAAGGCATCTCTCTTCTTCATTTGAAATCTTTCTATGGGTGTATTGCATGGGGGTATAGAACAAACAGCAATTTGAAATATTTCCTTGCAGAGACATATGGTAGTGTGACCAACAGACTTTCCAACATAAACATATGCTATGTGTGTGTGTGTATGTATGTATATGTGTGTGTGTGTGTGTGTATGGGGGGGATGACTATAAAACTTGAACGCATAAAAGGAACTATATAAAATTTCCAGTTGAAAACAGCAATGAAGCTGCAGTTTGGCCATCATTATTGTACTGTTTATTATTGTTGATCATCGTTGTATTGATCTTTGAATACTGATAAACTTGGGCTTAAATATCTCCATCATGCTCTGGAAATTATTTGACTTCTCTGAACTTTTAGAGTGATTATGACAAATAATTATAATAATTCAGTCATCAATGCTGGTGTTAGCAAGTCTTGGAACTTGCATTTAAAAATATTTTTGATACTTTATATTGATTGGTGAATACATACATATTAATTGTATATACTATATAGATAAGGGAACAAGAACCGTGATTCAGCTATAGATTTAAAGTAATGATTAATGGGTATCATGGACATTTAGAGTGTAGCATTCAATGTTTGTAAAAACCCATGGTATCTTAAACTGTGGTCTATATTCACAATGGAATGCTATAGAACATTAAGGAATAACAATGAGTCTGTGGGAGAAACTTCAGGACATTATGCTGAGTGAAATTAGTCAAAAGGACAAATATTGGATGAGACTTCTATAAAAAGTCAAGAAAAGCTTTGTACCCATAAAGAAACATTCTTTGAAGGTTACCAGTGGTGTGGGATGGGAAGGTAAATCACTAAGTAGAGGGTTGTTGTTGTTGTTGTCAGGTGCCATCGAGTCGGAACCGACTCATAGCGACCCCATGCACAGCAGAACGAAACAATGTCCGATCCTGGGCCAACCTCACTACCGCTGCCACCCCTGAGTCCATCAATGATGCCACCTGGCTGATCCATCTCGTTGGGGGTCTTCCTCTTTTTCTCTGACCCTCCACCCTACCCAGCATGACATCCTTCTCCAATGATTGTTTCCTCCGGACTACATGTCCAAAGTAGGAGAGACGAAGCTTAGCCATTCTGGCCTCCAAGGAGCACTCTGGCTGCACTTCATCCAAAACAGATCTATTGGTTCTTTTGGCAGTCCATGGCACCCTCAGTATTCTCCTCCAACACCACAACTCAAAGGCATCAATTCTTCTACGATCCTCCTTATTCACTGTCCAGCTTTCGCATCCATATGAGGCTATTGAAAACACAATGGCCTGGGTCAGGCGCACCCTAGTCCTCAAGCTGACATCTCTGCTCTTCAACACTTTAAAAAGTTCCTGTGCAGCAGATTTGCCCAGTGCAATACGTCGTCTGATCTCTTGACTGCTACTTCCACGAGTGTTGATAGTTCATCCAAGAAGAATGAAGTCCTTGACAACTTCAATCTTTTCTCCATTGATAAGAATGTTGTTTATTGGTCCAGTGGTGAGGATTTTTGTTTTCTTGACATTGAAGTAGAGGGTAGACATGTATTAACTGGGATGAACAGAAAATAATATACAATAAGGGAAAGATCAGCACCAAATGTTTAAGGCAAAGGAAGAAAATGGGAAGAGCAAAAGAGTTAAAAGCAACAAAGGCAAATACTACTTCATATACAATCCTGCAATAATAATAACAATAATCCATGAATGGATATATAGATGGACTTGAATATATATAGGTTTGACAGAGGATATTTCTGCATATTTATATGAGAGTGAGTCAAAAAGTATTGCAATCAGGGTTCTAGTTCATTATGCACAGTTTAAATCCAAATAAAGCATATTTAAACATGTCTCTGTGATCAATCAGTGTGTGGTAAGATCAGTCTCAGTCTTGTTAGAGTGCCTTCAAAAAAACAGGTCCAATCAAAACTGGCTTCTGGGGAGATCTGCCAGACTATTTAAATTCAAGGCACAGAGGTCAGCTCAGAAGGCTATGAAGATTCTTTGAGATTCCCAGTGGCTAATCTTGATCAGATTCCTCAAAGGGCACAGGGCAATCCTGGGGCTTATGATAATGAAGTGTTAAAAGAACTGAAACTACATACATGAGAGAAAAATGTCCGGGAAGTTACACCAAGACATGCTTTTCTTTCCATCCTGACAATACAACTTGCTCTTTCTTTGAGGGCTAGCAAGGGCTGCCCTATGAGAATTTCTTTGAGAAACCAACCTTACAACATCCACCCTATAGCCCTGATCTTGCCCTTTCTGACATCTTTTGTTTCCCAATCTCAAAGAACAGTTTGAGCCCTGTGAGGATGTCAAAACTAAGAAGCAATATGAGTCTTCGTCTCACATACTTTGGACATATTGTCAGGAGGGATCAGTCTCCGGAAATGAAAATCGTGCATGGTAAAGAAGAGGGTCAGCAGACAGGGGAAGAACCCTAAGGAGATGGATTGATGCCGTGGCTGAAAGAATGAGCTCAAACATACAATGGTTGTGGGGATGGCACAAGACTTGGCAGTGTTTCATTCTGTTGTCAGAACCCCTTGACAACACCTAACAACAACTCTGTCTTCAGGAAACCTAGATTTCAGTGGGATTGTTGTTGTTGGTAAGTGCCATCGAGTCGGTTCCGACCCATAGTGACCCTGTATAGGGTTTCTGAGGAGTGGCTGGTGAGCTTGAACCGCCGACCTTGCAGTTCATATGGCTTTGCAGTCTGGCGTAATAACCCACAGCACCACAATGGGATAAATAACTTGAAATGAATAACATCAATAAATCTATAATTACAAATTGTGAACATTGCTCGGAAGATGAAGCAAATAGCATGGTGAAGAGTGGCTGAGGAAGCCTAATCTAATTTGAGGGACTGGGGAAGACCTGTCTGAGAAAATGGTGTTTACATGAAGATCTGAAAGATGAATAGGCATTAGTCAGACCCTGAGTGGGTAGAGAGTATTTTAAACAGAGACAGCAGTAGGAACAAAAATTTCTTGGTGGGAAGAAGCATGAAATATTTAAGGAGGAGGCAACGAATGGATATGAGTAGTTCAGTTAGGGGAGTAGGGGAGTGATTCCGTCTAGAAATGAAGTCATTTAGAAACTAGACTAAACTAGATTGGTGGCAGTAAAGTTCGAGGTGAATGGATTTTGAGTAAGAGGAGAGGCGTTAGTGGTTCAGTGGGAGAGATTTCATGTTCTATATGAGAGACATGGGTTTGATTCCTTGCTAATGCACCTTATCTGTAACCCCCTCTTGTCAGTCCCCCCCACCCCAACCTATCAATCTGTGATCAGTGGAGACTTTGTGTTGTTAAGATGCTGACCAGGTTTCAGCACAGCTTCCCGACTTAGGTGGACTAGAAAGGAAAGCCTGGATATCTGCTTCTGAACATCAGGTAATGAAAATCCTATAGATCCTAACAGTTTGATCAACAACCCATCCTGGAGATGGTACCGGACTATGCAACTTTTCCACAGTTGTATAAAGTGTTGAGTTGACAGTAGCTAACAATAAGAGGCAGCAGGACTTGGGGGAAGAATTGGACATAAAGTGGGAGGGAGAATAGGATAGCTGTTGGTAAAGGTAGATTCATTAGCATCTAGGAGATTTAATTGTTGTGATCATCGTATGCTTTATTTTTTATGAACACTCTAAAACAGTTTATATATTTTAAGTTTTCTTGTTAAGTGCTGTCGAGTCAGTTCCAACTCATCGTGTTCCCGAGAGCAGCAGGTTGGTTTGAATTGCTGACTTTGTGGTTAACAGCCAGTGCTTATGCTATAGTGCCATACCATTTTAAGTTGTAGGTAGTATATATTCTTACAGTCTTTTGTTGTCTTTTTTGTTTGTATGGCTGAACTCTTCCATTGTAAGCTTCTTGGAAATAGGAATGTCTCCTCGTTCCTTGTACCTCCAGCATATTCAGCCCTCTAGACTTGTGGCTATGGAGTCAAATTTTTAAATAGATAGTAGATCATTATACTGAGGTATTTATTTTGAATGGGGATGACTTAGAAAAAATTTGCTTAAAGGCAAAGATGAGAAATGTAATTACATATGAATTTGCCTTTGGACAGTTATTGTGTATAGATCTGGGAAAATATAAAATTCAATGAGTAGCACAATTGGGCACAATTCTATTCCTTAAGTGTTTGCTAGAGAGAGGCCTTTCATAACATGTGTTAAAAGGTAGAAAAGGCTAAATATGACTCTGGGGCACACTTGTAAAAACTTGACTACTTGGTAAGGTTACCGCAGACTCTTAAACAGTTTGGATACCAGCTGTAAAAGTGGGATCTGAGTAATTTGACTGTTTCTCAGTAGGCACAACCAAGGATGATCCCTGCCTAGGCACAGCCATGGCTGGATCATTGGTCTGTTTGTGTTTATATGTGATTTAAGGATTTGAAAACAGAATAATTGAGAGGAATCAAAGCAGTACTATAAAAAAGCTATAGGCAGGTTTATTAAACAGCTAATTTATTTATTTATTTTATTTCTTTTCTTGAAATCAATTTGATTTCTTGTTCATTTGGACGTTAAGTAACCACATTATTCCCTCTTTAATTTATAGGTTTGTTCATTGCAAACTGGTGTCTCTGGTTCCCAATTTTCAGTTTTATAAGTTTCTTTTATTATGAATACTTCTATATCAGGTTGTTGTCTGCTATTATTGGTACTTTGTCCAAATAACTCCCTTTAGTATTTTTTTTTTGTAAGGTTGGCCTGTTTGTTTGTTTTTTTAATGTTTTATTGTGAACTATGTGATAGTTTACATGGGAGAACATTATCTTTCCATTTATCCTATCGTATATAGTTTCCTTGCCATGGTTACAGTCCCCTCCATGCATCATCAACCAACCAAAGGGTGTACCCTGCAAGCCTGCCCCCCCGGTTGTCAGCACACAGCCCCTCTCCCTCTTGGGTCTAAAGTCCCCAGTCGCTCCATCTCTCTACATCATCATCTCTGCCTCCATCTCTGGTGTCATTGCTTCTCTGGGTAGGGTTCCACTCTCCACTCTTCTTCCATTGATGGTCCTAGGGACCTCCACTCCTGGACTGCAAAGTCAACCACTCCCCTCCTTTTGCTACAAAATGCCTACCTTTACATTTCCAACCCTCACAATCGATCCTGATAGTAATTATTCACAATTGTAGCACATGAGTGCTATTTACATCTCCTTTCATCAGTTCAACCCAGACAGACTGAATACTACTCAGTGGAGATTCTACCTTCCTCCACACCCTCTGGATCTAGGTGCCCTCTTGAAAGCATGTAAGCCAGTCACTTCTTGCCTCTGTAGCCAACCCCCATTCTGGGTAGCCAATGTCCAAGTTGCCCATCCCAGTCCACTCTGTGTATGGAGGGAGTGGGATTGATCCTCACTGTGAAGATTTGTTCCCTCTTTTGAGCTACTGTATCCATAGGTGTAGGTCAAGTTCATTAAATTGTATCAGATTACTCTTTTTTCCTCTACTTTCTTCTTATGGTTGAGGTCTGATCATCCAGTCATTGAAGCCAGGTCAAGTGGGTATTATCTGCAAGTGTGGGCATTCTTGTGCATATGCCCTCTCTTCTTATCAGCTGGACGTGTCACTCTCCACTCTAGTCCTCTGTGGCTATGACACTGACTCTGGGCCCCAGAGTGCCCAGGTCTTGCCACACTGTCAAACAGCTAATTTAGACATGTATTTAGTTCATTGTGTTATATGCAAAACACAGGTTTTAATGTAATATAATTCCCACATCTTCTTGTTAAGAGATGAGCAAATTTGATAGCCATGAGTGACAAAAAGAAACTTTGCAGAGTTCAGTTAGATTCGTCCTCTGTGTGTTTTATAAGCTGGTCATTGAATTTCTAATTATCTCCATAAATACAGTTAGTGGTCTTCATTGAAATGCTTATGACCAGTTTTGTTAGCCAATGGGAAAAGATGCTTAGATAAGTAAATCACTAAAGTAATATGATATATACATTTCTTAAGCAATTTTTTTAAACCTCAAATATAAATTAAACTGATTTGGTAACTCTGATATAAGGCTAAGGCCTTTTCTTCAAGTCAGAATGCACGGATTTGTGATCTACAACATTTGTCTTGATGTGGCACTGTAGGAGAAAGCATTGAACTACAAGGTCAGTTTGAATTGCAAGTTTGGCAGTTCAAACTCACCAGCTGCTCCTGGGAAACGCTATACAGGGTTGCTGTGAGTTGGAATCAACTCAGCAGCACTTAACAACAACAAAATTCATTTCTACAAGGACATTGATGCTTGTGAAAATACCCTAAGTGCAGAGTTCATGTAATGTTATGGTTTCTTTCACTATTACTGCACTTACTTATTCTATATCTCTTTGTTTGTATGTAACTTATATTGTTTCTAGAGCTTTCTATATGTTTTCCTTAGAAACAGTACTCTTTCTTAACACTCATATTTCATTAGCTTGTTGTTGTTGTTGTTAAGTACCGTGGAGTCGGTTCCGACTCATAGTGATCCCGCATAGGGTTTCCGAGGCTGTAAATCTTTACGGGAGCAGAACGCCTCATCTTTCTCCCGGGGAACCGCTGGTAGTTTTGAACTGCTAACCTTGAGGTTGGCAGCCCGTCTCGTAACCACTACACTACCCGAGCTCTTTTCATTAGCTTATATGGCATTTAATTAAAATTACATCATTGCAATTAAAAACAACAACAAACCAGTTTCTTGACTCATAGCACCCGTTCAGGACAGGGTCGAACTGCCCTACATGATTTCCAAGGCTGTAATTTTCATGAGAACAGATAGCCACATCTTTCCTCCACTGAAGTGCTGGTGGGTTTAAACCACTGTTGGTGAGCAGCTGAGTGCTAAACACTGCATCACCATGCCTTTTCATAAGTATGTTGTCGTTTTTAGTTGTTGTCGTCGAGTTGGTTCTAACTCATAACGACCCTGTGCACGACAGAACAAAACACTGCTGAGTCCTGTGCCTTCCTAACAGTTGTTGTTACTCTTAAACTCTCTTCTTGGGGGTTTTCTTCTTTTTCTCTGAGCCTCCACTTTGCCAAATGTGATGTCCTTCTCCTGGGATTCCTTCCTCCTGATAACATTTCTGACGTATGAGAGATGAACTCCCATCATCCTGGCTTCTAAGGAGCATTCTGATTGTAGTTTTTGCAACATAGACTTGTTTGTTCTTCTGATTCAACATAGACTTGTTTGTTCTTCAATATTCTTCTCCAACACCCATATATCAATTCTTCTATGGTCTTCCTAATTCATTGTCCAACTTTCACATGTTTAGGAGACTGTTGAATTTCCATGGCTTGGATTAAGCACACCATATTCTTCAATGATATTTTTGGTCATAAGCACTTTGAAGAGGTCTTGTGCAGCAGATTTGCCTAATGCAATGTGTCTTTTGATGTCTTGGCTGCTGCTTGTATTGGTGTTGATTGTGGATCCAAGCAAAATGAAGTCTTTGGCAACGTCAAACTTTTCTCCATTTATCATGATGTCATTTATTGTTACATTTGTGAGGATTTTTGTTATTACTTTGACATGCAATCCATATTGAAGGCTCTGGTTGTTGATCTTCATCAGTAGGTATTTTAAGTCCTCTTCACTTTCAGCAGGTAAAGTGTGTCATCTGCATATCGCAGGTTGTTAATGAGTCTTCCTCTAGTCCTGATGCCACATTTTTGTTTGTATAATCCATCTCTTTGGATTATTTATTCAGCATGTAGATTGAGTAAGTATGGTGAAAGAATACAACCGTGGTGCACACCTTTCCTGATTTTAAACCATTCAGTGTTCCCTTGTTCTGTTCAAATGACTTGGTCTATATACAGGTTCCTCGTGAACACAATTAAGTGTTCTGTAATACCCATTCTTCTCATTGCTATCCATAAGAAGTATAAATGGCATTTTAAAATTTGAGAACAAGACAAACCAATTCTTGAAAAGTATACAACTTAATATATTATTAATACAACTTAATAAGAGTACTAAATAAAGATAACAAAAGTGGATGAGTGTGCTAAAGATTAGCCAGCGTAAGTGAAGAATGTGGGTGAGTTGAAGGCATCAGTCTTTAAATACTGAGATTGTTAGTTAAGAGGAGGTCAGAAAAGAGTTCCTTTTTGGTACTAGCTTCAGACTCATTAGCCTTCAACTTCATTAACTAAATGAGACTCTTAGAGATGATCAGAGCATTGTTGTCTGTTTTGTTTTGTTAGCTGAATACTTTCTCTGTGGCACTGTGCAGTTGGTGCTGTTACTATTTCACCAGCAACAGGGAGTCTGCATTCCCCTGTCTCCCTCCCAAGGCTCTGTTTCATATTGACCACCTGCTCCTTAAGGCAGATCTCAGTTTTCCCACCCTGCACTACATGCACCCACACACATGACCTTACAGTCATGGTTGAAGTAACTGATATTCCAGTTACCTTGGCAGGCTGATGAATAGCTCCACCCAGGGCAGTTCTATGTTTGGGTCTTAGAGAACCATCAGGTGGCATTTTCTAATTTTGAAGTCCTGTCAGTTTCTTATGTCTCATCTACCAGAAAATGGCAAGGTCTATAGATGATGACATTGTGAATTGTTAATGGAATGAATGATTTATGAGAGACTTTTGTAGGGAAATCTATTACTCTATGAGACAATAAATTACCCAAAGTATTTGCTGGCTGCTCCTTCTAAGAAGGCTTTGTCTTAGCCCATGGCTCAGAAAACATGTTCATGCCTCATATGCAAAAACATAATAACTCTCTCTTGACAACCACATGTAGGTTGCATAATACATTCAATATACATATGCGGGAGCTTTAAAAAGTGTGTGGAAAAATGGAATTAAAATATAATGGATTTCCCCCCCCCCACAGTTTTTGAAGCCCCTCTTGCAAATATAGATAATTTGTTTAATTTTTAATTTTAATTATATTATTTATGAAGCAACGTATGCCTAAGAGCATATTAATAAATGATTAGTATTTGAAAACCCTGCCATCCTGGCCTCCTCTTAGTTCTCCAACCTTATCTTTAATCATTCCTCCCCTCATGGTTTGCAAAATTGAGTAACGCTTGTTTTTCCAGTCAGTCACTAGCCTTCTGTCTTTGTTCTTGCAATTTTCCTTTTTGAAATGTGCCTGTTTGGGGGAGGGAGAGGGGCTGACATTCTAATATCTCATTCTTCAAAACTCAGCTCAAGTGAAGCTTTCTTCTGAAAACTTGCCCCAGCCCTCCATTTGGAGCTCATTGCCCCTGGGTTTTGCTGCTACAGCTGCATGTTATTTTAAAATTAACTGTAAAGATTTACAGCTTTGGAAACTCTATACAGGTTGCTGTATCTTGGAACCAACTCAACATGTTACCGTTAGACACAGGACTGAGCAACATGAACGTGTTTAACTAAAGAACAACAGGTTGTTCATGTTTTGCAAATTTCAAAGCAACTTTTCAGGTTTAGAATTAGACCTTAAAGACAGGCCTCTGTGAAGGTAAGCTATAGCAAGCAGTATGACAAAGGACTGATTTACAGTCTCAGAAAGCCTATATAGGGTCGATTTGAGTCAGAACCGACTCCATGGCACATAACCAGAACAACAGTTCTAAGAGATGGCTTTCTCTAGCTTTGTCACCTTGAATAAATTACTGAACCTCTCTGGGATTCAACTTCCAAATCTATAGGTTGCTAATTGTTAAACTAGAGGTGACTTTTCTCCTCAGAGGGCATTTGGCATTGTCTAGAGACATTTTTGATTGTTATGATTTGGGGGATGAGTCCTGATGTGGTGCTACAGGATAATGTGCTTGGCTGCAAGGTCAGTTTGAGCTGCAAGGTTGGTGGTTCAAACCCACCAGCTGCTCCTCAGAAACCCTATATAGAGTCGCTATGAACTGACTCCACAGTACAATGCAAATAATCTGACAATGGACTGACTTGGCAGTACAATGCAAATAACACAAACAAAGAAGAATAACTATAACTCAAATTAACTACTACACAGTTTTCATCATCCTCAACTCTAAGTTAAAAATAATTGTAGAAACCCCAGTATAAATTAAGATGGCTATTCGTTCAGTAGTATGACACTTTCCCAATGCTAGGTGTCAGATAATTGACAGCAATATTTGTAGGGAAGGGGGAAGACTATTTAATGTTAGAGAGCTTAAATACTGTAATTTAGTTGAAAACTGTATTTCAGTAAATTATTACTTTGAAAGATAGATGTACAGCACTCTGGTTCAAAGTGGATTCATCATGGTACAAAAATGAAATTTTAGTATACTGAATTTATAGCATCAATGCAAGTAGAATTATAAATTATTTTGGAGGAAATGTGTACTTTTAAATTCCAGTTGGTGATTCATGTTCATGGCCTATCTACACCATATTTCTATGAAATACAGGTAGATAGAAGGAAGCTGAGGATAAGTTTTAAAAGAAACAGCAGAGGTTCCAACAACATTTTTACAAGTATGAGTCTTCCATTGCTATCCATAAAGTTTTACTGGCTAATTTGTCAGAAATACAGGCGGCACCTGGAGTATGAACGAAATCGATCCCTAAGTATATCTTTAAGCTGAAATTATAGGTAAGTTGGAACTCATGTATATGGTCTTATTTGTTAGCCTTACTTCAATGCAAGAAAATTCTGGAAGCCTTTTTAAATTACTTAAAAGCTGAATATGCAGAAAGTGAAGATAATTGTGATGAAGAATTTGTTGCATATAGGGAAGAGCAGAGAATCTCAGTAACAAAAGTTGAGGCTTGAATTTTTTCTTCAGTTCCCCCAGCTTAAGAAATGCTGAGCATGTTCTTACTTTTTGGTTTTCTGATTCCAGATCTTTGCACTTTTTTTTTTTTTGTAAGTTTTGGCTTTATCTTCTCGAACTGATCTTAGAAATTTTCTGTTCATCTTTTGAACCGCCTCATTTCTTCCATTTGCTTTAGCATCTCTACACTGGAGAGCAAGTTTTAGTATCTCTTCTGACATCCATTTTGACCTTTTCCTTCTTTCTTGTCTTCTTAATGACTTTTTGCTGTCTTCACGTATGATGTTCTGGATGTCATCCTACAACTCTTCTGGTCTTCGGTCTTCAGTGTTTAATGTATCAAATCTGTTCTTCAGATGATCTCTAAATTCAGGTGGGATATATTCAAGGTCGTATTTTGGCTCTCATGGACTTGTTTCCATTTT
>NW_006408678.1:6757678-6764205 GCF_000296735.1 Chrysochloris asiatica | reverse complement strand
TGGGTAAGGTGAAGGGTCAGAGAAAAAGAAGAAGACCCCCAGTGAGATGGATTGGCCAAGTAGCAGCTTCGATGGACTCAAACGTGGCAACAGTAGTGAGGTTGTCCCAGGATCAGGCAGTGCTTCGTTCTGCTGTGCATAAAGTTGCTATGGGTCGGTACCGACTCGATGGCACCTAACAACAACAACAACAACAACAACAAGGGAAGAGCAAATTTATATAACATTAAGTGGCAAGTAAGTGTTTTTTGTAAACCAGACCTTAGTAATGTGGGAACTTACTGTAGACTATGAGGTGCTTCGTCCCGATCTGTTTTAGTCTAGAAGCAACGCTGAAACCTGTCCACTATGGTTGACCCTACTGGTATTTTGAATACTGGAAGCATACCCTCCAATATCACAACACTTAAATCACCACCAGAATGTTCATTATAAGCACAGGTGATAAGAGTTTGTCTCATATACTTTGCACATATTATCAGGTGGGATCAATCCATGGGAAGGCCATCATGCTTAACAAAGTAGCGGGACCATGAAAAAGGAAAATAATCAGGAAGATGGATTGATATAATTGTGGAAACAATGGGCTTAAACATAGCAGTCATTTTGAGGATGGCACAGGACCAGGCAATGTTTCCTTCTACTGTACACAGAATCACTATGATTCAGAATCATCTTCACAGCATCTAACAACAATTACGATAATTCCTTAATTTGTTCTCTAACATGCTATTTCAGATTGCTGTGAAGGCATGTAAGGCTTGAGGTGACTGTGGAAGGAGAAACCTGAGTGGTTTTCTTCTTGTCTGTCTCTGCTCCCTACTTTACCTTCTTTGCTCTACCTCCCCCATTCTTATGTACACTTTAATCACCATGAATAGAGCCAAGTTGGATCCAAGCCAAGCTTTTTAGATGGTGACAACATACATTATTTATTGTATTCCTGTGTCTGAAATTTGGCTGGTGCTTAATACCTGCCCCAGAGTTCAGGTCTGACCAAAGCAGAAGAGAGGGCGATGTGCATCTGGGGAATATTGTTTCTCCAGGAGCAATGTAAAAGAGTAAAAGAGGCAAAGTTCAGAAGATAGGAATAAGAGATATCTGAGGAGAAAGTTACAGTATGGTGTAAGATATGAAAAAGAATAGCAGTCGAGAAGAACCATGGAGAATCACTGTCACCCACATCAAGTTTCCACATGGTTGATTCATAGAGATATAAGACAGCTGAAATTATCCAGCCCAAGCATCCCCTTTAAAACTTTTAATCCTTGTTTACCAATGTCTTTGTTCACTATTGCTACTTACATCTTACTTCCATGCTCAGTTTTTTTCATACTGAAGTTTAGGTTTTTCAGTAGAGGACTCTGAGTAGTCATCAGTATTTATTTGTTGAAAAGATCTGTTTCCTCTTTACTCTTGATTGACATTGTAGCTGGGTATAGAATTCCAGACTACTGGTTTAAAATAACTAACACTATGAAGACATTATTCTGTTTCCCTCTGTCTTCTGTTATTACTAGTGATAAATCCACTTTTATTCATTTGAAAGTAATCTGACTTTTATGTCTACTGTAAAGAGTTATCTTTGCTTTTGAAATTAAAAAACAACAAAAGAAAACAAAATAAACTGCACTGGGCTACATTGCCTCTTTACGCTAGTGACTCATATAACAGTTTTTGGAAAATTCTCAGGTATGATCCCTCTGACTGCTGCTTCATCCTCATCACCTCTGTTCTCTCAATCTGTAGCACTTATAACATATATACTAAAAAGCCAAACCAATTACCTTCATCAAACCCATTGTTTCAGAGTATAACTACATTCTGTAGGGTTTTCAGTGGTTGTAATTTGGTAGCGTAGTGGTTACGAATCGGGCTGTGCACTGCAAGGTCAGCAGCTCGAAACTACCAGCTGCTCTGCGGGAGAAAGATGAGGCTTTCTGCTCCCGAAAAGATTTACAGCCTTGGAAACCCTGTTCAGGGTCGCTATGGGTCGGAACTGACTTGATGGCACTTAACAACAACAACAATCTTTTAGAAGTAGATCTCTGGGTCTTTCTTATGTGATGCCTCTGGATGGATCTCAAAACCCCACCCTTTGATTTAGTAGTTAATCATCTAACTGCTTGCACCACATAGGGATTCCAGACATGCATCAGACCTCTTTCTATATTCCATATATCTTCATTTCTTTCACATTTTCTTTTCCTTTAGTTCTTTGTTTTGCATTTTAGTTGCTTTCTTCCAATCTTTTTATTGTCTCCTAATTCTCAGGTATGAAACACCCAAAGAAAAATAATACAGTCTATCTTTATATAAGAGTTCTGGTATAGTACTGTAGGTTAATGCACTAGACTGCAAATTTGCTTTGAACTGAGAGGTCAGCAATTCAGTCTCACCAGCTGCTCCTTGGAAATCCTAGACAGGGTCACTATGGGTTGGAACTGACTCGAAGGCACATAACAACAACAACAACAACAACAACAACAACAGTTCTCTCTTCAGCTATAGTCTAAACTGTTGTCTAGCCTATCCATCTGAGTTTTTCATTTCAGTGACCATATTTTTTAGTTCTAGATGGTGTAGGGTTGTTGTTTTTTTTCCAATCCAGTCAATTTTTCTGCCTACACTTTTCATTTTATTATCATTTCTATTCTTTCTGTAATATTTTTAAACATATTTTGTTTGTTTTATTTTTATGATGGTTTCATAACAATTCCCCATTTTTTATAATACTGAATCTCCTGTTGCTTTGGATTTTCTGTTTTCATGTATGAGTTGTAATTTTTAAACATAACATATCCAAAACTTCATTCATGATACCTCTTAAAGATGTGATCCACTTAAAATATTTACCATCTCAACAGTTGATGGCAACTCCATTCTTCCAGGAAAAATCCTTGACATTATCATTGATTCTCCCCTACCATCACCACACAGTGAATCTATTTTTTGGCTTTCCCTTCAGAAACAAGTTGTTTTTGACATTCTCCACTGCTTTTGCTCTTATCCAGGGTACCACTGTCTGGATTGACAACTCCTAATTGGTTTTACATCTATCTTCATCCTTCTATATATTCTCAGCACTACATACTGTAAACCAATGGATCCTTTTAAAATATGTCAAATCATGTCCTTGGTCTGCTCAAAAACCTCTTCATTTAGCGTAAAAGTCAGTATCTTTACAAATGTCTACAAAATTCTACATAATTTGCCTTACCTCATGATGTGTGTGACTTCATCTTTTGTTTTTCTCCCTGTTTGTACTCTAGTACACCCACTTGCCTGCATTCTTTTGACACATCAGTACCTCCTGCTCCTGCACCCAATACTCTTGCTTTGCATACCTACATGGCTAAGTCCTATACCTCCTTCAAGGCCTGCCTGATCACCATACTCACTTTTAGAACTCCACCACTCCCTATCCTTTTACCATTCTCTACCTATTTTTTTCCCTAATAGCACTTATATATAATTTGCATAACAAATTATATGCTGTGCATGGGGTCGCTATGAGTCGGTTCTGACTCGATGGCACCTGACAACAACAACAATAATTTAATTTACTTATTGATTCTATTTTTAAATTTTCTATTACCTCTATTGGAGTCCTGGTGTGGCACTGTAGGTTAATGTGCCAGACTGTAAAGCTGTTTGAACTTCAAGGTCAGCAGTTCAAGCTCAACAGCCATTCCTCGGAAACCCTATACAGGGTCGCTATGGGTCAGGATCAACTCAACCATACTTAACAACAGCAACAATTACCTTTATTAGAATATAAGCTCATAAGGACAGGATCTTTGTTTTCTTCACTGACATCTGTCACCTAGCATGAATCCTGGCACATAGCTTTGCTTGATAAGTACATGTGGTGATGGCACTGAATTGAAGGCTGACTCTCAGTTATGGTGGTTCTCTGTACTGTGTTTAGAACGTGTCAGAAGAGAGCATTGTATGGACCCTTGGGTAGCGTGTTGGTTTCTCAATTTGAGTGTGTTTGCCCCTTGAATGGTGTGAATTTGTACTCCACATATATGCATAGCTTAAATTTTTCTGTGATTTTTTTTGGGGGATGGGGGTGGGGAAGAGGGAGCATTTACCATTCACAGCAAATTCCTACCGCTTCCCTAGGTCAGGGTCAGGAAGGCAGCTTTTCTCATCAACCTTTTCCCATTACTAGGTAGGACAGTTCTTTTGGACTTTGGGGCTTTGCAGAAAGCTCTGTTATAAGTTCCCCACCTTGAAAGGGCCTGAGGCCAGGTCTCTTAGTCACTTTTTTTTTTTTTTTGCCCCCAAGTCTCTGTGGGCAACCCTGTGGGCTGCCCTGGTCTCAGTTTCTGCTTATTGCTCTGGCTTTCAGCCCTTCTCTTCCTTCTCCCTTCCATTCCTCTTTTTTCCCCTCATCTCCTTCTAGTGTGGCTGGCCTTTATGACTTTTTTTTTTTTTTTTTAATGTATCTATATATAGAGAGAAGTTTATTACCCAGAAAGAGACTTACAATTGTAGAGTCCCAGGTCTCTATCGAAAGAGTGAGACAGTCTTTCCTGCATGTCCATTATATTGGGAGAAGGCCACACCCACAAGGAAGCATCCCTTTAATTGATTGGCTACTCCTAGCCACTCATAGAATTAAGCACATCTCAACAGCTAAACCTCTGGAAATCCTGGGCTAGTCAAGTTGACACAAAACCCTAACAATTTGCATACTCTTTAAATAAAGAAAATTGTAAAGCCATACTTGCACCTAACATGATATAACTAAAACATGTCCAACTGAAAACACGCTTTACATTTTATGCATCATTTATATCTTCTATGTCACAAATGAAAAAAGCAAAAATATTTGATACACATATACAAAACAAATATATATATATATATTTGTATACACATACACAAAACAAAGAAATATATATTATATATATATTCTTTCTGTTGTCTAAAGGGCACATTCTGTAAGCCAGTTCCTGCCATAGCCTTATTCAGTCCATGGGTCTAGAGTCCATAACTGTTCTGTCTCTCCAAGCCACTGCCTCTGCCACCATCTCTGCTATGGTCACTTTTCCATGCAGGGATCCCATACTTCACTCATGGTATTTACAACTTACATGACTGTGTGTTGTATGGCCTGCCTAAAGTTGACTCCACTCTTAGCAACCTTATGTGTAACAGAATGAAACATTGTCCAGTCTTGCATCTGTCTTACAATTGCCAACATGTTCAAGTCCATCCTTACAGCTATTTGTATTATGTGGTATGGTGCTGTAGGTTTAAGCACTGGACTGCTTACTACAAGTTCAGCAGTTCAAACCTACCAGTCACCCCTCGGAAATCCTATACAGGGTTGCTATGAGTCAGAACCAACTCAACAACACTAAGAACAAGATGAGAAACCTACTACCTAACTTCAACCTGCCCTGATACCTAGAAACCATTCACTCTTCAATCTAATAAAATTGTACTTTATTTTTTTTTTAACAAAGAAACTTTTTGCACAGCTAATTGATGGATCTTCTGGTGTTCATCCCACTACAGCAACACACTTGGCTTCTTAAATCAAATGTCCTTTCCCTTGCCTTGATGATTATGTAGAATAAAAACTGACAAGGCACAAGTAGTGGATGCTTACAAAACTCTTTTTACTCTCTGTTCAGATATGTTTTTGGCAAGACTTGGCCCAAAATTGAGAAAAATGTAAGTCAGCCAGATTATCACAGACTCCCCATGATAAAAGGAATGAACGTTTAGAGCTGTCAGCTCTGGTAGTGTAGTGGTTATTAATTGGGCTGCTAACCTCAAGGTCGGCAGTTTGAAACTACCAGGCGTTTTGCGGGACAAAGATGAGGCTTTCTGCTCCCATAAAGATTGACATCCTCAGAAACCCTGTGTAGGGTCACTATGAGTCAGAACTGACTCCATGGTACGTAACAACAACACAAGAACAATTGAAGAGAATGATAAAGGAATAGACACTTACCTTCTTTCTGCATTATCATTCTGACCCAGGATGTGTTAGCTGACTTTCTTGTTAAGGGTCCAATGATGGATAGTTCAATTATTTTCATTGTGCTAAACTGGGTATCACTTCTCACACTCTATTTTTAATGGCCAGTATTACAGTACATGATCTTTAAGCTAATTTATCGAGCATTCTTGGTGTGACTGTGCCACAGCCTGCTTACTTTTGAAAAAGTCAACCGTAGGGACAATTCTGTACTTCTGATCAGTCCCCAGATTTACCCTGGTGGTAACTGTCAGTTGCTTTATTTATGGAAATGGTTTATGCAGTATAGTTGTGTCTAGTAAGCTGCCATATGGTTCCTTAATATGCCATCAAATGGGCAATCACAGTTGATGAGCAAGTTTCCAGGAACTCATAAAACAACTGTGATGTATGGAGTGAGCTTCACTTGGGATAATAGAGGCCAATGTCTGGATCACTGAGAAAGGTCTTGCTTCACAAGCTGTGTGGCAGGTGGCAGTTTTGAAACAGGTATGCCCAGCATAGTACTGCTTACATATATATA
>NW_006408678.1:6748329-6754468 GCF_000296735.1 Chrysochloris asiatica | reverse complement strand
TGTATATGGATAGGTTAATTTCTGGATTCTTGATTCTGTTCCATTGATCAATGTATCTTTCATTTTACCAGTACCAAGCTGTTTTGACTACTGTAGCCATGTAATAAAATTTGAAATTGGGGAGTGAATAATGCAGAGATTTAAAAAACAATTTCATATTTTAAAAAATCTTAACTAGTTTCTTTCTGTAAAGTACAAAATTTCTTTTTTAAACAAAGTTATATATATATTTTTTCTATAAGCCACTAGGAATGGAGCTTCAAACCATGCAATTTCTAAGTAGCCTATAAATATGAGAAAGCTCCATCCTGTAGTTTAAGAAGATTCCATAGGTAACCACTGCAATAAAATCTATTTGGGGAATAAGCTATTGTGCATATACTGTGTGTATTCTATGAGATGGAAGGCAATTATAGTCCACATAAACATTTCCTACATTAGAATAGCTCGCATAGAGCAAAATTTAGATTCTTCTTACAGTAGTAACCAGTTACAAAGTAGGAATAAAAAATGCTATAAGACATATTCATTAAGAATGCCATTAAAAGAAAGTCCTTTTAATGCTTCTTGAGAATGTTTCTGAGTGTTAGGTTTATGGGCAAATGAATAATGGAAAATAACATCAACATAAAAGTTAAACTTAATGATTTCTGCAATTGTTATTTGAAATGATGAACTTTTGAGATTCTGTAGTATGACTGTGTTGTCATTGAATCAGTTATAACTCATAGTGACCATAAGCACTGGACTGTTAACCACAGTGTTAGTGGTTCAAATCCACCAGTCACTCCTCAGAAACCCTATACAAGGTCACTATAAATAGGAAGGGATTCAATGGCACTTAACAACAACAGTATGTGTAATGGCACTAAACATTGCCTGGTCCTGTGCCATCTTCATGATAGTCCTTATGTTTGAGTCTGTTATTCTGGGCACTAAGTCAGTCCATCTCACCAAGGGCCTCCTTCGCCATCACTGACCCTCTACCAACCATGGTATCCTTTTCTAGCAAAGCACTGGACTACAAATAGGAAAATTTGGTGTTTGGTAATTAATCATATGACTTACTCCTCCACATCTCCATTCCTTCATTTTAAAAAATGTCCTGTACTTCACAATCGATGTTCAGTAAATATTTGTTGAATAAATAAAAGTATGAATGAAGCTTTGTAAACTCTCTTTCCAACTCCAACATTCTGAAACTCCACTAGAAATTTGAACAAGAATACAAGGACATCATTTCAAGAAAACTTCCAGCCAAATATTCTTTCTACTGTATTTAAATTATTTGTAAATTTCGGTTTTCTAAATAACTGTCTCCTCAGATGAGCACAAAATATCTTCTGGATTCAGAGTACAAATGTCACATTAATTGCTTTAGAGAGAGTTGTTTTTGGTAGAAATACAACTCTGAATAATGCCAGTTTGTCACAGATGGGGATGAATTAGTTGTCCAAAACATCCAAATGCGTAATGCATAAACCATCCTTGGCAGCCAGTAGCAAAGATCTTTATCAATGAAATATACAAAGCTCTGAAGGTTTACAAAGGAAATGGCTTCACAGACTAGAAAACTAAGTTGTCATAGAAACTCCTGTGTTGGATATTTTGTTTAAATTTGAGTATCAACAGATTAAGTGTATTCAGAGACAAAGGAACCTGTATTATGAATATTAAACTCCATGAATTCTGGGTATTGTTTTTTAACCTTTTAAATGGATGTTCATTTTCAAAACTTTTTTTTAATGTAGAAGGGAAGAAAGATATTTTCATGCAAATTATCTATGGATTTCTGTTGAAAGGCTCTTTGAAATTGAGACTATTTGTTTTAAAATGGTACACTTTCTTATGTTTATTTCTTATCATGAATTGTCCTTTTATGTGGCCTCATCAAAATAATGTCACCACTTATTCCAGGTAGTGGCACAGGAAGTACTTTGTTTCAGTTTTCTACATTGTTCTATACTGAATCCTGAATCTTTTAAGGATCAAATGGTAGCTGCTTTTGTTATAGAAATGAAAATGAGTAATTGACAGAACAGTCTGCTTAATAATCAACCATTAAGAAAACAGACAAATACTGATTCAATTGATTATCTGCAGAGCTAGTATTTATTGAGGGCTTGCTATGGTTTTGGTTACGCTAGCCTATGTATATATATGATTTCATTTAATGCCCCAACTTCTCTGAAATAAAGGTCTTGTCATTTCCTGCTTTTGTTAATTGAAGCTAAAACATATTAAGTGATGTGAATATACAGGGAAAGGGAAACAGGTGGTGCTGGAATTCAAACCCAACTGACTTCTAAGATGGCACCATGTAACCACATGTCAATTAACTAGAATGGACATTTTGTGATAAATAAAACACCAGCCTGGCATGATTTTATTGGTAGATGCAGCTAATAGAATGTCTATGGAAAACCCAGTGATATCTATTAACACTGATAAATTGAGTTCTCATCATCTTACTCATGGTGTACTATGACACTCTGTTTTTCTTATTTCCTTTGGATTTTTCAATCTGTTTAATGCTGTCCATGGTGCTGAATATTTAGTGCCTATTGTTGTTGTTGTTAAGTACTGTGGAGTGGGTTCTGACTCATAGTGACCCTGCACACGTTTCCAAGGCTGTAAATCTTTATGGGAGCAGAAAGCTTCATCTTTCTTCTGTGGAACAGCTGGTAGTTTCAAACTACCGACCTTGAGGTTAGCAGCCCGATTCGTAACCACTGTGCTACCAGGGTTTGGTACGTCTCTAGGAAGTTGTGAATTTTTCTCCTCCCAAGTGGAGTTCTCTGTTTCCTTACCACACATTGTAAATGTAAGACATGAGGACAAATCAAAAAGTGTTGTTTTAAATTATCGAAATCTTTACTATACAAAGTATCAAAATGTAAAGCTATTGTTTCTTAACATAGACTCCATCTAGCTCTATATACTTCTAGAGGCAAAATATTTTAACTTTTCCCTGAAGAATTGTGCACTCTTTGATTTGCACTATGTAGAAACACCAGTTTTGGCATACTCAAAGGATTAAAATTGTGTTCTTTTTAAATGGTTTTGAGTTGGAGAAACCAAAAGAAGTCTGAAGAGGAAGGGGAGACTGAATCCTCAGTTCCTCCATGCTCTGCTCTTTTTATCACAGCCTACGTCTGTGGATATCTTCTTTCAAAATATACTTAGAATCCAGTCCTTTATTCATTATCTCACTGTGACCATCCGGGTTCTGCCCACCATTTTCTTTCACCTGAATTACTCTTGGAAATTTCTAATTATTCTTCCTGTTTATGCTCATGTCTTCTTCATCCCTACTTTCTAAGTCTAATCTCAATACAGCAACCAGAGTAATCTTGTAAAATATAAGTCAGACCATATCAGTGCTTTGCTCAAAACCCTGCACCGACTTCCATTTCAATCAGAATGAACGCCAAAGCCCTTAGAATGGCTGTTAAATGATATGACTTTCTTGACTCGTCTGTTTTAAACTCATCTACTTTCCCCTTCATTCACTTCACTACAGGCACACAGGCCCTCTTGCTGAGCCTGTGACACACCAAGTTGCATGCTTGCCTCAGGAGACTTTTTTTTTTTTTTTTTTTGAAGGTTTTATTGTAGATTGCATATAGTTTACTTAGGAGAACATTTGCTTTATATTCATCTTATCATATATCGTTTCATTGCCATGGTTACAATCCCCTCCATGCATCATCAACCAGCCAAAGGGTAGAACCCCATAAGCCTGCCCCATCGGTCATCCTTAGCCCCGTTTAATTTGCTCCGCCCTTTGCCTGAACAGTTCTACCATTATGTATCTTGTTTTCCATTAAAGAGCTTTCTTAGTGAGTTTCTCCTTGTCTATCTATCTAGACTTGTAAAACTCAAAAAACTAAAAAGCAAACCTGAAATATCTCATATCTCCTTTCTTCTTTATGATCACCCCCAAAATGGTATATTCTAATTTAATGTCTTCCTGTTGTTTGTTTCTGCCACTAAGATGTAAGCTCAACAAAAGTATGGGTTTTTTGTTTCATTTACTGCTATGCGTACAACACAGTCTGGCATACAGTAGGAGCTCAATAAATATTTACTGACTGAATGAATAGAGTGGTCTTCACCAATAACCGATTTCGGATGAAATGAAATTTCTATATTTGATGACAAAATTAGGCATATCCTCATTCTATTAGATAATTATTTTAAGTAACAAAAGAAAAATATTTTTAGCATTGGTTAATTTATCATGGGTAACTATGATTTGAAGGAGCTCTGGTAGCGTAGTAGTTATGAATCGGGCTGCGAACCTTAAGGTCAGCAGTTGGAAACTACCAGCTGTTCCGCAGGAGAAAGATGAAGCTTTCTGCTTCTGTAAAGATATACAGTGTCGGAAACCCTGTACAGGGTCACTATGAGTCAGTTCCACAGCGCATAACAAAAGCAACAATGGCTTGAACCACAAGGGCAACAGTTCAAACTCACCAGCCACTCGGAAACCCTATATGTGGTCAGAACCAACTCTATAGCACTTGTCAATAACAACAACATTCGACTTAGCTGGGTTCGATAATTAATTGCAGTGGCCATACAGAACTCAGATACCATAGCACAGTTATGAGGTTCATTAGAGAAGCTATCTGGTTACAACTCAGCGTCAGAAATGCTCAGGGCACAGTTGTTCCAGTCAGGACAGTGACAGGATGTGACAAGCAGGCCTCTCCCTGTGCCCGGATAACATTACAAAGCTCTTTTAGGGCTGTTGATAGGAGCCCACAGGACACACTTTTCCACTATAAGCTCAGCCTGGAGCTACTTGACACTAGCTCCATGGGTCCGCAAACCAATTCAGGGCCTGGAGGTACCCTACTCTGCCAGCAAGCCTCCTGTCCAAAGTTATGTAGCTTTACTTGCCCTGTTGACCGGGAAACCCATAGTTCTGTCCTACGGCCTGGCTCTTGCTTCTGTTGCTGCCACTCCTCTGGCATTCTTTTGCTACTCTTCTGGTGTCACAATTTACTGCCTCTAAAATGAGGAGGTTCAAAGCACAGGAATCTCAGGGTTCAAAGGACACACTCCATTCCTGGTTTTCCTTTGATGGTAATGAGATATTCCCCTCTCATTGTGAGATGGCTCATTTTACACCCAATGGGATGGTAACATTGATCAGTCTCCTCATTAGATTTCCAAGTGTTTATAATCCATCAGCATCTCCCCCTATCAGGAAAAAAAAAAAAAAAAAAAAGTCATTTAGGGGGAGTTTACCAAGACTATGGCTAGAAGAGACATTAAATAATTCACTACACCACAAGTTGTATTTATAGTCTTATTTCTAGAAACAAGAATTGATATTTCTAGAATTCTTATTTCTAGAAACAAGAATTGATGCACATTCTTACTAAAGAAATTTGATGAATGTTCACCAGCCACTAGGGGGTGCTGGTCATTCGTATTCAAAGTAGGGTCCACAGTCTGGGTCGGGTCAAAAGTCCTTCAGACCATTTCCTTGTTTGCACTACCTTTTGCATTTTCTATAAAATGCAGATTTGTTTCATATTTCTTCAATAAATATTTTCCTTTAAAATTGGAAAGGGAATTATGGGAGCATCTTGTTTCTCACTTTCATGGATTGTGTTTAATCACTGATAATCTCATTCCCATTTGTTAAGTGGTATTGACTCATTCAGGGAGGGTTATAACACTTCTTGTGTTCTCTCCTCCTTCAGCATTTCCTTATTTCCCTAAAAAGTACAAAAATGTGTGTGTGTGTGTAGTAAAGAGATTTTAATAAAGATAATTTTCAAAGTGTCTAGTATGTTGCTAAGTGCTGTTGAGTTGCTTCTGACTCATAGCGACCCTGCACAGGGTTTCCAAGGAATAACTGATGACTTTGAACCAGCAACCTTGCAGTTGGTGGTCCAATGCTTATCTTATAGTGCCACACCACTTTGGGTTGTTGTCTTTGTTAGGTGCCATCGAGTTGGTACCAACTCATAGCACCTTATGCACAGCAGAACAAAACACTGCCTGATCTTGGGCCAACCTCACTATTGTTACCACGCTTGAGCCCATTGATGCTGCACTTGGCCAATCCATCTTGCTGGGGGTTTTCCTCTTTTTCTCTGACCTTCCACCTTACCAAACA
>NW_006408678.1:6746135-6747058 GCF_000296735.1 Chrysochloris asiatica | reverse complement strand
ACTGCTGGCCAACCAGGTCTCAATCCAGGTTGACAGGAGTCTATTGAACTTGATTGGACTTAGCTCACAACTTCATTGCTGCTTTTCCCCCACTTCCCCTTATTGGTGACCACCATGGTCACCAGCAAGACTACATGCCTGCTTGTGTCCATTATCTTTTAATTTAGTTTTTCCATTAAATTTTTAAAGCTCCCATTTATACTTATGGATCCCTATTCTGTCAGTCAAGCTTTTGTTTCACGCTACTTGGAGTCCTGGTGTGGCGCTGTGGGTTAATGCACCAGACTGCAAAGCCATTTGAACTGCAAGGTTAGTGGTTCAAGCTCACTAGCTAGCTGCTCCTCGGAAACCCTATACAGGATTACTATGGGTCAGAATTAACTCGACGGCACTTAACAACAACAACTTTAGTTTAGGAAATAACAACCCATGTAACACCAGCTTATTATTATTTTTTTTTTACACATGATTGATTTTAAAGATCATGGAAATACTAATAGTCCTGTTGCCAAGAGCTAAAAAGGAATCAGATAACAGCAAGAGGTGAGGGATGAAGATAGAAACAAATACATTTACAGAATAATTTTCTTACCTCTAATCTAACTTAGATGACTAGAATATTAATTTAAACTTTGTCTTTTCTAATAAAGACAAAGTGCCTTTATAAAGTATTCTGCAAGTAGAGGTTTATGTGGGAAAACATTTCTTAAATTCTTTAAATAAATTAATGCATTCAAAAAGTGAGTCAATATATGTTGTTAGAATGTAGTGACTAAAACCAGTTTTTTGTTGTTATAGATCTTGGTTTAAAATTACACTCTGATGCTTATTAGGTGCCTAAACTCAGGCAAGTTGCTTAAAAAGTGTCTCTTGATGCATCATTTTCTCATCTATGCAACAGGATTCCTGATGTGGCACTGTAG
>NW_006408678.1:6743780-6745740 GCF_000296735.1 Chrysochloris asiatica | reverse complement strand
TGAAGTTGTCAAGGATTTCATTTTTTTGGATCTATGCCCATGGAAGCATACAGATTATCATTAGTGTTTCAAGTCATCTTTACTTTCAGTCAAGAAATTAGTGATTTATTGCATTGGGAAAATCTACTGTAAAAGACCTCTTTAAAGTGAGCCTTCCTAGAGCCGTAGTTTTTCAATCACCTCATATGCCTGTGAAAGCTGGGTATTGAATAACAGAAGACTGGAGAAGAATGAATGCATTTGAATTATGGTGTTGGTGAACAATACTGAATATACTATAGACTGCCAAAAGAATGAACACGTCTGTCATGGAGAAAGTATAGCAAGCATGCCCCTTAGAAGCAAAGATGGCAAGACTTCATCCTATGTACTTTGGATATTATTTGGAGGGACGAGTGTCTGGAGAAGGACAAATTGGCAAATTATAGGGTCAGCAAGTCCTGGGGGTACATTGGTTAAAACGTTCAGCTATTAATAAAAAAGGCATGCTATTTAAACCTACCAGTGGTTCCGCAGGAGAATAAGTCACTATGAGTTGAAACTGACTTGATGGCAACAGGTTTGATTTGTTTGGTTGTGTTTCCCTCAGTGAAATGAATTGACACCATAACTGTAACAGTGGAATCTAACATATCAATAATTGGGACGCTAGCTAGCACAGGATCCAGAAGTGTTTTGTTCTGTTGCTAATGAGTCAGAACTAACTCAATGACACCTAACAATAATACCCCAATAAAGTTATTGTGAGGATTCTAGAAGAAAAAAACAATGCCACCAGTCCATAAAGTATGGCATGCTCTAACTACTGGATAGAAGTTAATCCATTCCTATGGAGCTGATATTGCTACATCGTTCTCTCACAGAATAGCTGCTGGGTTGGAACTGCTGACCTATTTATTGATGAGCAGCCAGACCCTTAACCACTGTGCCATCAGATGACACAACCTTGCTGCTGAAAATGAAGAGGACTTGAAATATTTACAGATGAAGATTAAAAACTAAAGCTTTTGATATGGATTGCATCTCAATGTAAAGAAAATTAAAACCCTCACAACTGTACCAATAAATATCATGATAAACAGAGAAAAGACTGAAGTTGTCAAAGACTTCATTTTGCTTTATCCACTATCAACACTCATGGAAGCCATAGTCAAGAAATCAAAAGATGTATTGCATTAGGCAAATCTGCTACACAAGATCTCTTTAAAGTGTTCAAGAGCAAATATGTCAGTTTGAGAATCCAGATTGTCTCCTGACGTTATGAGTAAAAACTCTCACATGCCATCAGTTCTAAGTGAATTAGGAGATTGGGTCATTATGAGAACACAGTATTACTAATTTCGTTAGTTCTCCCTAGCAGCTAGTTTAAAAGAAGGCACATCTTCAAGGAGTTATCCTCACACCTACCCTATCCATCATCAAAGACTATTGTAGTCATGGATTTTGTAGAAAGGATTCCTGTACTGAATAAGGGTGGAAACAGACACACCAATGAGGAGGTCTGATGTAACCTAAGTGAGAGATGACAGTGACTTGGACCAGGGTGCAACAATTCTTATATGTTTTTGTTAGTTGTATTGAATTGGCTCCAACTCATGGTAACTCCATGTGCAAAGAACTAAACATTGCCTAGCCCTGCACCTCTTTAATCATTGGCATATTTGAGTCCATTGTTTTAGCTGTTGGGTGGTGCCATCCAGCCTAGAGGACTCATGTCTCAGCATAACATTGGCCAGTATTCTGCTGTGATCATGGAGTTTTTATTAGCTAATTTTCCAAAATAGATCACCAGACCTGTCTTCCTAGCCTTAGTTTAAGAGATGCACTAAAACCTTTCCACCACAGCTACCCTGCTAGAATGTGAAATACGCATAACAGAGATTCTAGGCCTTGCACCTTTAAGATGACAGATTGGGTAGACGTGTAGTGAGGAGCTCGGTCAACAACAACATGGAATTCC
>NW_006408678.1:6722107-6739106 GCF_000296735.1 Chrysochloris asiatica | reverse complement strand
TGACAACCTGGCAGACATACAGTTTTCTTAACATAGCATCAGCACTTATTAAGCTTTCAAATACTTATTCATAAACTATCTGAATTCACAGAATAATTTTTTTTGTAGTCCCTACTATACCAGCTCAAAACCCCTGATGTATTTCTGTGGACTAATGCACTGAACTTCAAAGTCAGTTTGAATTTCAAGATCAGGGGTTCAAGTTTACCAGCCACTCCTCTAAAAACTTATACAGGGTCACTATGAGTCAGAACTGACTCTAAGGCACTTAACAAAAACAATAACTATACCAGCCCACTGGCTCTGATATAGTAGATTCCAACTCATAGCAACCCTGTGTGTGTTTTCTGAGGTGTAACTGGTGAGTTTGAACTGCTGACCTTGTAGTTCAAGCTGACGTTGTGATTCAGTGCAGTAACCTACAGCTCCACACCAGGACTCTAACAACAACAACAACAACAACAACTATACCATCACAGTGGTTCTGTAGGATAAACACACTGGGCTGCAAATCACAAGGTTGTCAGTTTGAGCCCCCCAGCTGTTTTTTGTTTCTGCAAATATTTACAACCTTGAAACTCCTATACAGGATTGCTACAGATGGAAACTGAGTCAATGTCAGATTCCATAAATGCAAAAGATGTATAAGAAGTGACTTGTTGCTCAAGGACCTTATAGGAGGCACAGATATGTAAAGACATCATTTCAGTACATTACAGAGTATCAGAATTTGGCTTGAGCACCCAGGGAAGCAAGATATGCCTCGTTAGACCTCTACAAGCCTGCCCATGATCTCTTTAAGGGAAAGACGTATCTTTTCTATTTTATATCCTCAGTCATGAGTAAAACAAAACAAATTTTTAAAAAACATTTTTTTGTAGGATCAATTCTGACTCATTGGGACCCCATGTGATACAAAATAGAGTTGACCTTGTAATTTTTAAGTTGGCTGTCATTTTTATGGAAACAGATCTCCAAGGTTTTCTTTCATGAGACCACTGAGTGGGTTCAAACCACCAACTTTTCAGTTAGCAACTGAGTGTAAACTGTTGTGCCACACAGGAGAAATATTGTAGCGGATGCTTAGAGACATTTAGGAAAATAGGAGAATTACGGAGGGAGAGAGATCTGAATCTTAGCAATCTTGTTTACTCAATACTTTTCCTGCCCTGGCATCATTACGTTGTCATTCTAAAGTGTTGGAAAACAGTGCTAAAAAGATAGCTGAGAGGCCAAGCTAATGTCTACACACTCTTTAGTAGTGTGATTTGTTATCATGTAGCTGATTATTTTAATTCAATGTAGGGCTTATATATATTTATTTGTGCTGTTTTATTCCTATGTGGAAGTTTTTGTACTTTTTGTTATAGTCTCATTCTCTACAAAGAAGACCCAAGTTTCAGCTAGAAGCACACCTCCACATGGTTGCAGGGAACTGTTAGAGAGGCTGATAATTTGAAAATTTCTAACACAACTGATGCTACCAGTACAGCTCAGCACATCTAACACCGAGTGGCTCCTCCCATGGTGGAGATCCAACACCCGTACACAACTGAGCGCTTGTATCATTTAATTAAGTAAGGTGCTATGTGAATCAACAAAACAAGCCAAACTGAAAATCAGGAAAACACATTTCAATTAGTGTCACAGCAAGACCAGTGCCTGAGGGCTTCATTCATACAGTGGAAAATAGGACAAAATGCAAGTGTATTGCTTATGATATTCTGTCAGCTAAGTTAGTATTTATGGGAGTCAATGTTTGTACATATCTATGACTTCCATTTAGAGTTCACCTGTTGATAAATTTTTGGAGTCGTCAAATGGAAATGTTAATCTGTTTTAAGTATTTAGAGCACTTAAGTGAAGGTGGGGTCCTGGTGTGGTGCTGTAGGATAAGCACTTGACCATAAAGTTGGTTTGAACTTCAAGGTTGGCAGTTCAAACTCACCAGCTGTTCCTCAGAACCCATATGCAGGGTTGCTATGAGTCAGAACCAACTCGTAGGCACTTAATAACAATAACAACAACAGTGAAGGGCTCCAAAGTCACCAGTTCCAAACAGCATTTAGTGTATAGTGTCCCTGCCGTGGAGTCCTGGTGTGGCACTGCAGGATAAAACACTGGACTGCAAGGTCAGTTTGAACCACAAGATCAGCAGTTCAAACCCACTAGCCACTCTTCAGAAACCCCATACAGGGTCACTATGAGTCAGAACTGACTTCAAAGTCACCAGTTAACAATAGCAACAGCCCTGGTGTGATGTTGTGGGATAAGTTCTGGGCTGCTAATCACAAAGGAAGTGATTCAACTTGCTCCTTGGAAACCCTACGGTTGTTTTGAGTTGGAACCGACTCAACAACTGCCCTGGTGGCGTGATGCACTTGGCTGCTAACCAAGATCTACAGTTTGAACCCGCCAGTGGCTCCATGGGAGAAAAGCCTGCCTCACAGTCTTATCCTATAAAGACTGCCGCCTTGGAAACCCTACTGGGTGGTTCTACTTAATGAGTAAGGTTTCTATGAGTTGGAATTGAGTCTAAGAAGGTACATGACAAAAATTTGTCACCATGAAATTGTCTGATATTAGCATCATAGATACCATGGTTACATGTTTTCATTTCTCAGAAAGGCCTTGTGTTTCTTATAACTGGCTATTGTTTTCTAACACACCAGCTTAGTCTATTCAACACCAGAGATCCTTGGATATTCGACATTCCACAAAGAACACATCTGGCCTGCAGGTGGGGCATGTTGGATTTACTGATTCGTATTATTATGGACTTATGCTGCCAGCTGGCTGAGCTTGGTGCTGGTGGTAGGAGATGCAGTAATAGGTAGTAACTCTTGCAAATGATTAGAAGGAGCATGACACTAAAAACTACCTAGGAGCCAACTTGGCAGGAGATGACTGATTCCCAAGATTTATCTAATCTTTGATGAGTCTGAGCTTACAGTCTCGCAGGGGGAAAAGAATGAACGCACGTTCAATCAGAAGCCAAAATAATACTCACCATCACCATGACAGGAACAGAAAAGGGTAGCCCACAGGGACTGGGGCGGGGGGGGAGGGGGGCAGGAAGACTATGTCCAGGAACAGGGAATAGAACTGGATGGGTGCAGAGGGAGATAGCATGAGTGCAGACCTGATGTTGGGGTAGAACATGGTGGGCACAAAGATTGGGTAGGAAGAGGACGGCCAAAGCATCCTGGCAGATGTGTGGTGGGGATGGTGGGAAATAGTCTGACAAACAGAGCAGGGTCAGAGTATAACTGCATTCAAAGGAGCTTGGTGCTTGAACCACTTGAAAAAAGGTACCTGTTTGAACAAGAAATGAATTTTGAAAGGGGCATTATAAGGTCGTTAACCTTATAATGCACAGTGTGTGTGTGGTGGGTTAAAACCCAAATGAGGATGTGGCTATGGGACTAACAAGCAAGGGGCAAGTTTCAAAATGGAGATTAATATGATAGGTTGGCTACAATCAATGAAAGAGAAAGGAGGTTCAAACCAGGTTGCATATTAACCTTGAAGATCATAAGACTCAGGACACTCCGATATGACGCTTGGGAAGTGAAACCTATTTCATTATTTGTTAGAGAATTATTTTTCAGCATTCATTCTCTCAAGAATTCTATCATATATGGATTCTAATATGCACAGCTGCTGTATTTCTGTAATCAGAATACGTAATGGGTTTTTTTGCTCATCAGTTCATAGTTCTGATGTAGTGACTTTTGCATTTGCATTTATATCATTTATATCCAAACCTTCAGAATGGGTGTCAATGGCTCAAAATAATATCTCAGAAACAATGTGGACCCATCCTTTGAAGAAATGCTCTCTGCCACCAACCTTCTCAGTTACACAGTGGATGCTTTAGTTTGGAAAAGCATGGAAATTGGAAATGACTGGATAAAACTGGTTTAGGAAATTCAGATGCAGCAAATGAAGAAAATGTAGGACTACATCAATCAAGTTATTTCTCCACTCTTTTCTTTTCTTGTATGTATGTGTAAGAATGAAATATTGTAAAATATTCATCAATGCACATTTAAAAGAGCTTTTCAATAAAGATAAAGTACCAGTTTTAGATTAAAAGAAAGCATAGTGTTTCCAGGCAGTTTGTTTTTCAGTTGTACCCATATTGGTGCATCTTAGAATTAGTGGAAGCTGCTACTTATTCAGTGAAACAAGGTAGACGACCAAGGACCCAGAGCTTATTTGAAGTATGATGGAGAGTGAAGACAAATGAACATTTTAAAGACTCATTTATAAAGGCAGAACTGTTTCATTAGTGCAGGTTGAACTTGGGACGTTCATTTATGGTGACACAGCCGGGTTTCTTTGTCACTGAATTGAGTTCTGCAAGAAAGTCAATGCAATGTTGTAAGTGCACACGAGGTTGAAGTGTATAGTGGACTTCTCTGAAGTCTTGCTCATAGCCATGCAGCTTTCCTACAGACATGGATCTCAGCGTGCTCAGGAAATACAAGTTCATTTGAGGCATTATCTAGTCCACAATTACTTGTTTGGTTTTGCCTAATTGGGTGCAGCTGAGGATTCAGCTTTTCCCCACTTCCCATCCCCACCTCATATGTATGTGCGTAATGTGTTCTGTGATGTCTTTAGTGTGACTAAGAAAATTTCAAACTTAAAAAAGAAAAGGAAATTGACTTGTTGTTGTTGCTAAGTGCTGTAGAGTCCATGCCGACCCATAGTGACCCTGTATAGGGTTTCCGAAGAGCAGCTGGTGAGCTTGAACCGCCGACTTTGCAGTTCAAATGGCTTTGTAGTCTGGCACATTAACCCACAGCGCCACACCAGGAAATTGACTTCTTGTTGTTAGGTACGATCGAGTTGGTACCGACCCATAGCAACCCTATGAACAGCAGAACGAAACACTGCCCAATCCTGGGCCAGCCTCACTATTGTTGCCACGCTTTAGTCCATCGATGCTGCCACTTGGCCAATCCATTTCGTTGGGGGTCTTTCTCCTTTTCTCTGACCCTCCACCTTACCAAACATGATAGCCTTCTCCAGTGAATGGTCCCTCCTGACAATATGTCCAAAGTATGAGAGGCAAAATTTGGCTCTCTTGACTCCAAGGAGCACTCTAGCTGCACTTCTTCAAAAATGGATCTATTGGTTCTTTTTGCAGCCCATGGCACTTTCAATATTCTCCTCCAACACCATAAGTCAAATGTGTCAATTCTTCTATGGTTTTCCTTATTGACTGTCCAGCTTTCACATGCATATGAGGTTATTGAAAATACCATGGCTTGGGTCAGGTGCACCTTAGTCCTCAAGCTGACATCTTTGCTCTTCAACACTTTAAAAAGGTCTTGTGCAGCAGATTTGCCTAATGCAATACGGTGTTTGATTTCTTGACTGCTGTTTCCGTGAGTGCTGATAGTCGATCCAAGAAGAATGAAGTCCTTGACAACTTCAATCTTTTCTCTGTTGATAAGAATGTTGTTTATTGGTCCAATGGTGAGGATTTTTGTTTTCTTTGCATTGAGATGCAATCCATACTGAAGGCTGTGCTCTTTGATCTTCATCATAAATGTTTTAAGTCTTCTTCACTTTCAGCAAGCAAGGTTGTATCATCTGCATATCACAGGTTGTTAATGAGTCTTCCTCCAATCCTGATGCCATGTTTTTCTTCATAGAACCAAGCTTCTCAGATTATTTGCTTAGCATACAGGTTAAATAAGTATGGTGAAAGAACACAACTTTGTTGCACACCTGTTTTCATTTTAAACCATTCAGTGTTCCCATGTTCTGTTCAAACAACTGCTTCTTGGTCCAGGTACAGATTCCTCATGAGCATAATTAAGTGTTCCAGAATACTCATACTTCTCAATGTTGTCCATAATTTGTCATGATCCACACAATCGAAAGCCTTTGTGCAGTCAATAAAGCACAGGTAAACATCTTTCTGATATTCTCTGCTTTCAGCCAAGATCCATCAGACATCAGCAATGATATCCCTTGTTCCACGGTCTCTTCTGAATCCAGCTTGAACCTCTGGAAGTTCTCTGTCAATGTATGCCTGCAGTCATTTCTGTATTACCTTTAGTAAAACTTTACTTGCATGGGATATCAAAAAGATTGTCCAATGATTTCCGCAGTCTGTTGGGTCACCTCTCTTTGGAATGGACACAAATAGGGATCTCTTCCAATCAGTCAGCCAGATAGTTGTCTTCCAAATTTCTTGGCAGGGATGAGTGAGTGCCTCTTGTGCCGCCTCACTTTCTTGAAAGATTTCAGTTTTTATTCCATCAATTCCTGGTGCTTTGTTCTTTGCCAATTCCTTCAATACACCTTGGACTTCCTCCTTCAGTATCATTGGCTCTTTATCATATGCTACCTCTTGAAATGGTTAAACATGAAGCATTTCCTTTTTGTACAGTGACTCTGTGTATTGAATGTATTTACCCTTCCCACCCAGGGAGGCACGTTTTCACCAACATCAGTGATCTCTGCCTTTCAGCTCCTGTTTGAATTCCCCCAGTTGGAGCTAGCTTGCACCACCCGATTGGTTCTTATACATATTGTTGTTGTTGTTAAGTGCCAGCAAGTCAGTTCAACTCATAACAATGCTGTGTAGGGTTTCTGAGGAGCAACTGGTGGGTTTGAACTGCTGACCTTGTGGTTCAAACCAACCTTGTTGTCCAGTGCATTATCCTGCAGCAGCACACCTGGTTATTCTTAATTAGAACTTAAATCTTCTTCCTATAACTTGGTAATAATAACACTTTGTCCTAATACTTTAAGGAGCCCCGGTAGCATAGTGGGTTACAAGTTAAAGTGTCTGCAGTTCAAATCTCCCAGCTGCCCTGTAGAAGAAAGATGAGATGTTCTGCTCCAATAAAGATTTGCTGCCTTGGAAGCACCGATTCTATGGCACACAACCAACACCACCATACTTACAGTGTTCAAGGAGTCCTGGTGGTAAAGTGGGTACTCAGCTGCTAATCTAAAAGTCAGCAGTTCAAACCCACCAGCCACTCTGTAGGAGAAAGATGAGTCCATCTACTTCTGTGAAGATGCACAGCCTTGGAAACTATGTGGGGCAGTTATACTCTGTCTGGGAGGCTCACTGTGTGTGGGAATGGACTCAGTGGCAGTGGTGTTGCAGGATTCAGAATGCTTTCTCTTGTCCTATCCTTAAAAAGATGGTGTAAAGCAGGAAAGGCAGGCATTATGTCACCTTTATAGTTAAGAGTCCTGGTGTGTCACTGTAAGATAATCACTGGGCATTAAGGCAGGTTTGAATTATGAAGTTGGCAGCTCAAAGTCACCAGCTACTCCTCAGAAACCCTGTACAAGGTTGCTGTGAGTCGGAACCAACTTTACGGCACTTAACAACAGCAACATAGTTGGGAAAACTGAGACCCATCAATGACTTATTTGGATCATACTGTTACAAGTCACTGTAAGATCCTAAATGGAACCTAGGCTGGGTGACTGTTTAGTGCTCTGTCCTTTTCACTTGTTCCTACTGAATTCAATTTCATTACGTAAATGAAAACAAAGGTTGTATACTTTATTATGTATTTGTTTTCAGATGACCTATGTAACATTTATTATAGCATTTCAGAGGAAGTTCACAGCTCCTTAGAATTGGAAATGAAATCAGAGGTCATATTCTTCAGTTAGTATATGAGGAAAGGGAAGCCAGAAGTGACTGAATAGACTGGGAAAACAAAGGACCTAGGAAGGATCTGGCTTCCAACTTTAGAACCAGGAGCCACTTGGGTGTGAGTCCTGATTGGGTGACACTTAGATGCTGTGAGACTTAGGACAAGTTACTTAACTAGTCTGTGTATGTTTGTTTCCTCTTGTGTGAACTGAAATAAGACATTAGTCCCATAGAGTTACTAGGTGGCACCAATAGATTACAAATTACTTAGTTCAGCACCTCGTGTCTAGAAACCAGTTGAGACGTGTTACCTCTATAGTGTCCCAAGGCCTTGAGTGACTCAATAGATTAGCCTTTAAAAAAGTTAAGTCTTATTATCTGCAAAAATCATACTTTTCCCTCTTGTCCTCATATTGTTAGTTTTAGAGTAAACCGTTAACTCTGGAGTACTGGTGTGATGCTTCAGCTTAGTACACCAGACTACAAAGTTGGTTTAAACTGCAAGGTCGGCAGTTCAAGACCACCAACAGCTCCTCGAAAACCCTATACAGGCTCACTATGGATTGGAACCTACTTAACAACACTTAGTAACAACAACAACAACATTAACTGTATTTTTTAACTGAAATTTTATTGAGATCATTGCATTATCACATAATTAACAAAATAAGAAATAATACAGAGATGCCATATTCTATTTGCCCAGTTCCCCCCAAGGTAGCATTTTCCAAAACTATAGTATATCACTCAATATTTTGATATTATCAATGAAAATATTTTACATTGCTGATGATATTTATTAAACCAATAGAAATTGTTCTTTGGCTCACATTCTCTTAACTGAAAACTAAAATTGGGATGCTTCCAAATTGCACTGTCACTCTTCCAGAAGTATGGGTCACATACACGTCAATATGCGTCTTTTAAATAATTATAATTAATTTTGCATAATTTGGAGCTACAGCAATATCCTGAGTAGAGCGTCTGATGGAACCATTATACTAATAGATTGGTGACCTTGAGCAAGGCATGTAACTTCTGTATCCTAGAGGTCATTGCAAATTGGGATAAAAAGACTTGGCTCTACCTAAGTCATGGGAATATTCAGGTTGAATTAGAGACTCTGACTCCTGCCTCCTTTCTTGGTACCATCCCTTTCTCTGTATATACCTGGACATAAGAGCTTTCTCTTAGTTCTTCAAGCACACCATGTTACTGAGTGTAAGTAACCTCTTTCCCTTCACCTCTCTTCCTATTCTCTTCTCCTTTCCCATTTTTCAGATTATAGCTTTAGCAAAGTACTGAGAGGAAATGCTCCACGACCCCTAGGTGGGATTTGCTCTTCACACTGTATGTTTCCTGAGCATCCTGTGCCTCCACCCTCTCAGCACTTACCCAAAGCCTGTGCTGTGGTTTATCTAACACATGTTTTCACCAATATGTGAAATGAGGGCAGATAGACTATTGTTATTTAGCACACTGTGCATGCCCCAGAATACATGCTCAATACATACCCACTGAATGAGTGAATGGATCAATGTAATCAACATAGTTTATGCTTTCTGGAAGAAAACACTAAACAGGTGACATGAAATTGTGGGTGATAGTTTCTGTTTATTAGGTGGCTCATCTAAATTTAAGACCATTGAATGTTTTAAAATCTTTTTGTGATGTGGTTCGATTTTCCTCAGATTCCCCCCTCCCCTTTTGTGTTAGTGTCAGAATTACTATGTAATTATGTCTTACAAAATACCTCAAACTGCCACCAACATGAATTTTAAAAAGGAAGACAGGCCCAAAATAGAGACATTGTTTACTTTGATGCATTAAAGAATTGTGAATGTGAAAATGTCTCCTGTCTTCAGTAAAGGATTCTGTTGTCCTGGTACCATAATGAGTGATCATTTCTTATTTTGCTTCACATGGTGACAATACTTACTGGTTTTCTGGCCAATTGAGGGTGTACGCTATATATCCAATATGAGGCTCTAACTCCCCATTAGTAGCTGAGAAAATGTTAAATTATGTTTTCTGTGTTAGTGTCTTATGCCACTTTTTAAAAAATCAAAAGTTTGAATAAAATCTTGTGCCTGTACCAATGTCCATCCCTTAACAAAACAATTGTGTTTGTTTTATTTTTCTTTGTGAAATACAATTAGTAAATTGTTCCGTTTTGATAATTTGGCAATAATTGGTCTTCTGCTCTTCCTTTTCTTTTTTCCTGGCTCAGGTGTTTGTAATAGCTAAAGAAAGCCAGGTTTCTGCCATTCCCAACACTTCTATTAGAAGGGAGGTGGTGGTGGTTATGTGCTGTACAGTTGGTTCCAACTCATAGCAACCCTGTACAGGGTTTCCGAGGCTGTACATTTTTACAGGAGCAGAAAGCCTCGTCTTCCACCTGCAGAACAGCTGGTAGTTTCGAACTGCTGACCTTATGCTTCGCAGCCCAATTCATAACCACTATGCTACCAGAGCTCCTTATAGCAGCATATTATTTGCCTTCTCTCTTTTCTGGTGACCACAGGGAATTTTTAGCCTTGAGGAATAGATCTGCTGGGTCAAAAGATCCCAGGGACCAGTTGGTTCCCACACTTGGATTACCATTGATTCACCAGGGAAATGTTTCTAAAATGCAGAGGTAGAGATCCTTGCAGCTTGAAAATCTCATCCAGAAAGTTTGGGTAATGAGCCAGGTGGTGCAGTGATTAAGTGCTTGCCTGTTAACCATAAGGTTGTTGGTTCCTTGGGAGAAGATGTAGCTGTCTGCTTCCGTAAAGCTTATAATTGTGTTTTTGCAAATAATGTGTATATTGTGTGGCCTTGCAAACAGTGCAGCCCCTTTGCATATTAGTTTCCTACGGCACTATGCACAAAATATGTGTTGAATGTTATTTCCATGGGCACTGTAGGGTAAGCACTTGACTGCAAGGTCATTTGAGCAGCAAGGTCAGTGGTTCAAACTCACCACCCACTCCTTGGAAACCCTATGAATGAAAGGGATTTTACTGCACTTAACAACAACAACAGCAGTTATATGTGGAAAAATTGGAACAGCCATGGAAACCTGATAGGTCACTATGAATCAGAATTTACCGGGAGAGGAAGGTTTGGAGAACAAATGAAACTCTTGGTGAGAGTGATGTATTGCCAAGTTTGGAAACTACTATGAATCCCACATGCATTGAAAACCTTTATGTTTCTTTGTGGGCTTTGAGCTAAAATACCAACCCTGTGTGATCTCTGTAACCCCAGCCTCCTTTCTAACTATGACACCATCTTTCAAGCCAATCCAACTACTTGTAGGTTCCTTAGTGCACCGTGGACTTTCTCAGCTCCCAGTTATGATGGAGCATTCTTGCCCTTTCCAAATCCTGAGTAATTTCTACTGGCCCCTTAGATTTCTCTGACCTCCTTTGCTTGAACTGGGTACCCTTCATCTGTATTGCCCTGTGACTTTGGTCTTCCCTTTCCTACTTCTTATCACACTGTATTGACTTGTCCTGGATATTTTGTTGTTATTGTTGTTGTTAAGTGCCATAGTCAAATCACAGCAACCCTATATAGGGTTTGCTAGGAGCTGTTGGTGAGTTTGAACCACCAACCTTGCCATTCACACCAACCTTGCAGTGCAGCGCATTAACACCAGGACTCCAGCAATTTGTTGTTGTTAGTTGTCATCAAGTAGGCTTTGACTTACAGTGACCTTATGTGTTACAGCCATAACCAAAAACTAAACCCAAGGCCATTGAGTCCATTTTGATTCATAGTCACCCTATATAGAGAGCTGAAACTGTTATTATTTTTGGGAATAGACTACCTTATTTTTCTTCCATAGAGCAGTTGGTGGGTTTGAACTGCTGACCTTGTGATTGGTGACCAATGTCTGAACCACGGTGTCACCAGGCCTCCTGACTTTACATTGACTGAGTAAATTGCCTGTTTATTTCTCCGTCTTCCATACTGTGAGCGCCTTAAAACAAGACCCATGTCCTGTCCACTTGTATCCTCAGTGCTTGTGTTGGTGTATGGATCTCACTCAATAAATGATATTTCAGTTACTGAAATGTATGAAGTAACTGATAAGGAAAAGAAAATGATCTTGTTATTTAAGTAGAAAGATACTATAATAGTACATTTGCCTGTTAGAATAGACACGGTATCCTGTTTAAATGTCTATAAAGTAACTTGTCTATGTAAAAAGTAGTACTGTTGTTGTTGTTGTTAGGTGCTGTCACGTTGGTCCCGACTCATAGTGACACAACAGAACAAACCACTGCCTGCTACTGCACCAACCTCACAATCGTTGGCGCGTTGGAGCCCATGATTGCCACCTTCGTGCCATACCGTCTTGTTGGGAGTTTTCCTCTTTTTCACTGACCCTCTGCCTTACAAACTAAATCTAATAAAAAGTATTCAATTACTAAAATAAGGAACTTGAGCTATTAACAATACTTGTTTTGATAACCACCAGCTAATCAAAGAAACCTGTCCAATAGCTATTTTCTTTTTCTTATTTTATTTTGATATAGATAATACATTATATCCTGGAGTCCTGGTGTGGAACTGTAAGGTTGGGGGTACAAACCTACCAGCTGCTCCACAGAAACCTTATAGGGGTCTCTATGAGTTGAAACTGATTTGGCAGCTGTTCGCAACAACGACATGATATCAGAAAGAATTAATAACCTGTGCTACCCTTCTGGTTATTGCTTTTTGAAAAACTGGGATATCTTGGCAAACATTTCTTATGAACAAGTATACAAGGAGCTTCTTCTTACCTTTTTTATAGTTTTAAAGTATTTCACTCTTTAGTTTCCAGTCAGTGACTAGTAAAATATTTTCCAATTCATAGTCCTAGTCACTTACTGATAGATGTTTCGGTTGCTGTTTTACACTCTGTATCCATGAATACGATAAGCACTGGTTCTCTGCTGGAGAAAGATGAGGCTTTCTGCTCCTTCAAAGATTAAAAACCTCGGAAACCCAAACTATTCGGTGGGGGTTCTACCTTCCTCCACACAGTACTGACACTAAACTCCCTCTTGAAAACTTGTAAGCCAGCTACTTCATGCCTTTATAGCCCCTCCATTTTAGATAGTCAATGTCTAAGTTGCCTTTTCCTATCAACACTGTGTAGAGAGGGGATAGGTTTGATCCTTGATGTGAAGATTCTTTCCTTCTCAGTTGGTATTTTGAGCTACTACATCCATAAGTATAGTTCAAGTTCATCAAACTGTAGCAATTTACACTTGTTTCTTTTATCAAATTTCTTTATCTTCCTCTAGTCAAGTTCTGATCTTCAAGCCATCAAAACTAGGTCAAATGGGTACTATCTTCAAGTTTGGGTGTTCTTGTGCATCTCCCCTCATTTCATGTCATCTGGACTCTTCACTTTCAACTCTAGGCCTCTGTGGCTAGGTCCTTCCTTGTTCATGGGTTTAGGAGTCCCCAGGTCTCATCACACTTCAGACCAACCAGCCTTTCCTCTTCTCTCTCTCATCTCCAGGTCAATGGGAGTCTATGGAATGTGGTCAGACTTAGCCCATATCTTCATTGCTGCCTTTCCCCCTCTTCCACTCACCAGTAGACCAACATGGTCGCCAGCAAGCTTACATCCCTGCTTGTGTGTTCCCGTTGAGTTTAAGTCTTGGAGGAGGGTTGCCCTGAAAGGATTTGATTGCTTGCCTTGATGGCTATTTGGCGAACAATTTGCTTGTTCTTGTAGTATTGGCAGTACTTGTAATATTTTCCTCCAACACTATAACGCAAAGGCATCGATTTTCCTATGGTCTTTCTTATTCACTTTCCAACTTATATGAGGTTGTTGAAAATAATATGATTGGACCAGGCACAGCTTAGTCCTCAAACTGACATCTTTGTTCTTCAACACTTTAAAGAGGTCTTGTACATCAAATTTGCTTAATTTAATGGGTCATTTAATTTCTTCACTGCTGCTTCTGTAAGTGTTGATGGTTGATTCAAACCAAATGAAGTCTTTGACAACTTCAGTTTTTCTCTATTTATATGAATGTTGTTTCTGGCCCAGTGGTGAGGATTTTTGTCTTCTTTGCATTGATGTGCAACACATACTGTGGTTTTTGATCTTCAACATTAACTATTTTAAGTCCTCTTCATTTTCAGCAAGCAATGTTTTATCATCTACATATCGCATGTGGTTAATTTGTCTTCCTCTATTCTGATGCCATGTTTTTCTTCATATAATCAGTTTCTCAGATTATGTACAATCGTGGTGTACACCTTTCCTAATTTTAAACCATTTGGTATTCCTTTGTTCTACTTGAACAACTGCTTCTTGGTTTAAGTACAGGTTCCTTATGAACAAAATTAAGTATTCCAGAATACTCATTCTCTGTAATGTTGTTCTCAGTTTTTCATGATCCACACAATCAAAAAAGTTTTTGTGTAGTCAATAAACCACAAAATAATCATCTTTCTGGTATTCTTTGCTTGTAGCAACGATCCATCTGACATTGGCAATGATATCCCTCGTTCTACATTGTCTTCTGAATCCAGCTTGAACCTCTGGAAGTTCTTTGTTAATATACATTTGAAGCAGTTTTTGGATTATCTTTACCAATATTTTACTTGTGTGAGGTACTCTTGATATTGTCTGATGATTTCCGCATTCTGTTGGGTCACATCTGTTACAAATATGGATACAAATATGGATCTCTTCCAGTCGGTTGGCCAGGTAGTTATATTCCAAATGTCTTGGCATAGATGAGTAAGTACCTCCAGTACTGCATCAGTTTGTTGAAAGATTTCAATTTGTAGTTCACCAGTTCCCAGAGCCTTGTTCTTTGCCAATACTGTCAATGTATCTTGGACTTCTTCCTTCAGAAACATTGACTCTTGATCATATGCTACTTCTTGAAATGGTTGAGCATCAACCATTTCTTTTTGGTACAGTGACTCTGTGTATTCCTTCCATCATCTTTTGATGCTTTGTGCATCATTCAATACTTTGCTTATCGAATTCTTCAGTATTTCAAAGTGAGGCTTGAATTTTTTCTTGAGTTCCCTCAGCTTCAGAATGCTGAGCATTTCCTTGTCTTTTGGTTTTTTAACTCCAGGTCTTTGCATATTTTGTTAGAATATTTGACTTTGTCATCTTGAGCTGCTCCTGGAAATTTTCTATTCAGCTCTTTTATCCCTCATTTCTTGCATTTGCTTTAGCATCTCTATCCTAGACAGCAACTTTCAGAGTCTCTTCTGACATTCATTTTGGTCTTTTCCTTCTTTCGTTTCTTCCTCTTCTTTATTTCCCCCCATGCTTTATTTAATTATTTTTAATGTTTTATTGTTAATTATGTGATAGTTTACATGGGAGAGCATCAGCTTTACATTCATCCTATATCATATATCATTTCATTGCCATGGTTACAATCCCCTCCATGCATCATCAAACAACCAAAGGGTATACCCTGCAAGCCTGCTCCCTGGTCATAAGCACACAGTCCCTCTCCCTCTGTGGGTCTAGAGTTCCCAGCCGCTCCATCTCTTCACATCATTGTCTCTGCCTCCATCTCTGGCATCAGTGTTTCTCTGGATAGGGTCCTGCTCTCCACTCTTCTCCCTTGGTGGTCCCAGGGACCTCCGCTCCTGGACTGCAAAGTCAATCACTCCCCTCTTTCATTTCTTCTTAATGACCTTTTGCTTTCTTCCTGCATGATGTTCTTGATGTCATCCCACAACTCTTCTGGTCTTCAATCATAGTGTCTAATGCATCAAATTTGTTCTTCAAATGTTCTTTAAATTCAGGTGGGATATATTCAAGGTCATATTTTGCTCTCATAGAATAGTTTTAATTTTCTTCAGCCTCAGCCTGAAGTTGCACATGAGCAAAAGATGGTCTGTTCCACAGTCTGCCCTAGAATTTTTTGGCTGATGATATGGATCTTTTCCATTGTTTCTTTCTGCAGATGTAATCAATTTGATTTGTGTGAATTCCATCTGGTGAAATTCATGTGTATAGTCATCTTTTATGTTTTTTTCAAAAAGATATTTACAATGAGAAATCATTGGTCTTGACAAAATCTACCACGCAAACTTCAGCATAGTTTCTATCACCAAGGCTGTATTTTCCATCTACTTATCCTTAATCTTTGTTTCCAACCTTTGCATTTCAATCACCAGTAATTATCAATACATCTTGATTGCATGTTTGATCAATTTCAAACAGAAGAAGTTGATAGAATTCCTTAGTTTCATCATCACTGGCTTTAGTGTTTGGTATGTATATTTGAATAGTAGTGGTATTAAATAGTTTTTCTTGTAGGTATGTGGTTATTTTCTTTACCCAGACAGTGTTGTACTTGGAGACAGATCTTGATATTTTTTTTAAATGACGAATGTGTTGCCATTCCTCTTCAATTTGTTATTCCTGACATAAAAACCATGTTAATGTCAGATGCAAAATGGCCAATATTTTGGTGTACTAATTCCTAGGATTTCAGTGTTTATGTGTTCCATTTCATTTTTGACAGTTTCCAATTTTCTTAACTGCATTCTTCATACATTCCTTCTTCTGATTATTAATGGTATTCACAACTTATTCTCTTCATTTTGAGTTGTGTCCAATCAGTAAATGAAGGTACCAAAGTCTTTACTCCTCTCGCATCCTCCCAGTCAACTCTACTTGAGTAGGCAGCTCTTCCCCAGCCATATTTTGAGCACCTTCCAACTTGAGGGGCTCATCTTCTGGCACTATATTTGACATATTTTGGTGTTCTTCATCATACTTCAGTAGTCTATATTCTGGTGCTGACAGTGTTCCACTGCTATTAGTAAGGTGTTCAGTGACTAAATATTCAGACGTAGTCCATCTCTCCTTCTTCCTAGTCTGTCATAGTCTGGAAGTTCATCTGAAACATGTCCACCATGGGTGACCCTGGCTGGTATTTAAAATACTGGTGGCATAGCTTCCAGAATCAAGCAAAACAGCAAACTGGCAGGCAAGTGGTGATTTAAAATATATTCTGCCCTAAACTTTTCAGTTCCCTTAATATACATTTCCCTAGGTTGTTAAAATTATTTTAAAACATTTTAATGGTATGTTAATATTTTATCTGAAGTATACTGCATAATTTATTTGACCTTTTTCCTACTGTGGGATAGTTATTTTTCTAATTTTTAGCTCTTGCAAACTATGCTATTAGTAAAACAATATATGTGAATATTCATCTACATTCTACATATACCTGAAAGTGAAAATACAGGGTCAGAGGTTGTAAATAGTTTTGAGACTTTTGATGTAAAGTGCTTCCAACAAGATTCTACAAATTTGTATCTCCACCATCAATTTATGAGATTATCCAAATCAGTATATTCTTT
>NW_006408678.1:6719415-6721762 GCF_000296735.1 Chrysochloris asiatica | reverse complement strand
AGAGATGCACTAGTTTCTTTGTAGATTTTTACATTTTTTTCTATATAAAAAGGATTTCTAACCCCAGGGATATTTTCCCCAGATATTGCCAGTTTGTTTAGTTCCAAGTATCTGTATGTCATCAAATATATTGGCCTCTTTCTTTGTGCATCCTTTCATGTGTGTGTGTGTGTGTGTGTGTATTTAGAAATCCTTTCCTCAGCCAGAATGCAGATCAGTATTTATCTATATTTTCTCTTATTTGTTTTATAATTTCATTAGCATATAAAAATCCTGAAGGAGAAAATGTTTATCAGGAGGTAGTAAATGCAAAGAAGAAAAATAAATCAACCAAAAGGGATATTTTAAATAGGTTGTCAGGGAAGGCTCATGGATAAGACACTTGAAGAAGAAGAAGATAAGGCAGCAAACACATCAATGTGCAGTAAAACCTGTGAAAGCGGAAACCTGTATAAGGTGGAGGTCTATTAGAGAAAGCAAACCTTTATTTGCCACCAATAGAGAGTGTTAGAAAGTATAAAGGAAGAAAACCTGCCCAGTGTAGAAAAACAAAGCAGTCCCATTGAATTCTGGCTCTTACAGGTTTCCTTGTAAGTGTCAAACAGAGAAAACCAGTTAATGCATTCTCAAGGAATATCCTGGCTAGTGTGGTGGGGGAGTCCTTGGGTGGTGCAGTTGGTTAATGCACTTGGCTGCTAACTGAAAGGCTGGAGGCTTAAGTCCAACCAGAGGTGCCTTAGAATAAAGGCCTGGTGATCTACTTCTGAAGAATAAGCCATTGAAAACCCTCTGGAACACAGTTCTGCTGTGACACCCATGGGGCCACCATAAATCGAAATTGATTCCAAGCAGTTTCTTTTTAATGTGGTCGGAGCCAAGTGAGTAAGTGGGAGAGAGCTGGAAATAGTTTTGAAAGAGAATGGGCTCAGGGTAGGAATATTACAGGCCTTGTGAGCCATTTTCTGCACTGGAGTTTTTACTCTTAATGAAATGGGAACCATTCCAGAGATGTTCAAGAAAGAAGTGACCTGATATGACTTGCTCTTAATAGTGTTGCTCTCACTGGTTTATAAAGAGTAGGCATCTAGAGGAAAAGCCAGAGCAGAGCCCCTCACTGGGGAGGAGTAGCCAGGAGGCCAGTGTGGCTGATGAGGAGGGAGGGAGGGAGTTGAGATGAGGCAGAGACTGTGGAAGGTGGATAGAAGGGAGCAGAATCTTTCCGAACAGTGATGTTCTTTAACTTTCTTTCCTTCTTTTAGCTTATTTAGTTCTTTTGCTCCTTTATATTGCTGATTTATATTTTATTATCTGTTTATGTTTTCACCCTTTTAGTATTCAGTAAACAGAAAATTATCTGTTTACGTTTTCACCCTTTCAGTATTCAGCTATGTACGATTTTACTTTAGAATTCTGCATCCATCCATCTATTGTGCAGGCAGTTTCTCCTTTTGCAATTTGCTTTTTCTTGTTTATAAACTTGCTGCAAAATCTGTTTTTAACACTGACAAGTGAAAAGAGTTAATCTATTAAAAAGCATTTCAAATCAGTAAGAAAGGGATGGATTTATCGGTTAGAATTGTAGTCAGATGCATGTAGCAAACTACAAGGCTCAAGCAAGTAGAACTCTATTTTCTCAGTATGGGAGGCCCAGGACAAATGCAGTAGCTCAAGGAAGTCTTCCAGAATACAGATTTCTTCAGCCATCCCAAATGTGTATACTGCTGTCTTCCTCATGTTCACAAGATTGGTGCCTTCTTCCAGATATCAAGTACTGCAATCCAGATAGGAGGACTAAGGAGAAGGCCAAAGGATTAGATAATGAATCACTTTCCTGGAACCTCAATATTGTAGTCTTCTAATTATTTGACTTAATGGCACTTAACAACAACAACAACAATTATTTGATACCTAGGATTAGGTCATATGATTGTCACTAGTATAGGAGAAGTGTAGAGAGGCAAGTGTTTTTAACCAGACACACTTCTACCTCAAACACAACCAGCACTTTCTTAATAAGGAAAAGAGGGAAACTGGGCAAGCAGCTAACAGCATTTGCAAATAAGAACATCATATAGAAAAATGCATATAGAGTTAAATCTCAAAAGAAATATATATGCTTATATATTGTTGTTGTTATTAAGTGCTATAGAGTCAGTTCCAACTCATTGTAAGTGCTGTAGAGTCAGTTCTAACCCATAGCGACCCTGTATAGAGTTTCTGAGGAGTAGCTGGTGAGCTTGAACTGCTGACCTTGTAGTTCAAATGGCTTTGCAGTATGGTACATTAACACACAGGACCACACCAAGACTCCATTCGTATATATATATATATATATATAAAATCTGAC
>NW_006408678.1:6716972-6719134 GCF_000296735.1 Chrysochloris asiatica | reverse complement strand
TGGCAGTTCAAACCCACCAGCTTCAACTTTCTCCCATGGAGCAGCTGATGAGTTTGAACTGCCAACCTAGAGGTTAGAAGTCCAGTGCTTATTGTACAGTGCCACTATTGTTGTTAAGTGCCATTGAGTTAGTTTCAACTCATAGTTACTAATAATAACTAATAATGAAAACAAAATCAACTTCACTTTCATCAGCCGTCAACACTCATGGAAGCAGCAGTCAAGAAATCAAATGACATATTGCATTAGGCAAATCTGGTGCACCAAGACCGCTTTAAAGTGTTCAGGAAAGTGATGTCAGTTTGAGGACTAAACTGCACCTGAAAGTTGGACAACGGATAAGGAAAACATAGATGTATGGATGTATTTGAGTGTAGGTGTTGGAGGAGAATATTCAAACATGGATTTGCCAAAAGAACAATCAATATGTGTTGGAAGAATAATTCTGTGTACAGCAGAATGCTCCTTGGAAATCAGGATGGCCAGACTTTGTCTCTCGTGCTTTGGGCATATTATCAAGAGGGACCAGTCCTAGGAGAAGGATATCATGTTTGATAAAGTAGAGGGTTGAACAAAAGGAGGAAGACACTCAACGAGATGGATTAGCACAGTGGCAGCATCAGTAGGCTCAAATGTAACAACAATTGTGAGGTTGGCACAGGACCTGGCAGTGGTTCATTCTGCTCTGCATTGGGTCACTATGAGTTGGTACAATTCGATGACACCTAACAACAGCAACAAACAACACTGAGTATGGCCTATCTTGATTCTCTCTACTTACATTTTAAAACTTGTGTATGTATAGGGTTGAGTATTCTATCCTTCATATTTTTTAATTAGTCTTTCCTATTTTCCATGCCTTCATTTCTCTGTACTGCATACTGTATTGATTTGCTCCCAGGTCTGCCTTTTGGCTTATTTAATCTCTCTGTAGTTCTTTCCTATTTGATCTTTTTCAACATAACTTTTTCACAGATTTATATCCTGGGGTTTGTTTGTTTGTTTGTTTCAGTCATTTATTTTATTGAATGTATTGATTTTTATTATTTTGTTCAGATTTTTCCACTTTTTTCCAGTTCTTGGGGTACAAATAATTTTCTTTATTTTATACACTTAATTTTCCTCATCATTGTCTGTTTCCTTCTTTGGTGTGTAGCTTTTCTTTGTGAGCTCATCTCCCATGGGAGTTTTGGTTGCTATGGTTATTTATGTGTGCATTGGAGGAGATGACTTTCGTGGTCCTGGAGTGTGATTGGCCATGGATCCCTTCAGAACCTATGATGTTTGCTTCTAAATGACCTAGATCTGGGATTGGTTTTTACTTCAGTATCTCAGCTCAGGATTCTCATTCTATACAAATGGGTGTTTGGACTCTGTGTATACTCATGATCCAGCTTAAGGCTATGTTTCTCATAGGTGACATTTCTGTTTTCCTGCCTCATGGTGGTGTGTGACTAACAAGATTCCTTGATGCTTTCTTTGTTGGATGGATAGGGAGTGTTTATCTAGTGCTCTTTTCATGGACTTGGTGACTTTTTGAGTTTCTGGGCTTCCTGTAGAAGACTTAAGAAGAGCTCACTGCATATGGTCACTAGACCATTTCTGTTCTCATATGCTTTATGCCCCCAGGCTCCTAGTTTCTTATGTCTTAGTCTGAATCCCATATGGACCACAAGTGCATCCATTTTTGCTTCCTGATCAGAAATTGAGCTCCTTTTTTGTTTCTGTAGTTGGGGCATTGTATTTCTCATATGCAAGTTTGGTTCTCTTTTGTATGCATAATTTCTATGTGCTCTGAGTGCCAATTTGGTTTATTGTATCCTTTTTGTCTCCTGTATTTATGCTTTTTCCTTCATCAACATCTTCCACTTTTTGTCCTGAAACTTTTGTAATCAATATTTAATAAAACAACTTTATGTTCACAATGGTTCATAAAGAATAGAATAATTCCTCGTGATCCAACATTTCTAGCATAATTGCCTAAAACTTTTATTCCTTAGATATTCTTCCTTTCCTTATTGGTAGAGCTATGTAGTTGGAATCATGTCATCTGTTTATTTTGTTTTCTAATTCTTTTCCAGTTCACATTTTTCTGTATTTCTAATAATCTTCTAATTATTAATTTAATGGCTCTATGATAGCCCTGGTGTGGGTTAATGCAC
>NW_006408678.1:6713743-6716182 GCF_000296735.1 Chrysochloris asiatica | reverse complement strand
CAATTCAAAAGGCTTTGCAGTCCAGCAAGGGTGTGGTGGTGGTGGTTATGTGCCGTGGAGTCGGTTCCAACTCATAGTGACACTGTACAGGGTTTCTGAGGCTGTAAATCTTTACAGAAAGCCTCATGTTTCTCCTGCGGAACAGCTGGTAGGCACAGATAAATGAAATGTGATATCTCAATACAGTGTATTGTTATTCAACTATAAGGAAAAGGTAGTTATGATATATTTTTCCACATAAATGAACCATGAACACATAATGCCAAGGAAATAAATCAGGCATCAAAAGACAAATATTGCATAGTCTTCTAATGCTTATCTGTTATTTTTGTTAAGTACTGTTGAGTCAGTTCTGGCTGATAGCAGCCCTGTATAGGATTTCCAGGGAGTGACTGGTGGTAGTAGTCTAGGGCTTATCCTATAGCACCTCACCATATAGGCAAACTCATAAAGACTGCAGTGTATTAGTGGTTACCAGAAACTGTGGGGAGGGAAGCCACGAAGAGTGGCTGCATAGGGAATACTGAATTTCCATTTGGAGTCATTAGAAACTTTTGGAAATGGATAAATATTATGTTAGCACAACATGGTGAATGTAATTAATGCCCCTGAATTGTACACTTAAAAATGGTTACGATGGCAAATATTTCATTATGTATGAGGGTGAGTCCAAAAGTATTGCTTCAAAATCATAGAAACATTTATTAAACAAGAAAATCAAAATGTGAAGCTGCTGTTTATTGATACATCCTCCTTCTCAATCTAAGCACTTGTGAAGGGAGTGTTTCCCTGGGGAATGTTGCAATCTTTGATTTACACCACCCAAAATGGCAGGGACTCAAATTATGTTCCTTTTAAATGACTGTAATAGTTCAGGTTTTGTGTCAACTTGACTGGGCCAGGATTCTCAGTGAGTTGGCAGTTAAAAGGGAATAATCGCCCATGTTGAAATCTGCTGTGAGCGGCCAGTCAGTTGAAGGGATGTTTCTTCAGGGGTATTGCCTGCTTCCAGTAGTGTCCCTGACCCAAGCCATGGTATTTTCAATTACCTTATACGCATGTGATTGTTATTGTTGTTAAGTGCCATCTATTCGGTTCTGACTTATAGCAACTCAGTGTAGGGTTTCCAAGGAGCATCTGGTGGGTTTGAACTGCCTACCTTGTAATTCCTAGTCCAGTGCTTATCCTACAGCACCACACCAGGAGTCCATGCATGTGATAATTGAACAATAGATAAGACCAGAGAAGAATTGATGCATTTAAATGATGGTGTTGAAGAAGAATATTTAAAGTACATGAACTGCCAGAAGAACAAACAAATCTGTGTTGGAAGATGTACAGTCAGAATGCTCCTTAGAAGCCAGGATGGTAAGACTTCATCTCTCATACTTCAGACGCATTATTAAGAAGGACCAGTTCTTGGTGAAGGACAGCATGCATGGTAAAGTGGAGGGTCATTTAAAAAAATAAATAAAGGAAGACCCCGATGAGATGAATGGACACAGCGGCAGCAGCAATGGGCTCGAATGTAACAGCAGTTGTCAGGATGGTACCAGCCCAGGCCATGTTTTATTCTGTTGTGCATAAGGTCACTATGAGTCAGAACTGACTTGTTGGCACCTACAAACAACAACAAAACAGCTTCACTTGTTTTACTCCTCTAGAGAACCCAGACAAGACTTTGTTCTTTGAGTACAGGGACAGGAAGAATTTTGAAGGGCAAGATCAGGACTGTAGGGTGCATGAGGTTAGGTTTCCCAATGAAATGCTTATAGGACAGCCATTGCTATGCTTGAAGGAGACAAGAGCATTGTTGTGATGGAAAACATTCCTCTTCTCAAATTTTCCTGAGATTTTTTTCACCGGTGTGGTTTTCCATTTTCTTAAAATTTCTTTATATTAAGCCCCCATGATCATCCTGTGTCCTTCAAGAAAATATATGAAGATTATAACTTTAGGAGTCTTCCAATCAGTCACCATAACCTTCTGAACTGATCTCTCTGCCACAGACTTAACTGGCCTTAGCAGATCCTCTTGGAAGCCACTGTTTTGATTGGACCCTTTTTTTTTTAAGGTCCTGGTATGAGACTGTAGGATAAGCACTGAATCACAAGGTTTGTTTGAATTGCAAGGTTGAGAGTTAAAATTCACTAGCAGCCCCTCGGAAACTGTGTCACTATGAGCCAAACCAACTCAACAGCACTAAACAACATCAAGACTAAGGTGAATGTATCCCTGAGGTAGCCTGTCAGCTGTTGTCATGTGCCATCGAGTTGTTTCTGATGCATAGTGACCCTATATTAGGTTTCTGAGGAGTAGTTGGTGGATTTGAACCACCAACCTTGAGGCTCTTCTGTAGTCATCCACTAACCACAGAGACATGTTTAAACATGTTTGTAATAAACCCATGCATGTATGAACTGGATCCCTAGTTGTTGT
>NW_006408678.1:6701149-6710078 GCF_000296735.1 Chrysochloris asiatica | reverse complement strand
CACACCAGGACTCTGAATAAAGAATTAGAGGTATGAAGTTGATGATGTGGCTACAACATTGGATGAGGGAAAGTAGAAGGTGGGTAATGAAGATGAAGATAACATCACTCATTGCTAGGTTGTAGAAGACGTAGGGTACTTTGTTAAAAGATTTTGGATATCAACAGCCAGTTGCTTCATTGCTGCATTTAATTGCAAGTATGGACCTTAGCATGCCATATAGAATCATGGCACCCTATGGATGATAAAGATTTTGGTAATCAGTCTTTTCTTTTAGAGTGAGAACTATTGCTGTAGGAGTAAAGGAACTTTGCCAAGTTTACACTGACAGCTGGGAATATATCTGAAGTTAAACTTGGATAAATTATTCTTATGTTCTCATTCAGTAAATTTTCACTGAGCAGCTACACTAAGCACTGGCAGAACTGAAGATCAGTAAAGTGTGGAGCCAGTTTTCTTACCCAATTGGGAGACGATAGACAAATCAATCATTGTAAAACAGTGAGGTGGTTGTTGTCAAGGTGCTATCGAGTTGGTTCCCACTCATAATGACCCTGAATCAATGGAGAAAAGATTGAAGTTGTCAAGGACTTCATTCTTCTTGGATCAACTATCAACACTCACAGAAGCAGCAGTCAAGAAATCAAAGGGTGCATTGCGTTAGGCAAATCTGCTGCACAAGACCATTTTAAAGTTTTGAAGAGCAAAGATGCCAGCTTGAGGACTAAGGTGTGCCTGACCCAAGCCATAGTATTTTCAATAACCTCATATGCATGTGAAAGCTGGACAGTGAATAAGGAAGACAATAGAAGAATTGATGGTTTTGAGTTGTGGTGTTGGAGAAGAATATTGAAAGTGCCATGGGCTGCCAAAAGAAACAACAGATCTGTGTTGGAAGAAGTGCAGCCAGAGTGCTCCTTGGAGGCCAGGAAGGCCAAACTCCTCTGGCTACTGAAATAAACACAATCCAGTGTTTTCTTTCTTCTCCAGTTAATTGAGTTCATCAAGATGTAAGGTAGTGGTGCTTTTGTTTCAGTGGAAGCAGTGTGGTATGCTATCCTTTAACAATGACGACTTTGTTGGGTATATAGAGACTCAAGTGTTCTTGAAATCGTTGTATATATTGCATTGGGCAGGGGAGAGGGTATCACTGGAGTTCCTGTGTGATGCAAATGGCTAATACACTGTCATGGATTGAAATGTGTCTCCCCGAAATATGTGGCAGCATGACTGGACCATGATTCTCAGTCGTTTGGCAATTATGTGATGTAATCTGATGGGATAAACCAGTAAGTATTCCACTCTGAATCCTACCATGACCCTGATCCCATGTATAGGAGATCCCAGGGGTGTGGCAGGTAACACCTTTTATCTTCCAAGAGATGCAAGGAGAGAAAAGTGAGCAGACAAAGAGAGGCCAACTACCACTGAGAAAGACGAGTCACATGTGAAGTACATCCTCTGGACCTGGGATCCTTGCACTGTGAAGCTCCTAGATCCAGGGAATGATTGATGTCAAGACATATGGAGATGTCCAAGGAATGCTGGGCCTACAGATGCTGAAAGGAGACAAGGACCTTCCCCAGTTCTCTGAGTTCAGACTTCTAGTGTTCTAAGCCGTGAGAGAATATTTCTATCTGTTGAAGCCACCCACGGTGGTATTTCTGTTATAGCAGCACTAGATATCTAAGACAGGCACTCAGCTGCTAACGAAAAGATTACAGGTTCAAGTCCATCCAGAGGAACCTCAGAAGAAAGACCTGACCCAGTAATCTGCTTCTGAAAATTCAGCCATTGAAAATGTTATGAAGCATACTTTTGCTCTGACACACATGGGGTTGCCAGGGGTCAGAATAGACCGTATGACAAGTCGTTTGATCAAAGGCCTTGTGTATTATCAAGCTTTTAATAGCCCCTCTCTATTGTTAAGAGTCCTGGTGTGGTGCTGTAGGATAAGCACTGGACTGCTAACCACATGGTTGGCAGTTGAAACCCACAAGCCACTCCTTAGAAACCCTATACAGGGTCGTTATGAGTCAAAACCGACTTGATGACACTTAACTATGACACCACCATTGCTAAGCAACCTCTATCTATTTGTGTAATGCGGTAGATTGTGTGATGTTATGATTCTGGAGGCTTTGCAACCATCATTTCAAATATCATCAGGATCTCCTACGGGACAGGTTTCAGTGGTATTTCCAGACTAAGACTGACTAGAAAAAAAGGCCTGGTGATCTACTTCTGAAAAGTAGGTAATGAAACTCCTGTGGGTCATAACAAAAGAGTCCCTCAGTTGAAGATGACCCTCGAGGCTGAAAGGCATTGAAAATACACAACAGCCTCACAGTGGTACAGGATTGGTCAACATTGTGTTCAATCAGAGCCGACTCTATAGCAACTCAACAATGATTCTAATTATTAGAAGTCTGAGGATGTAAAAAAACACATTTAGAATCTTCAGAAAACCTAGTGGGCAGCCTCAAAAAGACAGCAGGCCAGGCAGAACCAAAAGTTCTTATATATGGTGTTTCTCATTAGTACATGTTGTTGTTGTTGTTATGTGCTGTGGAGTTGGTTCTGACTCATAGCGACCCTGTACAGGGTTTCCAAGGCTGTAAATCTTTACGGGAGCAGAACGCCTCATCTTTGTCCCGCGGAACAGCTGGTAGTTTCGAACCGCTGACCTTTAGGTTCGCAGCCCGATTCGTAACCACTACGCTACCAGAGCTCCTTTGGGGTACCCAATATGGGGTACTTAGTATTTTCCACACACAGCATTAAGTAGTTTTACATTCATGATCATGTTTCTTTCTACAATTCTTATGTAGCAAAGCCAAGGCACAGAAAATTTCATTACTTGCTGAGCTCATGGACTCCAATGCTAACACTGAGGTGTACCGACTCCAAATCCTACACACATAAATTCTTGGCCCCCTGCACTCCCTGAAAAGCTGACATGCACACAGCTGTGGTGGCTCTGAGGTTTACGGGGTTGCATCTGTTGTCAAAACGGTGGCATCATTGAATCCTTCTTATGGAATAAGTTCTGTAATAGAACTACAGTCTCTTTAAGGCAAAGTTACAGAATGCCCCATGTCTATGTTTTGCTTCTGAAAAAAAAAAAAAACTTTCTTACCAAACAGAACCAAATATGAAAAGATTAAGTGAAACAAATTAAAGATAATGTTGTTGCTGTTGACTGCTGTTAAATCAGTTCCAACTCTATAGCAAGTATACGGGAGCAGAAAGCCTCATCTTTCTCCCTCGGAGAGGCTGATGGGTTCAAACCGCCGATCTTATGGTTGCAGTTGTCAATCCAGTGCTCATCCTACAAGCACCAGCAGTGCTCTGAAGATCAGATTAAAAGTCCTCCTGTATAATAAAAGGCATTGTTGTTGTTGTTGGTAAGTGTCATCCAGTTGATTCTGACTCATAACCACCCTGTTTCTGAGGAACAACTGGTGAGCTTGAACCACCGGCCTTGTGGTTTAAGCCGACTTTGCAGTGCAACACATTAACCCGCAGTGCCAAACAAGGCATTTGTTGTTGTTGTTAAGTACTGTGGAGTCGATTCCAATTCATAGGGACCCTGTACAGGGTTTCTGAGGCTATAAATCTTTATGGGAGCAGAAAGCCTTATCTTTCTTCGGTGGAATGGCTGGTAGTTTTGAACTGCGGACTTTGAGCTTAGCAGCCCAGTTCATAACCACTACGCTACCACAGCTCCTTAAACAAGGCATTAGAACTAGGAGAAAAAAAGAGACAAAGTACAGCCATTGTTTAATGTCTAAATAGGGAATATATGCATGAAAACATAATTCCCACTGGTAGGAGAATTTGAGGCTGAGGATTTTAATGGCTGGAAAGAGCAGTTTTACAAATAAACTGATGAAAGCTCATATAAATAGTTTTTTTTTTTTTAACAAGCAGCTAATTTCTGTTGAATCCATTTCTACTGGATTTTTATGTGGAACTGGATTCTATAAGGTTTTCAAGGCTGTGGTGTCTCAAACGTATATTGCCAGCCCTTTTCTGCCAAGGCAACTCTGGGGTCACTCCAACCACTAACCTTTCACTTTGTGTCCCAGGGAAGAACCATTAGTACCATTTGCCATTTTCCATATCTAGATGGATGGGAACTGTTTAATTTCTACTTCTCATCACTTGGAGGAGCCCTGTTGGCACAGTGGGTTCAGTGTTATGCTGCTAATGCAAAGTCAGCAGTCCAAGCTCACCAGCCACTTCTCAGGAGAAAGATAAGATGGTTTGTTTTATAAAGAGTTACAGCCTCAGAAACCCATAGGACAGTTCTGCTCTGTCCTATAGACTTGCTCTGTGTTAGAATCTACTTGATGGCAGTGGGTGTTATTCATCCCTTGATGATTAGAAATGCTATGTTCCTTCATAATTCATAAAAGATCCTTCTTAATTCCTCCCATTTGGTTACAGATAACTTGCCTGGTTCTTGACTCAGAATTCTTACGACTCTGGTTCCTCTCTCCTTATCGATAAGAAATTAGTTTGAAGAGTTGGTGTCCATTTTTTCTCAGCTTCCTGTTTTTTGCTAGTTGCTTTCTTGCAAAAACCACTACTCTGCCATCTGCCTTGGCTTCCATTTTCTGTTTCCACCCTCAGTTCCCTCACTTTCTAATTACTCCCAACAGCAATGACTCAAGCATATATTGGAAACAAGATTCCCACAGTTGCCAAATAGGTACAGGAAACTGTCACATATGAGAGTTTCATAAAAGGAATCATTGTGGGTCTGCATTTTCATCTGCCAGAGAAGAACAGAAGCAACACTCAAGGAAGGAATGTTAAGCTTAGGGTAGAAAGTAACATCAAGGATGTATTCAGGGATAGCATTTGCAGACTCCCAGTTTTGTTAAACCTTTGTGGTTGTCTTTAGGGCTGTTCACAAATATTTGACTCCCTCTCTCCTGAGATACTTGGTACAGTTGTTCTTCCCCATTCTACCGAACTCAGGTATGCCATGTGACTTGTAGTCCATTAAAGGTGAGTGGCAGTGATAAGTTTCACTTCTAAGTTGAAACTTTAAGAAACTGTTTTCTGCTTTACAACAGTAACTACTCGATCAATTTGATTCTCTGAATTACAATGTGAACAGTGTCCCCAAGATGACTTACAATAGACATGGAACATGAGCAAGAAATAAATCTTTCTGACGTTATATCGCTGGGATTCAGGGGTTGCTTGTTACTGTGCCATGGCCTAGTCTTTTATCTTGGTTAGAACCTTCATATTTTATCTAAGTGACTCATTCACTTCTAGCATCTAGCATATTAGATGCTAAGTTCAGAGTACCTTCTATATGGTTAAAAGATGATTTGAAGAGTGAAAATGTTAACTATGAGTGTCGAGAACTGGCCTCGACATGAGAGTTCACCAAGTAGGGAGATCTGGTGGCGACAGAGATAGAGAAAGAATACACACAAAGACACAAGAGAGACAAGAAGACACCCCGAGACTAGAGTGGATGCGAAACTGGTGGGCAGACCCTGCACTACAGGCATAGTGGCCCCTGCAGTCAGTAAATGCACCACCCTGCAGGCAGTAACACACAGCTAGCCCTGCAGGCAGTAACTCATGCCCTGCAAGCCGTATCACATGCGGGCTTCGGTCTGCGCCTCCGTTTTATTTCGGGGAGGAGCTTTACACAAAGGAAGGCGGGGTTTATTAAGACAGGGTACAGAAGTGAAATGTGATTAATCGTTCAAAACAGGACACCATGATTTACAGGCACAAATTCTAAAACATGCATCACAAATTGTCTTGATAATCTAACATCCTTAATTTTCCCGAAATTCAAGCAAATTGTTATATGGTACTTTTCAGTTTCGAATCCCAAGACAGCAACTCAGTTTCTCAAGCCTAATTAACATACCTATAGCACCTAATCTCCAATGGGAAAAGGTGAAAAGGATTAGGAGGAGTCCCGCTGTGTCAGCTGCCTGGCTAGAGTTGCAGGAGGAAGAAAGACGCCTAGGTCAAAGATCTGCACATGGGGGCGTTTTAAGACAGCTGACACTATTGTTCTTTGGACAAAACCCCGGAATTCGCTAATCTATTCTGAGTTAATTCTTTGGGGGAAACTTGCCTTTGGAACTTTTTACAGCCTCGGCTTTAGGAGAGGTGTTAACATTGGTCCATGGATATCAAGGGCTCGTGTATTAAGTTAATATCAAACATAATTGAATAATCTGATAAAGAAAAGCCATGTTTGCCAGGTGGCCAGAGTTTTTTCCTCAGAGAGATTTGTTCCCAGAACCTTAAGCACTGCCAACACAGTAGAGACATTAAGAGAGGCACATAAGAAACTATTTTCTCAGAAGCATAGTTTGAAGTTTGAAGCATAGAATGAATTACTAGGACTGGAGTTTGAAGCATAGAATGAATTACTAGGACTAAAGGAAATTACACAGAGCTAGCCCAACAGTGAGTTCGTAAAAGCCAATGAACCCGGGACATCTGGAGGTTACTTCCTTGGGCCCTCAGGGTCTCTGGCTAGCAAGTCTGAGTGTGACCACGTGTTGGATTTTCATCCATGACACTGGTCCTCAGCATCCCAGTACCTGCGGTCTGCAACATATGAGGAAGGCATTCATTCTATAAGAAATCTGCTTCTACTGCATCCCTGTGTAGTGCTTAAACTATGAAAGCTCAAGGATTTCATGTTTATAGATTTTCTACAGCTTCAGAGGTCTTAAGCATATGATGTCTTATTCCGCTTTTACCCCGGTACCCTAGTATTGTGTGTGTCATTTAGTGGGTACCTAGTAATGTCAGGGAGTCTTGGTATGGTGCTGTGGGTTAATATGCCAGACTGCAAATCCATTTGAACTGCAAGGTTGGCAGTTCAAGTTCACCAGCTACTCCCTGGAAACCCTATACAGAGTCGCTATGGGTCAGAATTGACTCGATGGCACTTAACAGCAACAACAGTAATGTCAGATCACTGAAAAGGATCAGAAACGTGCCTAGCACATAATATGTGCTTCAGTAAATATTAAGTGTTGAATATCTTAACATTTGCAGCTGTACAAAGGGCATGGATGACATTTCATCCCCTTAGTAGTTTTTTGGCTACTGTTTCAGGCACAATGAAGTGGTTTCTCAAGTTGTATTTTCCCAGCCACTCAAAGCTTGAAAGCCTTACAAAAGTATCAATAGTGCAATCTTGACTGGAGTGATGATGAATTTGAATAGAAACAGGTTTGGAGCTAGATGCTGAGCTTGCATTTGACCCCTTTCCATTAAGCATTACAATTACGGGAAGTTCTAATGCTATAACTTGCCTAGTGCACAGTTCCTGATTTGATGTTTATTACTTTACCAGGGATCTCAAGGGATTTTATTTGGTTCAAAAATGCTAAATGAATGTTAGTCTAGGTGTTAGTGAGCTACAGTCTTGGCTGCTTTGTATGCTCTCCTTGGTCCAGTGAAAGCTCCCCCGCCTCAGTCCCCTAACCAGTTCCCATTAGATGTGTTTCTTCCTAGAAAGGGTTTCAGGCATTTGGAAACGCTCATGTAATAAGGCAGCCATGATCAAATCCTTGCTTGCCTAAGCCAAAAATAAAAACCTGGAACTCACCACTGTCAAGTCTGTTGCGACTCATTGGGGCCCTACAGGACAGAGGAGAACTCTCTAATCCTCTATGTTGTGTCAACAATCCCCCAGTTCCTCCCTGATAATTGGGATTAGTGATGTTTGAACAAGTCTGCCCATTGATTGTATACTATCATGAATTCAAACTACTCTGGGGCAGTCTTCGCTTCCAGTTCAGTAGAACCAAGACTGGGTTTCCTGATAGAAGCAGTCCTTCTTAGGGCACTAGAATTCCCACGGTTAGGGGCACGGTCATCAGGGTGAGAAACAAAATTTCTACAAGTGGATGTTCAGGTGAGAGTTAGGGTAGGATCCCTCCCACCTCTCTTCTTCATTCCTGGACCTGTGCATTCTAGCTGAGGAGATGCATTATGTAAAAATGCTGTTTGATGACATACAGTGCATACTACAGGGCAGCACCCCAACTTTGCAGAACGTGTTGCCTAGTAACCTCTGTAACTGACCTTTGTCAGCCATTCCACCATTTGTCAAGCTTTTAGAAAATGGGAAACATGGTAAGATCAGTGACTCCCTGGACCTGAATACAGTGCTACACTTCTTTTGTGTTAAAGTATGTTCCCTAATTGATCAATGTTTGAATGAGATACTATAGCAAATGGGTCAGAAATGATAAGCTCATGAATAGTGTTGTTGGCAGAAGTGCTGTGGGCAGAGAAGACAAATCCATACCTGGACTATATGTCTCTGTGAGTACAAAGCCCTACATCTTCCATCATGGAAGGAGTCCAATGTAATCAGTCTGCTTCCAGGTGATGAATGGTTTGTTCCGGGAAGTGGCATCCTCATAGGAGACTAAATATTTGGAATTCTGCTGCTAGCAAGTTGGGTACTCAGCAATGGCAGTAAGAAGAAATCCATGTTGTTAAGGCTATGTGTGACCTTCATCCTTGATGCCATGGTCACTTTGAGTCATCGAGTAAGCCCCAGGATGGCTAGGGAAAGTGGCTCTTGGCACCCCTAGGATGAACAGCCTTTTCCAGGTAATTACCCAGAATCACTACCACAGAAAGAGCATCACAGCCCCTTTCAAGAATACTGGTTCTCCACTCCTCAGTTTCAGTGAAGTATATGAGGATAAATCAATCTGGCATCTCTGTGATTTCAGACTCTTTCCTCTATAGCAAGCTCAGCTCGGCAAACTTTTTCTGTAAGGGACAAATAGTAAATGTTTTCAGTTTTATGAACCAAGTGGCAAAACTGGGCAATGGTTCTTGCCAAAAGGCTAGTAGCTTCATTGTTGTTATTGTTTACAATTTGCATTAAAAAAAATAATAATAA
>NW_006408678.1:6691549-6700994 GCF_000296735.1 Chrysochloris asiatica | reverse complement strand
ATATATATACCATTCTTAATTCTCATGGGTCATACAAAAACAGGTAGCAGGCATGATTTGGTCTATGGGCACAGTTTTTCTTATAGCATAGTCTTTGAAACATGACTATTTGTCATTCCATCTATTTGCAGTGTATTTTTTTAAATGACACCCAGATCTTCTGTTTACTGATTTTCAAATATCACCAGAGCATAATTTATTACATTCCTTTGCTTGTCTACAGGAGGCCAGGGAAGTTTGAACAATTTGGCCTTATAAACTGTAGGCTGCTTCAGAGACCATGTTTTAATGAGCCAGTTGGCACCTATACCCATGCCAGTGTCCGGTGCTCAAGCTAACTGATGAAATCCTAGAGTGTATCGCTGTCAGTGAATTCTGTCAGACCAGCCTTGGGTTTTGTCCGCCTTGGTTCAGTGCCCTTGGGCACTCATACCTGCTCTCTGGCCTGTACAGATTGATGCAGTTGTATACATTTTACTGTATGTAGACTGTCTGACACTTGATCTTTGAGATTGTGTTGGATTCTCACCTTAGGCATGGACCTAGAGGCCAGGAGAGGTGATAGGAATGAGTTTGGACAGAATAACTCTCCAACAGGTTTTTGCACAGTGAGAGACTATTTTCCTTAGACAGGGAAGGAGTATCTATCAACATTGTCAAGTGGATTTTTTAGATTAAAAGTTGACAGCTTTGTGTGTGATTCTATCCTATTTGTGATAGTTACAGGCTTTCCCACAAAATCTTCCTTTAATGTCATATACAGGGTGACTCATTTATCGATTGGTGCAACCTTCTACTATCAGACTCTGGCTTGGTCCTCATTTGTACCTTCCCTGTGACTCTGGACGCTGAGGGATTGCTCACTTGCCAGAGATGAGTGGCCATGGTAACCTTCGGACTTTTTAATGTGTGTTTGCAATTCTGTAGTTACAGATTTCCATTTCTCATTTTCCTTTCCTCCACTTCTGGGGCTGTGTGAAGCCAGGTGACTCCATAATCTTTGTAATCACTCCTGTCATCATAGTGATTAAGTGTCTCTACCCCTGGATTGCCCAGCACCTTTCCACTGCTGGTGACAAATAAGTAACTGTGATGTCATTTCTTGCCTTTGTTTATTTGTCTTCCATTTCTTCCTGGCAAGGAGGGTCTACCTATATTTCTCAACTCTATGAGCGATACAATCCTGTGTTTCCAAATGCTTTGCTTCCAAGCAGGACCAAATTAAAATGATTTGAGGTGGATTTAATAAAGGGTATAGGGAAAGACTGGAAGCAGGGAAAAGGATGGAATAGTTGCTGGAACCCAGAGACTAACAGAATTGTATGGAGCAGGTCACCAAAAAGGATCAGAAATCCTCAGCCGAAGGACATGGTCAGCAATTCTGACATTTTCCTATAATACTTTATGCAGCAAATCCCATTTTAAATGGACCTTATTTAAAACTCAAGAGCTTCATATGACTCCTGTCTTAAAAGGTCTACACAATAATGAGTTCGCTTTCTTCCGCCATCCTTATCATATTTGACAGCTGATGAAACTCAGCAAAGCAGCCTTGATTGTCTATTGAAAAACTAAATGAATACAGGAAGGATTTATTTTCAGTTTTCATTGACTTTTTTTTTCTTACAGCATTGTCCTTGAAACATGACCATTTGTTAGTCCATATATTTACAGCATAAATTTTTTTAAATGCCACCCAGATCTTCTGTTTCCTGATTTTCAAATTCCACCACAGCATAATTTATTTTATTCCTTTGCTTGTGGGTCAATTTTATCTGATGATTGCTTTCATTTACATTTTAATTAGGGTTCACAGGACACTGTAGGACAATAAATAAATTTTTGTACTGGTGCAAGGTACCACATAATGCAGGAAATCAATATCCAGACTTCTATGTACAGAAACTATTTTCTCATTGTTTCAAAGCAGAAGCTATTTTTTCATTATGTTTCTGAAATCACTTTTGATTTCCAAACACATAAAAAAAAAGTTAAAGATGTATCTTTGTGGTCTCTTAAAAACAAAAAGTTCTCCATAATGGGATTTTTCAGGTTTTGTTGGGATGTGTCTTTATTATCTGGAAAATGGGTGCACTTCTTCTTCATTTTTATTGCACCATTCTTTTCCACTAGTTGTTGTTGTTGTTAAGTGCTGTTGAGTCGATTTTGACCCATAGCGACCCTCTGGAGGGTTTGCAGAGAAGCTGGTGAGCTTGAACCACTGGCCTTGTAGTTCAAATGACTTTGCAGTCTGACGCATTAACCCACAGTGCTACACCAATAGGCGATGACAGAAGTCCTCACCTAATATATGTAGCATGTACCCCTTGTACTGTTTTTTTAAAAACAGTCCTAGACAGTCCTAGTCTTATACTGGTACTCTCTATTGTCCCCTGAAAACCTGTTTACTAGGACTGTTCCTGGTAGTCTGTCTCTATCCATGACTTTGTGATCACTTTGTGATTTTTATATCCCCTGAAATCTTTGATGAGCTGATTCTCAAAGGGAAAAGGTCACTTATCATATCTGTCTTATTGAAGAAGTACCTGCCAAGATAAAGGTATGTCACACATGTAATCCATGGCACTCATACAACATTAAGTGACATGTCTTGGCATTTATATGCGATTGTTATTGATAGCCCCAATGAGTGAATTTATGATGCGCTAATGACGCTGTGTTCTTGGTCTTTGCAGACATTACCCACCACTGAGTACCTAGTAACTGCAAATCGTTCATGAGTTCATCTGCTAACATAAAGGTTGATGATGGTTTCAGTTCATCCAGAGGCACCTTGGATGAAACGCCTCATTTCTTAGTGGGTGTTCTCTGAGAGAACAAAACCAGTGAGAGATATGTGTGTGTGTGTGTGTGTGTGTGTGTGCAGATATATGTATGTAGAGAGAGATTTACTTCATTGGATTGGATCATATAATTTATGGGGGCTGGAAAGTCCCAAATCAGTAGAGCATACTGGAGACTTGTGCTGGCATATGTCCCTAGCACCATAAATCAGGCAACGGGAAGAATGCAGAGTCAAGAGAGAGCAAGTTCTGCCAAAGAATCTATTTATAGCCTGTGGCAGACCACATCCTAAGGAAACTCCTTTAAAACAGATTAGTTGATAACATTATGAAAGATGGTTGCCCTAAATTACATGACATTACATTAGAGTGCGCCAGCTAGTCTAGTGTTTGGCCAGACCACCAGGGATCAGCCTAGACAAGTTGACAAAAACCAAATAAAAGGAAACATCACAGCTGACAACCTACTTCTGAAAACTCAGCCCTGAAAACCCTGTGGAGCACACTTCTGCTCTGGCATACATGGGGTCTTCATAAGTCTGAGTTAATTTGATGGCAACTGTTTTGTTTTTTGCAGGGTAGAGAGGGGTTGTTGTTGTTTTTTGTTGTTAAGTGCTCTAAAGTTGATTCTTACTCACAGTGATTCTGTATAGCATTTTCAAGAAGAGGCTGGTGGGTTTGAACTGCCAGCCATGTGGTTAGTAGTCCAGTACTGATCCTACAACACCACACCAATGTCATACTCTGACATTTGAAGATCAAAGAAGAGTAAGAATTTGTCCCAACCTGGCCATTTATTTAGAAAGACCCATAAACATAGACAAATTGCACCCCAAAGTTATAGATGCTGTCCAGTGCAGAGTAGAGACAAAAGGAGATTGAGTGGGGCAGGACAGCTTTCAGCTAAGGCTGTGCAGAGCAGTTGACCCCCTTTGCACTGAATCTTTCCTGTCCCATATTCCAAAGTGGCGCACATCTGTAGATAAAGGATGGGTTGAAGCGCTAAGGAGTACTGGGAGGGTAGAAGGATGTTGACCAGCCCCCAGGGATAGTTAGCACTTGATCTTATTGATTATCCATTGTCTAAACAGCACAGGTAAACCAGTTTGACCAAGAAGATGGGTTTATACATCCAGATAACCAACCGTTTATATTTCACATTCAGATGCTAAGCAATTATGATGATGATTAGCTAAAGAATTAATGTGCATTTTCACTAAGTAATTCATTAAAAATAAATGTAAGTCCAATTATCTACTTTTTAAATCTTTTATAAACTGACATGTTACAATAAGAACTTTGTTAATTTGTACTTTGATAGGGAAAAGCTACCCAAAAAATGACCTGATTTGCACTTTAATTTCTATTCAAACAACTGTAATTTTGCAAAAATGGGACGAAGTACATAGTTATATAATTTCTGTGAATTATTGAAAGTAATTGTAATATCATAATCTAAATATTTCCTGAGGTTCCTACAGAAACTAACATCTATTACATGCTAAGTCACTTTAAGACCTTTTCTCCCCACCATTCATTTGGCAAACTGTGCAGATGAGCAAAAAACAAAACAAAAAAACCCCCACAAACATCCCGAGATAGCTCTTGGTCTGACCCTGAAGTCCTTCCAATATCCCTTACTCATTCCAGCGTCCCTGAGCTCGTACTTTGGGAAACTTCTTTTCATTTGGAAATTGCATAGAGCTAAGAGACCTGCTACCAGATAGACAGTTGTTGTTAAGTGCCATCGAGTCAGTTCTGACCCATAGCGACCCTTAGAGGGTTTTCAAGGAGCGACTGGTGAGCATGAACCACCAACGTTGCAGTTCAAACCAGCTGTGCAGTCTAGCGCATTAACCCACAGTGCCACACCAGATAGACAGTTGTTGTTGTTGTTAGGTGCCATCAAGACGGTACTGACTCATAGCGAGCGACCTTATGCACTACAGAACGAAACACTGCCCAATCCTGGGCCAACCTCACTATGTTGCCACACTTGAGTCCATCAATGCTGCCACTTGGACAATCCATCTCGTTGGGGGTCTTTCTCTTTTTCTCTGACCCTTCACCTTACCAAACATGATATCCTTCTCCATCGACTGGTCCCTCCTGACAATATGTCTGAAGTATGAGAGAGGAAGTTTGGCCAACTTGGCCTCCAAGGAGCACTCTGGCTGCACTTCTTCCCAAATGGATCTATTGGTTCTTTTTGCAGCCCATGGCACTTTCAATATTCTCCTCCATCACCATAACTCAAATGCATCAATTCTTCTATGGTCTTCCTTATTCACTGTCCAGCTTTCACATGCATATGAGGTTATTACCAGATAGACAGTTGTTGTTGTTGTTAAGTACTGTGGAGTCGGTTCCGACTCATAGTGACCCTGCACAGGGTTTCCGGGGCTGTATATCTTTACAGGAGCAGAAAACCTCATCTTTCTCCTGCAGAACAGCTGGTAGTTTCCAACTGCCCACCTTGTGGTTAAGTCTTAAGCAGGAATAAATACAAGACAAAGACAAACATGGATTGCCAGAGTGAGGGAATTCATGGACACCAAGATGAGTTTCCTGAGTTCCACCTCCACACGGTAACCTTCTATTGTTGGTATGTGGTGTAGAGTCATTCCAACTCATAGCAACCCTGTACTGGGGTTCCGAGGCTGTAAATCTTTATGGGATTTACAGATAGACAGTTGTTTTTGTTGTTGTTAATTACTGTGGAGTTGGTTCCAACTCATAGTGACCCTGCACAGGGTTTCTGGGGCTGTATATCTTTACGGGAGCATAAAGCCTCATCTTTCTTCTGTGGAACAGCTGGTAGTTTTGAACTGCTGACCTTGAGGTTTGCAGCCCGATTCGTAACCACTACGCTACCAGTGATGCTGTCGAGTGGATAGTATTAATTAAGGGAACTGGTTGTTGTTGTTTGAGGATATGCAAGTTGGCATATGCTAATCGAACAGTTTCTACAATTCAGTGGTGTGTTGCATTCTTTGAATTGTGCAGACATTCCTTTTCTGAGTTGTACCTACCTCAGTGGACATAAACTCATGGTCCCTAGGTTTCCTGTCTAATCCTTCAATTTGTTGTTGTTTATTTGATTCCATATAGATAGATCTTGAGAAAGTATAATGCTCAAGGTAGACATTTTTTACTAGTTAAGGTAAAACTATTGTTTGGTTTTAAGCAGGCTTTGGGGATGGGTTCTTTTAATGGATTATTGACCTGGAATCTTTATGATGCCATCTAGAGCAATCCAGGACTTGACTTGGTATGTTTTACCCAGGCAATTTGAAATTTTGGTCACCAACCTCTCATCTCCTCCAATTCTCCTTGCCAAAGTCTTTGTGAAAACTATGTTTTTGTTAATAAAAGAAAATGCTTATCATTCTGATCATGCAGTTTCTTGTTAAGCCTGAATTTCTTTGAATGAGTACATAAGGAAGCGAGTAAGAACATAGGTGTATGGGATATCCAGTATGCGTTAGGGCTCCTGGTATGGCACGGATAAGCACTGGCCTACTAACAGCAAGGTCAGCAGTTCAAGCTCACCAGCTGCTCCTTGGAAACCCAATACAGGGTGATTATGAGTTAGAAATGACTGGGCAGCAATATGTGTCAAGCATTAAGCTAAGCACTTTCAGGCATTAAAACATCTTACCTAATTCCAATGGCATTTTCTGTATGAGAGTTAATTTATGCTGTTTAAAACTGTTTTCCAGTGTAAATCATGTTATAAAATCCTTGATTTTATATTTTTTCATTTAAAAAGGAAAAGAAAAGATTTATAATACATTTTAATCAACTTATTTTAATTACTATATAATACTAATAGCTACAATTGTAGTGTATCTAAACTCTCTTGGGAAGTGTCAAAGTAATAATTGATTTCTAAAGCATTTTGACTAACATGTTTACTTTAGAAATAAATAAAAATGTTCTTATTTTGCTATATCACTTTACATAATTAAAATCAATGTCTTATAAAAGTGCTGGTGATTTTATATTAAAATATTCTGTGCCACAATTCATGGGTAACAATTTGCAGTTATACATTGGTTTTATTCCTGTATGGGTCCAACTAATAGTCCCATGTTTTAAAATATAAACAGAAATATGCTAAAATATTTTTAATTCCCAAATAATAGTACCTTGGGTAGTATTTGAAGTGCTGGAGCAGTGCTGTAGGATAAACACTGGACCACAAGGTTTAGATATGCAAGGTGGGCAGTTCAAACTCATAGTCGCTCCTAGAAAGGCACTTAACAACAACTAGGATTGTATTTTGCGAGTCATACTGTGGCATTGTAGGATAAGCACTGTACCAAAAGGTCTGTTTGAACTGCAAGATTGGTGGTTCAAATAAATCAGCCACACATCAAAAACCCTATATAGGGTCACTGTGCATCAGAATTAAATTAGCAGCACTAAACAACATGGCAGTGTTTTGAGGTCTTATTTTTCTTGCTCTCAAATTAGCTACCTCTTTATCAACTCTTTACATAGATATCTACAGAAATACAATTATACATGGAGCTATTTCTAACACTTTCTGTGTTTAACTAAGTTACTGGTTTTGGTTGTACACATTCAAAGCAGAGTATGTGAGTAACCAAGTATAATATGGAGATTTGGGTTTAGGGACTGTCAAGTCAGTTCCTCCTCACAAAGACCCTAGGCACAACAGAACAAACAATGCCCAATCCTGCACCATGCTCACAGTTGTTGTAATGTTTGCACCCATTATTGCTGCCACTGTATCAATCAATCTCATTGAGGGTCTTTGTTGAGCTTCCGTTTTACCAAGCATGATGTCTTCTCAAGGGACTGGTCCTTCCTTATAAAATGTCCAAAGTAAGAGTGATGAAGCTTCATTATCCCCACTTCTAAGGAACATTTTAGTTGTACTTTTCCAAACCAGATTTGTTTGTTCTTTTGATATGTATGGTACTTCCAATATTCTTCTCCAACACCGTAATTCAAATGCATCAATTCTTGTATGGTCTTCCTTATTCATTGTCTAACTTTGACATGCAAATATTGTTAATATGAAGTGATTAAAAATACCATAGCTTGGGTCAGGTACACTTTAGACCTCAGAGTGATATATTTGCTCTTTTTTTTTAAAGTTTTTATTGTGAATTGAGTGATAGTTTACATGGGAAAGCATCAACTTTACATTCATCCTATCATTTTTTATTTCATTGCAATGATTATAATCCCCTCCATGGATCATCATTCAACAGCATTTGCTTCCAATCCCTCTGTTTTGTTTTTGGAAGTATACTGAAGCACGCAGGAATATATAACCATTCATACAACCAAAGGGTATACCCTGCACACCAGCCCCTCAGCCGTCAACACACAGCCCTTCTCCTTCCTTGAGTCTGGAACCCCCAGCAGCTCTGTCTCTCCACATCATCATCTCTGCATCCAACTCTGGTGTCGCTGCTTCTCTGGATATGGTCCTGCACTCCACTCTTCCTTGATGGTCCCAGGGTCCTCCGCTCCTGGACTGCAAGATCAACCACTCCCCACCTTTTGTTACAAAATGTCTACCTTTACATTTGCAACCCTCACAGTCATTCCTGATAGAAATTATTCACTATTGAACCACAAGAGTCTTATTCCCATCTCCTTCACCAGTCCTGTCTAGACAGGTTGGAAATAACTCAGTGGAGATTCTACCTTCCCCCGCACCCTCTGAAACTAAACTCCCTCTTGAAAATTTGTAAGCCAGTCACTTCATGTATTTGTAGTCCCTCCCCCCACCCCCCGCTCCATTTAGGTAGCCAATGTCTAAGTTGCCCATCCCTGCCAACCCTGTATACAGAGGGGGTGGGAATGATCCTTGCTGTAAAGATTTGTTCCCTCTTTTAAGTTACTACATCCATAAGTATAGGTCAAGTTCATCAAATTGTAGTAGATTACACATTTTTTTCCTCTAGTCAAGTTCTGATCATCCAGCATTGAAGCTAGGTCAAATGGGCACAAACTGAAAGTATGGACACTTCACTCTCCACTTTAGTCCTCTGTGACTATATCCCTGTTCATGGGCTCAGGAGTACCCAAGTCTTCCTATACTGCTGTCCAACCAGGTTGCAATCCAGGTTGACAGAAGTCTAATGAATGTGGTCAGACTTAGCTCACACTTCATTGCTGTTTTTCCTCCACTTCCCCTTATCAGTAGACCAATGTGGTCACAAGCAAGACTACATACCTCATCTTGTATTCTCTTGAGTTTCAATCTTAGAAGAGGGTATGCCCTGAGGAGATTGATTGCTTTCCTTGATGGCTTCCTAGTGAACAAGTTGCTTGTTCTTATAGTAATCAGTCAGACTGTCATTATTGTTTTTTATTTTTTCCTACTGGTCTTTCTTTCAAGAAATATCTTTTGTTCCTCTGGCTCCTCCAGGCTAGTCTGCTTAACTTATCAAGTGGAAATTTCCTGCCTCAGAAGACTCTGGATGGGGATCAGGATTCCACCTATGGTCTTATGCAATGCAAAGGCTTTGTTGGATGCCTCTTTCTTTGGGCAAGTTTTAGCCCCATTTTAGGTATTCCAATCAGGTGTGGTGCTGTGGGTTAGTGCCCTGGACTGCAAAGTCAGTTTGAGCTGCAAGGTTGGCAGTTCAAACTCA
>NW_006408678.1:6688958-6690419 GCF_000296735.1 Chrysochloris asiatica | reverse complement strand
CATTTTGCCATTTTGTCTCTTCACTGGTGCATTTAATCCATTGACATTCAGTGTAATTATCAATAGGTATGAATTAATTGCTGTCATTTTGCTAGTTTTTTTTTTTGTGGTGCTGCTCATTCCTTTGTTCTGCATGCCTTCTTGTGCTGAGTTCATGTTTTTTTGTGCAATTTCTTGTCAGTTTCTTCTTAGTTTTAATGTTTCCATGTTCCACTTGGATGTTCATTTTCATGCTATGTTTTGAAGTATTAACTTTCTTTGAGGTTACCCTATAGTCTACTAACTTTTCCGTCCATTTAAGACAGTCTATTGTATCCTGCAGTCTACCTGACCTCCTCACCACATGGATCTCTGTTCCTATAGTTTTCCCTTCTTTGACATTGTTTTTATTTTGATCTTTGATTGGCCTCCCAGGTCCTCTGAATTCATTGTTGTAATTTTGTTCTGTTCTGGACTCTGCTATCTGTCAAACATATTTGCTCTAAACACTTTAAAGAGATCTTTTGAAGCAGATTTGCCCAATGCAGTATGTTGTTTGATGTCTTCACTGCTGCTTCCATTAGAGTTGATTGTGAATCCAAGCACACTTCAATCTTTTCTCCACTTATCATGATATTAAGTATTATGGGTGCATTTTGAGGATATTTGTTTGCTTTACCTTGAGGTGCAATCATACTAAAGGCTGAATACTTCTATGTTAATTAGTAAGTATTTTAAGTCTCATCACTTCCAGCAAGTAAGACTATGTCACTGCATATTGCAAGTTATTAATGAATCTTCCTCCAATCCTGATGCCACATTCTTCTTCATATATAGCTTCTTGGATTATTTGCTCAGTATTCAGATTGAATAAATATAATGAAAAGATACAACCCTGGAACACACCTTTTCAGATATTTAACCATCCAATATCTACTTGTTCTGTTATAACAACTGCCTCTTGGCTTATGTACAGGTTCTTCATGAGCAAAGTTAAATGTACTGGAGTCTCCATTCTTCACAATATTATTCAGTTTGTTATGATCCACACAGTTAAATGTTTTTTGCATAGTCAATAAAGCACAGGTAAACCTCTTTCTGTAATTCTCTAAGATCCATCTGATGTTAGCAACGATATTTCTATTTCCACGTCCTCTTTTGAATTTCTAGCAGCTCTCAGGTGATGTACTGCTCTAAATGTTTTTAAATGATCTTCTGAAGAATTTTACTTGCATGTGATATGAATGAAATTATTTGATGATTTCTGTGTTCTGTTGGGTCACCTTACTTTGCAATGAGTACAACTATAGATCCCTTTCAATTAGTTGACCGGGTAGCTGTTTTCCTAATTTCTTGGCAAACACAAGTGAGTGGCTCCAGTGCTGCAACAGTTGATTGAAACATTTCTGTTTGTATTTCATCAATTCCTGGAGGCTTGTTTTTCTGCAATGCCTTCAGTGCAGCTTGGACTTCTTCCTTCAA
>NW_006408678.1:6666131-6687978 GCF_000296735.1 Chrysochloris asiatica | reverse complement strand
TGCAGGTGTATGGATATCATCTTATCATGTTGTTGCTGTTGTCAGGTGCCATCGAGTGTTGAAACATGAAGGCAGCCATAAACAATAAGTAAATGAATAGATGTAACTATTCCATTAAGATTGTCTTTACAAAATGAAAAGTAAAAGTATAAAAAAGCGATGACCTCCTGAGGTAGTTTTGGTTTAAGTTTTAAAGATTATGTCAGGACCATAATTGCAGGGGTTTATCAAGCCGCTATGGCTCTAGACGTCTGGAGCCCAGACAACTGAATTTCAGTTCTAGGTTATCCCCTTTTGAATCAGGACTCTTTTGTAAAATGTTTTGTCAAAATGTTCAGTAATGGTATCGGGACATCATCCAGTTCTGGTTTCCTGGCACTGGAGACAGTTGTTTATGGCAAAGGGGACAAATGGAGTGAATTACAATTCAGAAGTGGTTATGTTTAGGATTTACCCTACACTGGAATTGTCTCATGAACGAGAAAAAAAATTCTTTTCAAACAGGATCACATCCACAGATACCAGGGCTAGGAATTCACCACAGATTTTCAGAGAACAGAATATTGTTGGTAAGTGCCATTGAGTCAGTTCCAATGCATAGCAACCCTGTATAGGGTTTCTGAGGTGCAGCTGGTGAATTTGAACTGCTGACCCTGAAGATCACACTGTCTTTGTGGTCTTGCACATTGGTCTACAGTGAGTGCCACACCAGAAACAGAATAACAGATGCCAAATGAGGTTTCCATTCACATGGAAATGTCCAGTGGTGCTATCATTTAAAAATTGGTTCCCACCAAGGGGAAGCTTATTAAATCAGAGTCTTAGCTGCTCAGAGCCAAAGCAGGACTCTTAATTGAGTTAATTCTCCTTTCACCCACAAAAATGAAAATAATAATACTAACTTTTAAAAGCAATTTAGCAGGATTGCTGTAACCTCCTGAGGAGTGCTGTTCGGTAGCTGGTGATTTATGTTATTGCACTGTATATTTTAATAAAAGGAGCACCAGCTTTTCCTAGATTGTCGGTCTTAAATAAAAATAAAAAAATAAAAAATTAGACTTTTCTAATGAAGTGACTAAGCCAGGGTCAATCTTCTGTGATAACTTCTCAACGAGACACACTCGGATTCACCAGGTGATATTATTTCAAAATCACCTGTATCTACTACTAAAAATACTGTGTCTCAAGAAACCTATCTCTAGAATGGTGTTCATTTTGTAGTAAGATCAATGAAATCCTGGAAGGGCGTACTTTATCTTTCATCCCAGTATCCAAGCACCTACTACAAGAGTTTGTTGAATGAGTGAAGGAATGGACCCAAAGTAGGGAAAAGAGACTTGTTTGACATCAGTGTATTTGAGTTTAGTTCCATAAATCTCACTTTCTAAAATTTCTGGTGTGAGTTAAGTTTCTGAATGTGAAGCAAACCATTGGAACATCGTGTCCTTGTGATGATTAGAGATATGATGTTGCACTCAATATAGATTTTTCTTTTATATAATTCTCTTCAAGTGAAAATTGTGTGTGGGTAAAGGATGGTGCAAACAGTTAAGTGCTAAACTACTATCTGCAAGGTTGCTGGTCTAAACCCACCCAGAAGCATTTCAGAAATAAGGCCTAGCAATCTGCTTTCAAAAACGATACCCCATGTTATCCATAATGAAAGTAAGGCCCTAGAATTAAAAGAATACACAGTAAGTAGTTGCAGAGGTAGGATTTGAATCCAGACCATCTAACTCCAAAGTCTATGTTCTTAATGCTGATGCTGTGCTACCTCAAGGTCTGCTCTTATTAGCTAATATTATGCTAATATACACAGTTCAAGGAGCTCTGGTAGCGTAGTGGTTACAAATCGGGCTGTGAAACTCAAGGTCAGCAGTTCGAAACTACCAGCTGTTCCACGGGCGAAGGATGAGGCTTTCTGCTTCTGTAAAGATTTATAGCCTCAGAAACCCTGTACAGGGTCACTATGAGTTGGAACTGACTCCACGGCACATAACTCCCACCACCACCATACACAGTTCAGTTTGGTGCCCGTGGATAAAGTAAGAAATTACAGTAGCTTGTCCTGATGTGGCACTGTAGGATAAGCACTGGACTGCTGGTCCTTGGAAACCCTATACAGGGTGTCTATGAATTAGAACCAACTTGACAGCATTTAACAGCAACAACAGTGCAATAAACGATGTGTGCCTTTTTGTGGTCTATTAGAATTCTGTTTATACTTTTCCCGGTTAATACTTGTAACCCAAAAAACCTGCCTTAAGCCAAGAACTTATACAGGTATTTTGCTATGCACTGTAAAATAAAAATGAGAGAATATTAAAAAGAGGTGATCCAATGGAATGCTGAAATCATCGGACAATATTTTGTATATCCCATGCAAGTAAAGTTTTACTAAAGGTATATATCATACATTGATATAATCATACATTGACAAAAGAACTTCCAGAGGTTCAAACTGGATTCAGAAGAGAATGTGGAACGAGGGATGTCATTGCTGATGTCCGATGGATCTTAGCTGAAAACAGAGAATATCAGAAAGATGTTTACCTGTGCTTTATTGACTAACTACACAAAGGCTTTTGATTGTGTGGATCATGACAAGCTATGGAAAACATTGTGAAGTATGAGTATTCCGGAACACTTAATTGTGCTCATGAGGAATCTGTACATGCAACAAGAGAACAGAACATGGGAAAACTGAATGGTTTAAAATTAAGAAAGGTGTGTGGTAGGGTTATATCCTATACTTATTCAACCTGTATGCTGAGCAAATAATCTGAGAAGCTGGGTTCTATGAAGAAAAACGTGGCATCAGGATTAGAGGAAGACTCATTAACAACCTGCGATATGCAGATGATACAACTTTGCTTGCTGAAAGTGAAGAGGACTTAAAACATTTATGATGAAGATCAAAGAGCACAGCCTTTGGTATGGATTACATGTCAATGTAAAGAAAACAAAAATCCTCACCACTGGACCAATAAACAGCATTCTTATCAATGGAGAAAAGTTTGAAGTTGTCAAGGACTTCATTCTTCTTGGATCAACTATCAACACTCATAGAAGCATCAGTCAAGAAATCAAATGATGTATTGCATTAGGCAAATCTGCAGCACAAGACCTTTTTAAAGTGTTGAAGAACAAAGATGTCAGTTTGAAGACTAAGGTGCACCTGACCCAAACCATGGTATTTCATGCAAAAGCTGGACAATGAATAAGGAAGACCATAGAAGAATTGATGCTTTTGAGTTATTGTGTTGGAGGAGAATATTGAAAGTGCCATGGGCTGCCAAAAGAACCAATAGATCTGTTTTGGAAGAAGTGCAGCCAGAGTGCTCCTTGGAGACCAGGATGGCCGCGAAACTTCATGTCTCATACTTTGGACATATTGTCAGGAGGGGCCAGTTGCTGGAGAAATATATCATGTTTGGTAAGATGGAGGATCAGAGAAAAAGAGGAAGACCCCTAACGAGATAGATTGGCAAATGGGCTCAAGCATGGCAACAATTGTGCAGTTGGCCCAGGACAGGGCAGTGTTTTTTTCTGTGGTGCGTATGGTCACTATGAGTCGATACAGACTTTATGGCACCTAACAACAACAATAACAGTTTTAACAGATATAATATTTACAAGTATAAAACCTTTGAGGGTGAATTTGCTTCAGTAAATCAGAATATCTTAGCAATATTGGCTGAGTATGTTAGGAATACTGGTCTAACAGGATTTGGTGAGCTTTTCCTATAAAAGACCAGATAGTAAGTATTTTCAGCTGTGTGGACCATGCGTTTTCTGTCTCAAATGCTCATATCTGCTGTTACAGTGTGAAAACAGCCATACGCAATATGCGAATGAATAGGAGAGGCTATGTTCCAATAAAACTTTATTCATGAAAACATATTGTCTTCCAGATTTGGTCCACAAGTCCTTTGGCCAACCTTAATCCAAGAGGAGTGCCAATGATGGCAGGTATTTTATGCCAATGAATTTGGGAATCAGTTGCATCTTGCCATGTTTGTCATACACCCCCCCCCACACACACCTTCTTATTTTTTTATGCAACTTGATCTTGTTATCCCTGATTTACTAAAGAACCAAAAACTCACTGCCATTGAGTCAATTCCTACTCAAAGTAACCCTGTAGGACACAGTAGAACTCTCTTGAGGATTCCCAGGATTGTAAATTTTTTTGGGTGTAGACAGACACATCTTTCTCCCATGGAGCAGCTGGTGGGTTTGAACTGCTGACCTTTCAGCTAGAAATCTAGTACTTAACCCACTGTGCTATCAGGGTCCCTTTTACTGAGCAAGATATCTGTAAATTGTGATTTTTTAAAGCTTGGAGTCCTGGTGTGGTACTGCAGGATAAGCACTTGACTCCTAACTGCAAAGGTAGCAGTTCTGACCCACCAGTCACTCCTTGGAAACCCTGTTCAGGGTTTTTATGAGTCGGAACAGACTCATTGACATTTATGAACAACAATAATTCTTGGAACTTGCATAGTTCCATTATTTGATTCATTAATAAATTTAAATTTGATTTTAGAGATAAGCTTTCATCACTGCAGTAATGATGACAAAACAAAAATTTAAAAGATGATATAGAATGAAAATGTGTGACTATATGCCTTGCTTTGAGCTGTCTCAGTTCTTTTTCTTTTGCTAAACCAGTAGGGAATACATTATTTTAAATAAATGTTTATTTACAGAAAATATAATAATTTTGATCATGATTTAAAGCATTTGAAATGGACCTTAAAAAGATAACAGTTGTCTGCCAGAGAGATTTTCATTTATTATTAAGTATATCAGGAATTTAATTAAGTTAGCACTCAAATTAATCAATATCAACTCTATAACTCAAATCACATAAATTACCTTCATTGTTCTTATGAATTAATCATTAGAAATTTGATTTAAAAGTTACATTTAAAAATCCATGTAATTCAGTGTCACTTTGTTCCTGTTTTACAAACATTTGTTCAATCAGGTGTCTATAGAGGTACATATTACATAGCTAAAAATCTAATTACATCATTATTACCACAGAACTGTAATCACTAAATAATTAGTGGTTTCCATTTTAGAATTGTTTGGGTAAATTTTTAGACTTATCCGAATTAACATTTGTTTTGTGGTCAGTTAAACAAATTAAATATTGATTAAGGAAATTCAGACATGGCCAGCTTCAGAATCCTTCCTTCCCTGAGCACCTCTGTGCAGCTGCTTGGGACAACCAGGATGCTGTGTTGGCTCTTGGGGCTGGGGGGGCGGGGGGGGGGGGGGCTCAGGGAGACAGGTGAATAGACCAAGAATATCCATCATATAAAAGAGAGATGGAGACCTGTACTTATATTAGTTTGGGTTTTTTTTTCCTACTTTAACAAATTACCACATACTTGATGACTTAGAATTACACAAATTATCTAACCATTCTATTAATTAGAAGTCCTACAGGGCTGTCACTGGGCTAACTTCAAGGTGTTGGCAGGACTAGGTTCCTTTCTGGGGGCCGTAGGGAGAATGCATTTCTTGTCTTTTCTGGGTTCTTGAGGCCACCCACATCTCTTGCCTCATGACTACTTCTTCCCTCTTCAAATCCAGCATTTTGAATCAACTTCTGAGTGCAGCCATGAAAGGCTCTCTGCTTTTCAGGACTCATGTGATTAGACTGAGCCCACCAGATAATTCACCATAGCCTCTCCTTCAAGTCCTTAGTCACATCCATCGGCAAAGTCTCTTCGTAAAACATGCATCACTCAAGTAAAGTACACAGTCACAGGTTCCAGGTACTAGGGTGTGGTTATCTTTGAGGGCAGGGACCATTAATCTACCTTCTATAGGATCTGAATTCAGTGCATTCGATTCATTGTCTATACTTCCTCGGCTCACTGCCTCATCTTCTCATAGATCAGCTTGTATTTGTCTCAGTTCACTCAAAACCTGCTTTCACCTTTTTCACCCTTCTTTAGGTAGGCATGAAATTTTAGTGACTCCTCACCCTTCCTGAGAGCAGTATTGCTGTGTTGTCTAGCCAGAGTGGGCTCAAGTTCTAGCTCTGCCACTTATGTGTGACCTTGTGTGCCACTCACTCTCTTTACCTCCGTTTTCTCATCTGTAAATAGAATGTTATAGTGGTTATGAATCAGGCTGCTAACCTCAGGGTTAGCAGTTCAAAACTACCAACTGTTCCACAGGAGAAAGATGAGGCTTTCAGCTCCCATAAAGATTTACAGCCTCGGAAACCCTGTACAGGGTGAGTATGAGTAGGATCCGACTCCATGGCACATAACAACAGCACATAGGATTGATATGAGGATTAAATGAGTTAATGTATTTCTCATTCTTACCACAATAACTGGTAAATAGTTAGCACTCAACAAATGTTTGTTGTTGCTTTCTAGAAGTTTTTCCTAGTTTTTAATCTGTGGACTCTTTCCTTGAGAAATTGCAGCTTCTCTTAAGAGTTTCAACATTAATTTCTCAGCATAGAGCTCAGCCAGAAATATTCCCAAGCTTCATACCTCTGTGCCTTGTGCTGGGTGAACATTTTATTTGACTGCCTCATACAGCCACAGACCTAATGTCTCAAAGCAGAACTCAACATCTTGCCTATCAAAACATTCTCTCGCATTTCTGCTACTCTTTTCAGCTCTAAAGTCAACTTTTCTTCTTTCCACGTTTTCACCCAAGAATCTTGGTGTGGCACTATATGATAAGTACTAGACGGGTAACCACAAGGTCAGCTATTCAAACCCACCAGCCACTCCTTGAAAACCCTATGTACAGGGTCACTGTCAAATGCTACAGCAAACTCCTTTGAAGATGTCTCTTTAATTTGTTATTGTTTTCACGGTCACTGTGCTGATCCTGGTATCTATGATCGCTCCCTGGTCTATTTCCCCAACTGGATAGGGCTCCAAACCCAAATCAAACCCAATGCTATTGAGTCGCTTCTGACTTATAGAGAGACCCTGTATAGAGTTTCAGAGGTTGTAAATATGTCTTTCTCTTTTGGAGCAGCTGGTAGGTTTGAACTGTCAACCTTGTAGTTTGCAGTCTCGTGCTTATCCTTCAGTGCCAGCTTCCTTAAATCTCTGCTCCTCCTCCTTGTGCACATACCTTCAGGGATTTCTCATTGCTTTAAGGTGACACCCAGGCTCTTAGTTCAGCACTCAAGGCTCTTTATGAATTCTCCAAAAATTTAAAATTCCATGCAAAAGCCAGTGCTCATTGTCATTACTCTCAGTCTAAACAACCAGTATTACTGATCATCAGTCTTAAACATTGTGTAAACTGATAGCTTTTTCTTTTGTAAATGAGCTCTGCTGTCTCATACCCTTGTGGCTTTGCTACCTAGAATTCTCTTTTCTTCTAACTCTGTCTCACACTAACTCAGCTGTTCTGGCTTATACCACTCCCTTTGTGAAGCAATACCACTGCCTTTGTGAAGCATTCTGATACCCCTTTTTGCCCTTGTGCTCTACAGCAGGTTACCACCCATGAGCCAAATATGACCCACCATTTGGTTTTATAAAGTTTCATTGGAGCGCAGGCACACTTATTCATTTTCATATTGTCTATGGCTATTTTCATTTTCCAACAACAAAATTGAGTAGATGCATCAGAAAGCATATGGCCTACAGAGCTGAAAATATTTATTATCTGACCCTATGCAGAAAAAAATTTACTGACCTTGGCTTTTCCCCATAGTTTGTGCTGTGTTTACCTTGTGGACTCTTACACCTTCCTTCTTTTTACAGTTGCTTTTGCATATCCTTTTTCCTTTTCAGATATTCGCTTCTTGTGGGCACAGATTTTGCCTTCACCATCCTTGTTTCAGTATAAAGTGTACCTCGCTGTAAGGAAAACAACATCCTTATAACTGTACCAATAAATAACATCATGATAAATAGAGAAAAAGTTGAAGCTGTCAGACTTTATTTTGTGTGGATCCATGATCAACACTCATGGAAGCAGCAGTCAAGAAATCAAACAACATATTGCATTAGGAAAATCTGCTGCACAAGACCCCTTGAAAGTGTTTCAAAAGCAAATCTGTCATGTGAAATTTAGACAGTGGATAAGGAAGATGGGAGAAGAATTGATGCATTTGAGGTACGGTGTTCAAGAAGAATATTGAAACTCCCATGGACTGCCAGAAGAACAAACAGATCTGTGTTGGAAGAAATGCAGCCAGAGTTTTCCTTAGAAATCAGGATGGTGAGAATACTCATACCTCAGCCATGTTATCAGGAGAGACCAGCTCCTAGGGAAGGATATCATGCTTCATAAAGTAGAGGGTTGACAAAAAAGAGGAAGAGCCCCATTGAGATGGATTGACTGAGTGGCAGCCGCAGTGAGCTCAGTTGTAGCCATAATCATGAGGATGGCACAAGACTGGGTAGTGCTTTGTTCTGTTGTGCTTGGGGCTGCTATGAATAAGAATCCACTTGATGGCACCTAACAACAACAATAATGGTTATTTCTGTCATTGTGCTTACCATGGTGTGTTGTTAAGTGTCATCAAGTCGGTCGACTCATAGAGACCCTGGATAGGGTTTTCATGATGTAGCTGGTGGGTTTGAACTGCCAACCATGTGGTTAGCAGTCCATTGCTTACCCAACAGTGCCACACCAGGGACTTAATATTTGTTGTTCTTACTAAATTACCCTACAAAAGCATTCTTGTTAACAAAATTTACCCATTTGCCTAAAATGACCAAAATCTTATATAAAGCATCATTCTATATAACATCATTTGGTGTTACTGATAATAACCATTTTGTGTTTTATTAACTGTCAACATAAATTTCAAAATAGAGTCCAAGAATCTTAAGGAATAATGTTCTTGTGTTATATGTTATTCACTTGGTGATAGCCACTAAAATTAAGTATTGCAGTGTGTACTTTTTCATCATGTGTGGGTTTCACCATGTGAAATACACATCTACTTCCCACTTAGCTATTTCTGTTGTCAGAGTAATATTTGGCTATGCTACTCTCTTGTGATCTGTTTTGGAAGACGTGCAGCCAGAGTGCTCCTTAGAGGCCAAGGCGACCAAACTTCGTCTCTCATACTTCGGACATATTGTCAGGAGGGACCAGTCACTGGAGAAGGATATCATGGTTGGTAAGATGGAGGGTCAGAGAAAAAAGGAAGACCCTTTTTTGGGGTTGGATTGGCCAGGTGGCAGCATCGATGGACTCAAGTGTGGCAACAGTAGTGAGGTTGGCCCAGGATCGGACATTGTTTTATTCTGTTGTGCATAAGGTCACTATGAGTTGGTGCCAACTCGATGGCACCTAACAACAACAACTCTCTTGTGAAGGTGACTGATGATTAGATTTGTTTTTGAAAAAAAGTAAAGATTTCTCAATGGCTTTTCAAAAATGCCAGATGCCCTTCTTTTTCTTTTTTTAAACCCAGGAAGTATTGATGTTAATTTAGATGGCCTTCCTCTTTGATGCTTGAGTCTTAGGACTCCTGTAAATTCCATGAGTACAAGAATTGCATCCTTTAATCTCTGAATCCTCTATGCTTGGCTCAGAGAAAGTTCTCAACATATGCCTATAAATGAGTTAGTAAAATAAACAATTGATGATCTCGGGAAGAACTTGTACCCAAAGTATTAATTTTAAACCATGTACTTATAATAGCTTACTTCCATCTAGTTCACATGCTTAATGATCACCTAGGACAATTTTGTTACTATGCTAACATAAAATTTATGTCTATCTGAGAAACGGAGATGTCAGGCAAGGGGAGCGTTACCTTGTACCTGAGTCACAAAACACAAGAAATAACCTTAAACTTTCAGAAGGCGACAGGAAATCCATAGCTATTCTCTTAGCATTTTCCTGAGAATGTAGAAATTTAAGATAAATGAACTACCACAGAATAAGGTAAAGTGAGAAATTGGCAGTCAGAATGGTGAAGAAAAAAAGATGACTGAAAATGAGAAAATCTTGGGAGTGAAGGCAAAGAGTAACAAAGTATTTGAGAACCTTCCAGAGAGGTATTCAGTGACAGTGTTGATTATAAGGATGTAGAAGCTGTGAGCATTAAAGCTGAAAGTGAAAGGCTCTGATAATCAAGGTCCTGGCAAGAAACAGAAGTCCAGTAAGTGAACAGATTTTAACAAGGGATATGTTATGGGAGCAAAGTGTAGTTGGGCTGGGAAAACTGACGAAGGATCCAGCATCGAGTGGCAGTGGAGAGCCTTGACTGCATTTAGCCCTACAGAGGCAAAGATAGTAGAAGAACCTTGGAAAAGTGGCCACACAGAGGGAGTAGATTGTAGAAGACTAGCAGAGGTAGTGCTGTAACAAGGAAATTGCAGGGGGAAAAATAACTCATCCTTCCCTCCCCCCGCTTCAGCTCCTGCTGGTGCCCCCAACAAGCTGAAGCCAACTGGAAGCCTGTGCAGGTATCCAGGTGACACTGTTTATAGGGTTAGCTTCCCAGGATCCAGAACAAGATAGACAAGGGTAATGAATAGACTTGAGGCAGGTGGGAGTCAACAGAGCTTCTCTAGCAAGAGAGAACATCTATGAGCACTGTTTCATTTCCACCTTATGAAGACTTTTTTGCGGGGAGGCTATGTTAGTCAAGTTTCTGTTGAATACAGATAACCCCTAAATCTTAGTGGGTCTCACATAGAAACATTGACTTTTTATTCAAGCATCTTAAGGTCAGCTGCTGATTAACTAATGTTGATTGGATTTAGTAAATGTTGTCTGTAGGTTGGGTTTGAGTCTGTTTCATATGTCTCATTTGTAGCTACTCAGTATGGTCTTCTCATGGTGGTTGCAGAAGTACAAGAAACAAGCCAAAACCATGCAAGCACATTTCCAGTTTCCACTGTGTTGTGACAATTACCATTCCACTGACCAAAGCAAGTCATGATGACCCAACCCAAAGTCAATGGAGCAAGGAAAACACTGTCCCTCTCTACTGGGAAGGAATGGCAGGTCACATGGCAGCGAGAGGCCATGAAGAATTAGGGACAAGTCATTGTGGTTTCCTATGATGAAGTCCTTCTAGTAGAAGTCTGTTGTTAAGTGCCATCAAGTTGATTCCAACTCATAGCGACGCTGTATAGGGTTTCTGGGGAGTGGCTGGTGAATTTGAACCACCAACCTTGTGGTCAAAATTGACCTTGTGCGCCAGTGCATCATCCCACGACACCACACCAGGACTTCTTGTGACAGGGATTTAAAGGTGATCCTAAATCAGCACTAGCACCAGGAGAGAAAGATTACAAAAACTGTATGAAGTCTAGATTCAAAGAAAAAGCTCCAGTAATTTATCTCCAACACTTTATTTGAATCCAAGTAATGCTGGCTAAGCATTCTTATTTGCTCACATCCTTTCTCATCCTGTAGAGCCTTCATATAAACGTTGAGCCCCAAAATAAATCTGGATATTGTTATTTCTAGTCTTAGAGTTTTTGTTTGTTTTCATTGAGCTTTAATGCCAAGTAAATGTGACTTTAGACAGACAGCTGTCACAAAACACAAAATTACAAATTATAATGTCTTGGCAGGAAGTTCTTCCTGGATTTGATATCTTGGTACTGTCAATGTAAATAATGCATTTATGCTTATCTGTCAGATAGCCTAGCATAATATGGAAAGACTAAATGAAAGGGAAACGGGACATGTCCAAGGACCTGGTAGAATGGAGGAAGGTTCTGTTACAGCAAATCTTTTCACCAGGTCTAGGTGTGATGCTGCAGGTTAATATGCTGGATTGCAAAGTCGATTTGAACCACAAAGTCAGCAGCTTTCAAGCTTACTAATTGCTTCTTGGGAACCCTATGCAGGGTCGCCACGGGTCAGAACTGACTCAACAGCACTTACCAACAACAAAGTGAAACTAACAGAGTCTTGATATAGCACTGTAGGATAAGCACTGGATCTCAAGGTTAATTTGAACCAAAAGGTCGGCAGTTCAAACTCAGCAGCTACTCCTCGCTATGAATTGGGATTGACTGGTAGATGTTTAACAACACCAGCAGTGAGACTAAGCAGCACTCGATCTTTAAGTCTCTAAAAGGATCCTACTTGGGTTGGAACTCAGCATCCATGATTACTTATCCCTGAAGTAAGTCCTTACTCAGTTACCCACCACTGCTGATGCTCACTGCTCCTATGAATCCTAGGTCTAGCTGAGCACATCTCGCTGAAACCACATGAATCCCATCCCTTCCAATGGGAACATGCCTGAGCTAATGACAAGTCAGCTCCTTCGTTTTCTACATGTATTCCTTTGTATTTGAGCTTTTTCCTTCCTGCAACATTGGAGGGTCTCAGCTGATTTTGTAAACACTTATGAAATGCCCCTTGAGTCATTCATTAGCAGTTACCAGTTACTGTGGGTGGACTCAACACTGGCTCATAGTAATCCCCACCTGTGTCAGAGAACTCTGCTCCATAGGATTTCCAGTGGCTGAGTCCTTTGAAAGTACAAGATGGCTTCAAAGAGTTCATGGAAAAATTCCATTACCATTTAATGCCAGTTTCCCACTTTTGGAAGCTCTCTCGTAGATCACCAGGTCTTTTTTCCAAGGTCACACTGGCGGGGCAGAAAGTTCAAATCTTGGTTAGCAGCCAAGTACATTAACCATTTATCCCTCTCAGGGACTCCTCAATGTAGAAGAGATGATATTAGAAAAGTCCAGAGCTTGTGGAAAAGTAAACCTGGACCTGAGAATAGCTGAGAGAGTTTTACTTCCATTTTTGTCAGCGTTCCTAGGAAGATGAAGTGCTAGATTTTTTCACCTCTTAGTCCTTGTGTGGCATTGTAGGATAAGCTCAGGACCACAAGATCAGCTCGAACCACAAGGTCAGCAGTTCAAACTCACCATCTGCTCTTTGGAAACGCTATACTGAGTTCTTATGAGTCAGAATCAACTCGATGATACTTAGCAACCACAGTTAAATTGAAGTGGAATACTAGAACTGAATATCCCCTTCCACGAATTGCTTTCTTCTTAATTAGGAATAAGCAAGTCTCATGTATTGCCTGTGGTGGTGACATTCAAAATACAGTTTTTCAGTAATTGGAAAAGCAATTTACCTAAGAGATGACAAGAAGAAGGATGCAACACATAGACACTATTGCTGCAAGTTATAAAACATTGACAGAGCCACAAATGTTCTCATGGCACACAGCTCTTCTGAATCACATCAATGACATTTAGATGAAGCAAACCACTTTTACACAGGCCAACTTCTGCTGTGCGATGCGGTCAAAACAAATGCACTTTGGAAGAGGGCCAGAGGGAAGAAATACCTAAGAATTAATTTTACTGAAGAAAAGACTTCTGTTATGGGATAGAACTTTTGAGAAGTGAAGAAATCCTATAATACATTTAAAGGAAATCTGATGATTTGGTTTTGTTATCAAAATATGGTGTTGAAGTAATTGAGTATCTCAGGTAAGAAATTAGTCCAAGTAGAAAATACAGGCTTGAAGCTAAAAGCAGAACAAAGCGGAAGGAGTGATTTGGGGCGTTCACCACACAGAGATGATGATCTGGAGACATTGTAGTTACTGTTAGGTGCCGTGAGTCGGTACCAACTCATAGCGACCTTGTACACAACAGAATGAACAAAACACTGCCCAGTCCTGGGCCAATCTCACAATCGTTGCTACGCTTGAGCCCATTGTTGCAGCCACTGTGTCTGTCCATCTTGTTGGGGGTCTTCCTCTTGTTCATTGACCCTCCACTTTACCAAGCATGATGCCCTTCTTCAGGGACTGGTCCTTCCTAAGTCCAAAGTATGAGACACAAAGTCTGGTAAACCTGCATTCTAAGGAGCATTCTGGTTGTACTCTTCCAACAGAGATTTATTTTCCTAGCAGTCCATGGTACTTTTAATATCCTCCTTCAACTCCATAACACAAATGCATCAGTTCTTCGATGGTTTACCTTATTCACTGTTCAACTTTCACATTCATATGAGGTTATTGAAAATACTATGGCTTGTCTCAGGCGCACCTTAGTTCTCAAGATGACATCTTTGCTCTTCAACACTTTAAAAAGGTCTTGTGCAGCAGATTTGCCTAATGCAATACGTCATTTGATTTCTTAACTGTTACTTCTGTATGTGTTGATGGTTGATCCAAGCAAAATGAAGTCTTTGACAACTTCATTCTTTTCTCCATTGATAAGAATGTTGTTTATTGGTCCAGTGGTGAGGATTTTTGTTTTCTTTACATTAAGGTTCAATCCATACTGAAGACTGTGGTCTTTGATCTTTATCAGTATTTTAAGTCCTTTTTGCTTTCAGCAGGCAAAGTTTTATCATGTGCATATCGCTGGTTGTTAATAAGTCTTCCTCTAATCCTGATGCCACTTTCTTATTCATATAGTCCAATTTCTCAGATTATTTGCTCAGCATATAGATTGGATAAGTATGGTGAAATAATAAAACCCTGGTGCACAACCTTCCTAATTGTAAACAATTCGGTATCATCTTGTTCTGCCTTTTGGTCTATGTATAAGTTCCTCATGAGCACAATTAAGTATTCTGGAATACATATTCTCCACAATGTGGTCCATAGCTTGTCATAATACACACACTCAGAAGCCTCTGTGTAGACAATAAAGCTAAGGCAAATATCTTTTTGGTACTGTTTGCTTTCAGCCAAGATTCATCTGATGTCAGAAATTATATCCTTTGTTCCATGTTCTAGTCTGAATCCGACTTGATTCTTTATTGTTGTTGTTAGGTGCCATCGAGTTGGTATCGACTCATAGCAACTTTATGCACAGCAGAATGAAACACTGCCCGATCCTCAGCCAACCTCACTACTATTGCCATGCTTCAGTCCATCGATGCTGCCACTTGGCCAATCCATCTCTCTGGGGGTCTTCCTCTTTTTCTCTGACCCTCCACCTTACCAAACATGATAGCCTTCTCCAGCGAATGGTCTCTCCTGACAATATGTCCGAAGTATGAGAGACGAACTTTGGCCATCTTGGCCACCAAGGAGCACTCTGAGTGCACTTCTTCCAAAACGAATCTATTGGTTCTTTTGGCAGCCCATGACACTTTCAATATTCTCCTCCAACACCATAACTCAAGGGCATCAATTCTTCTACGGTCTTCCTTATTCACTGCCCAGCTTTCACCTGCATATGAGGTTATTGAAAATACCATGACTTGAGTCAGGCGCACCTTAGTCCTCAAGCTGACATCTTTGCTCTTCAACACTTTGAAAAGGTCTTGTGCGGCAGATTTGCCTAATGCAATACATCATTTGATTTCTTAACTGCTGTTTCCGTGAGTATTGATAGTTGATCCAAGAAGAATGAAGTCCTTGACAACTTCAATCTTTTCTCCATTGATAAGAATGTTGTTTATTGGTCCAGTGGAGAGGATTTTTGTTTTCTTGACATTGAGATGTAAGCCATACCGAAGGCTGTGCTCTTTGATCTTCATCAGTAAATGTTTTAAGTCCTCTTCACTTTCAGCAAGCAAGGTTGTATCATGTGCATATCGCTGGTTGTTAATGAGTCTTCCTTTAATCCTGATGTCACATTTTTCTTCATAGAACCCAGCTTCTCAGATTATTTGCTCTGCATACAGGTTGAATAAGTATGGTGAAAGAATACAACCTTGTCGCACACCTTTCTTAATTTTAAACCATTCAGTGTTCCCATGTTCTGTTCTCTTAGTTGAGGTAAAGATTCCTCATGAGCCCAATTAAGTGTTCTGGAATACTCATACTTCGCAATGTTGTCCATAGCTTGTCATGATCCACACAATCGAAAGCCTTTGTGTATTCAATAAAGCACAGGTAAACATCCTTCTGATATTCTCTGCTTTCAGCCAAGATCCATCAGACCTCAGCAATGATATCCCTTGTTCCACGGCCTCTTCTGAATCCGGCTTGAATCTCTGGAAGTTATTTCCTTTCTTATTACTGTTTCTTTGTCTTACTATCCTTTGTTAGTTCCCTATAAATGTGTTGTTGCACCAGTTTTTATAACAAAAGTTTACTTGCATATGATATTAATGATATTGGCTAATGATTTTCACATTCTGGTGGGTTACCTTTCTTTGGAATGGGCACAAATATGGGTCTTTTTCCAAATCAGTTGTCAGATGGTGGTGGTGATGTTGTGCCGTGGAGTAGGTTCCGACTCATAACAACCCTGTATAGGGTTTCTGAGGCGATAAATCTTTATGGGAGCAGAAAGCCTCATATTTCTCCCACAGAATGGCTGGTAGTTTTGAAATGCCGTCCTTGAGGTTAGCAGTCCAACTTGTAACTACTATGCTATCAGAGCTCCTTTGCCAGATGGTAGTCTTCCAAATTTCTTGGCGTGAATGAGTGAGTGCCTCGAGTGCTGCATCACTTTGTTGAAAGATTTCAATTTGTATTCCATCAGTTTCCAGAGCCTTGTTCTTTGCCAATGCCTTCAGTGCATCTTGGACTTCTTTCTTAAGTATCAGTGGCTCTTAATCATATACTACCTCTTGAAATGGTTAGACATAGACCATTTATTTTTGGTACAGTGACCTTTTGTACTTCTTCCGTCTTCTTTTGATGCTTTCTGCATCATTCAATATTTTGACCATAGTATCCTTCAATATTGCAAGTCAAGACTTGAATTTTTTTTCTTCAGTTCTTTCACCTTGAGAAATGCTGAGTGTGTTCTTCCCTTTTGATTTTCTAACTCCAGGTCTTTGCAAATTTCATTATAATATTTGACTTTGTCTTCCATGTTGACCTTTGGAATTTTCTATTCAGCTCTTTTACCTCCTCATTTCTTTAGCATTTCTACACTGGAGAATAAGTTTCAGATTCTCTTCTGACATCCGTTTTGGTTTTTTCCTTCTTTGTTGTGTTTTAAATGATCTCTTGCTTTCTTCCTATGTGATGTTCTTAACATCATCCCACAACTCTTCTGGTCTTCAATCATTAGTATCTAATGCATCAGATCTCTTCTTAAGATGATCTCTAAATTCAGGTGGGATATAATTTTTTAAGGTAATATTTTGGCTCTCATTGACTTGTTTTCATTTTCTTCAGCTTCAGCCTGAACTTGCATATGAGAAACTGCTTATGGCCCCTGCCATTGTCTTCCCCTGACCATGTTTGGTTGATGATTTGGCACTTTTCACCATTTCTTTCACAGATGTATTCAATTTGATTTCTGTTTATTCCATCTGGTGTGGTCCATGTGTATAGTCATCTTTTATGTGGTTCTTAAAAAAGTACTTGAAATGAAGAAGTCATTGGTCTTGAAAACTCTATCAAGCAATCTCTAACATCGTTTCTATCACCAAGGCCATATTTTCCAAATAGTGAACTTTTATATTTGTTTCCAACCTTTGCATTCCAATTACCAATAATTATCAATATATCTTGATAGCATGTGTGATCAATATTAGATTGAAGAAGTTGGTAGAAATCTTCAATTTCATTATCACTGGCTCTAGAGATTGGTGGATAAATCTGAATAATAATTGTATTAACTGATTTTCCATATAAGCATATGGATATTATCCTATCACAGACAGCATTATATTTCAAAATAGATCTTGAAATGTTCTTTGTGATGATGACTGTGACACCATTTCTCTTCAGTTTGTTACCCTCAGCCTAGTAAGTCATATGATTGTCGGGTCTAAAATGGCCAATACAAGTGCATTTCATCTCATTAATGCCGAGGATATAGATGTTTATACATCCCATTTCACCTTTGACAATTTCCAGTTTTCCCAGATTCATACTTTGAACATTCCATTTTACGATTATTCATGGATATTTACAGCTGTTTCTCCTTATTTTGAGTTGTGCCCCATCAGCAAATGAGGTCTTAAAGCTTTATTCCATTGGCATCATCACAGTGAACTCTACTTCGATGAATTAGTTCTTCTGCTGTAGTATTTTGTATGCCTTTCAACTCTGAAGGTCCCAACATCTGGCACTGATTCTGACTTAGTCCTGGTACGCCTCATCAGTTTCTATTTCTGTTGTTATGAGACAGTGTTCCACTGCTATTTATATGGTTTTCAGTGACTAAATATTTGGAAGTAATCCGTCTCTCCTTCCTAGCCTGTTTTAGTCTGGTAGCTCAACTGAAACCTGTACACCATGGGTGACCCAGCTGGTATTTACAATGCCAGTAGCATAGCTTCCAGAATCACAAACACATGCAAGCCACCAGAGTACAACAAACTGATTGACAAGTGGTCATGTTGGAGACATGAAGTATATAGATTGTTGCTGCTAAATGCCATCAAGTCTGCTAATAGTGACCCTGCGTAAGGTTTCCAAGGAACAGCTGGTGGGTTTGAACTACACGCATTATGGTTAGCAGGCCAATGCATATCTTCCAACACTATACAAAACTCAAAACCTTGAGGAATACCCACATTGTTGTTGTCATTGTTAGGTTGCTTTGAGTCGGTACCGACTCATAGCAACCCGATCCTGGGCCAACCTCACTACTATTGCCACGCTTGAGTCCATTGATGCTGCCACTTGGCCAATCCATCTCATTGGGGTCTTCCTCTTTTTCTCTGACCCTCCACCTTACCAAACGTGATATCCTTCTCCAGCGACTGGTGCCTCCCGACAATATGTCCTAGGTTCTAATCCTGTGAACCTGTGACTGTGATTAAGTTAAGGATCTTAAGATAATGGGATCATCTGGATGAGTCCTCTTACACGTATCCTTGTAAAAGGGAGCTCTTGTGGTACTGCAAGATAAGCAGTGGACTTCTATCTGCACATTGGGCAGTTCTAACCAATCACCAGCTCCTTGGGAACCCTGTGCAGGATTGCTATGAGTCAGGACCGACTTGATGCCACTTAACAACAGGAAAATTTAACACATATTCACAAAGAATGGTGAAGGTGATGGGAAGACAGAGGCAGAGATTGGAGTGAAGCAGTCACAATGCCAGTCAGCTGCCAGAAACTGTAGAAGAGACAAGAAACGGGGCCTCTGGAGGGAATATGGCCCTCCCAACACCTTGAATTTGAACTTCTGGCTTCCAGAACTGTAAGAGAATACATTTCTTTGTTTTCAGCCACCAAGTTTTGATGACTTGTTACAGCAGGAACCAAAAAACAAGTACACCCACTTTGGGGAACAGGAAAGGGAATGCCACTTAGGTAGCAAGAAGTTTATGTGTTGTGGGAACCAAAGCAAGAATTTTAGAACAGATGAGCAGAAGAAAATGGTGCTAACTAGAGCATAGGGAATGAAAATGAATAGTGAATGGAAACCATTGGTAGAACAGAACATATAAACACCAATAAAATGTGATGACCCTAACTTTTTATTGAGCACCTACTGAGGACAGTCAGGAAGTATGGTGCCTCTGTAGGATAAGTACTGAACTGGTGTGAAACACAAGGTCAGCTGTTTGAGCCCACCAGGCTTTTCTCCATGTTATAAAGATGAAGCTTTTTGTTTCAGCAAGATTATACAGCCTCAGAAATCCTTTACAGGGTCTCTGAGTAGGAACCAGTTCAACAACAGTAAACAACAAAGGACAGCCAGATGCTGTCTGAAGCACTTTATAGGTATTAACACATTTAATTCTCACAACATCCCTCTGAAGTTGTAACTATTATTATCTTCAATTTACAGGTGAGAAAACAGGTGCAATGATTAAATAACTTTCTCTAGGCCACGGGAGAAAGATGAGGCTTTCTACTCCTGTAAGGATTTACACTCTCGGAAACCCTGTACAGGGTCGCTATGGGTCGGCTCCGACTCGAAGGCACTTAACAACAACAACAAGGCCACACGAGTAGCCAGGATTTGAACCCAGAAACTCTGACTACATCATCCACATTTTAACCACTGCATTGTACTTCCCTCTCTTTTTCATATGATGAATGTTTTTTAAGATTCAGACATTGGGTCTTTTTTAAAGAAGGCAGATATTAGACATCAAGAGGAAAGGGTCCTTTTATAAACATGGTTTGCATTGGAAAGGAGGCATGATTAGAAAATCAGTATGAGTGTTGTTCCATCTTTTCACCCAAGTTGGAGAGGAAGCCATCTGCTGAAACTGAGGAGACAGCCAAGTTTCAGGCTTCAAGGAGTCTGGAAAAGATGATTAGGTTATAATGGAATAGGAAGAACAAAATTAGAAATTTGTTGCTCAGGTAAACCTGCTCAGTGCCATTTCTTTGACTGTTTCTTGACCCTGTGCTTGGCTTTTGCCCAAGAAATCTATGTGTTATATAGAGGGCGAAAAGCAAAGGGAGAGACACAGAAGGAGGATTATTGTCCCAACCTGCCAATTGTACTTTGTTCAGAGAAGGAAGGAAGGAATCAGAAAAGTGAAGAATATTATCCTTGTCTTCAGAGATAGCTGGGAAAATGAGCCATCCATGTACCTGATTCTGGATAAGAATACAAGAGTTTTGCAGGGTAAGGGATAATTGCATGACTAGACAATAGAGTGTTGGACATGGGCCAAAGGAACCAGAAGGTCTTCAAGCCAAAGATGATGTTTCAGCTGGTCCTTAGTGGCTAAGGTGTTTGATAGGTAGTCAAGAATACATTTCAGCATGGGTGACGTCATTAGTCAAGCATGGATAAAGGGTGGGCAGGTAGCAACTTTATAAAAGTTATGGTCAAAGGAGTATCAACATACTATACCTTCCAATCCCGACCTTCCTAGATCTCTGTTAAGTTATTCAGAACCAATACAATTACTCTATGTATTGGTATTTAATTTATCAGACTACATGATATAGTGAAAAAGAGCAAGGTTGAAATTACAGCGAATAACTTGTTGTATGCTCTTGGACAAGTAATTTAACCTCTTCAACCTTAGTTTCTCATACGAGATATGTAGATTCAGCCATTTCAAGAGGGAGCAGAAAGCCTCATCTTTCTCCGGTGGAGCTGCTGGCGATGACAGGGCTCTATAAAGTTAGTAACAAAATTTCATTTTCTTTTCATTTCATTTTTCCACCAACATTGTAAAGCTCCCTCGTATGCTTCAGTTCACTGCAATTGATATTGCTCATGATGCTTCAATTTAGCCCACCTGTGGCAACAGTAGTGGGGTTGGCCCAGGATCGGGCAATGTTTCGTTCTGCTGTGCATTAGGTCGCTATGAGTTGGTACTGACTCGATGGCACCTAACAACAGCAAGGACAGTAAGAGTCTGGGGTTCCATTTCTATTTGTGAATCTTCTCTAGCTTCCTACTCCTCAGAGGGTCTTGTACTACTTTTGTCCCAGACTGAAAATTAGTAATTTCTGCAAGGGCCCTCCTGTTCATTTTATGAAAAATGGAATTAAGAGGCTTCAATCTGGATCCAAACATTGCTACATCATAATGGATTTTTTGTTGTGTTGGGTGTTTTTCTTTAGCTTTTTTTCATAGAACTAGGATATGTGTTTGTTTTGAGAGTACATGCTAGTATTTCTGTTTCAAAATTACATTATAGGATTTTCATTTAATAGCTTTGGTTATTATAATGAAGAGTCCTGGTGTGGCACTGTAGAATAAACATTAGACTGCAAGGTCAGTAGTTTAAAACCACCAGCCGCTCTTCAGAAACCCTATACAGGGTCACTATGAGTCAGAATGGACTCAATGGCACTTAACAACAACAACATTAACCTGAACATCTTAGTACTTAAAGACAGACAGTAACATAAGGCAAACATGTTTTCATTTACCTTATCCTAGACTTTACCTATTGTTGTTGTTAGGTGCTATCAAGTCAGTACCGACTCAAAGTAACTGTATGCACAACAGAAGAAAACACTGCCCAGTCCTGCACCAACCTCACAATTGTTGCTACATTTGAGCCCATTACTGTGGTGTTGGAGAGAATA
>NW_006408678.1:6663419-6664761 GCF_000296735.1 Chrysochloris asiatica | reverse complement strand
ACTTCTGCATTCTATGGGTCACCTCTCTGGAATGGGCACAAATATGGATCTCTTTCAGTCAGTTGGTCATGTAGTTGTCTTCCAAATTTCTTAGCATAGATGAAAGAGTGCTTCAGTCCTTCATCAGTTTGTTGAAAGATTTCAGTTTGTATTCTATCAATTCTAGCACCTTATTCTTTGCCATTGTCTTCTTCCTTCAGTATCATTGGTTCTTGATCATATTCTGTCTCCTGAAATGGTTGAGCATAAGCTTTCTTTTCATTACAGTGACTCTGTATATTTCTTCCATCTTCTTTTGATGCGTTCTGCATAATTCAGTATTTTGCCCATAGAATCCTTCGATTTTGCAAGTTGAGTTTGAATTTTTTCTTCAGTTCCCTCAGCTTGAGAAGTGCTTTTAGTTGTCTAACTCCAACTCTTTGCACATCTCATTATAATATTTAACTTTGTCTTCCCGAGCTGCTCATTGAAATTTTCTATTTCGATCTTTCACCTCCTCATTTCTTCCATTTGCTTTAGCATTTCTACACTACAAAGCAAATTTCAGAGTCTCTTCTGACATTCATTTTGGATTTTTCCTTCTTTCATGTTTTCTTAATGACTTTTTGCTTTCTTTCTGTATGAGCTTCTTGATGCCATCCCACAACTCTTCTGATTTTTGGTCTTTAGTGCCTAATGCATCAAATCTGTTCTTCAGATGATCTCTAAATTCAGGTGGGTTATGTTCAAGGTCGTCTTTTGGCTCTTGTGGACTTGTTTTAATTTTCTTCAACTTCTGCCTGAACTTGCATATGAGAAATTGATGTTTTTTTCCACTGTCTGCTCCTGGTCTTGTTTTGGCTGATGGCATGGAGCTTTTCCACTGTCTGTTTCCACAGATGCAGTCAGTTTGCTTTCTGTATATTCCATCTGGTGAGGTCCATGTATATAGTCATCATTTATGTTATTTTAAAAAGACATGTGCAATGAAGAAGCCATTGGTCTTGTAAAATTCTATCATGTGATCTCTGGCATCATGTCTAGCACCCAGGCCATATTTTCCAACTACAGATCTTTCTTCTTTGTTTCCAACCTTTTCATTCCAATCACCAGTTTATTGCATGTTTCGTAAGTTTCAGATTGAAGAAGTTGATGGAATTGTTCAATTTCATCATCACTCATTTCAGTGGTTGATGCATAAATTTGAATAATAGTGTTATTAACTGATCTTCTTTCTTGGTGTATGGATATTATCCTATCACAGTCAGCATTGTACTTCAAGACTGATCTTGATATGTTCTTTTTGATGATGAATGTGATGCCATTCCTCTTCAATTTGTCATTCTCTGCATAGTAAACCATG
>NW_006408678.1:6650346-6658220 GCF_000296735.1 Chrysochloris asiatica | reverse complement strand
AATATCCAAACAATGCTTAGATTCTGGGTCAAACAAACTAATTTTGAGGGAGATGTTTTTTAAGCCATCTGGGTAAAGTATACTGGCTAGATTTTAGAAGATCAGGCATTAGGAATGACAGTCAGTTTGGTTAGGTATTGTCTTGCCAGATCAAGGTACATACAAGTGTTTATGTATGATGTTGGAGATAAGGTCTAGAATTGTATTTAAAATATCCCAGTTCCCCTCAAAACAAGCTTACAAAAAAAGAGAGAAAAGAATAGATAGAACAAAAGAAGAAAAGTGTTCATATTTGTTGAAGCTAGTTGGGTTCATTATGCTAGTCTTTCCACTTTTGGTATGTTTGAAAGTTTCTAGAATAAGGTACATTTGAATGAACATATTTCTAACATTATCAGAGGTATAAATCTGAGCTGTTTTCAACTCTGACCTGTATCTGAATCCCACGAAGAACATTCCTTGATGTTTTAATAAATTCCAAATAACTGGCAACAGTTCTTCAACCTCACAGCCCCTGACAACAGCATGCTACCTTTGTATATATGAAGGAGCTTCAAAAAGTTCATGGAAAATGGAATTAAAAGATAGTAGAAGTTTTCCAAGAACATTTTACAACTTTCTCATTTTTTCCAGTATTTTGAGTTATAAGAATTTCAATATTTGACTTTATTGGATCCTCAGTTATAAAAGTCTTGTCATGATAGATAAAACATGCCCACTTTGGAATGCAATAATGTTCTATTAAATCACTTTTGAAAAGTGATTGATATCACAATTTAGTGTCACAGCTAACCTTAAGATTGACAGTTCAAATCCACCAGCCACTCCTTGGAAACTTTATACAGGGTCACTATGAGTCCGAACTGATTCAACGCATCTTAGCAACAACAACAAACATCCCTTAATGGCACCCGAGTGGCACGATGGGTAAATCTCTTGTCTGCTAACCAAAAGGTTGGCCTAGTAGAAAGATGTGACAGATTATTTTCGTAAAGATCACAGCCTTGGGAACCCCATGGGGCAGTTTCCGTCTGTCCTATGGGGGGCTGGAAGTCAGAAGTAACTTGACTGCTATGGTTTAACATCCCTTAGGGAAACCTGTTGTACACTGTAGGATAAGCATGGGACTGCTAACTATAGGGTTGGTGATTCAAACCCACAGAAGCGCCTTGGAAATCTTATACAGGGTAAGTTGGAACCAACTCGACAGTGCTTAACAACAACAAGAAGGCCTGGTGATATAGTGGTTAAAGCATTCAGCGACAAAGGGAAAGGTCAGCAGTTCGAACTCACCAGCCACTTCATGAGAGAAAGATGTGGCAGTGTGTGTCCGTAAAGATTTACAGCCCTGGAAACCCTTTGAGGCAGTTCTACTCTGTCCTGTGGGATCACGAGTCAGAATCAACTCAATGGCAGTGGGTTTGGGGTTTTAGCATCCCTTAAGAATCTAAAAGAACTTCGGGTGTGGTGCTATGGGTTAATGCACTGGACTGCAAAGTTGGTTTGAACCACAAAGTTGGCAGTTCAAGCTCACCAGTCGCTCCTTGGAAACCCACACTGGGTCACTATGGATTGGAACTGACTCTTAACACTTAGCACTTTACAACAGCAACAAGAATTTAAACAGGATAGTTGTGTTTGTTTTCTGGATTTGATGATGTGTCAGAAGTTAGCTTTCTATATCAACCATGCTAAACTGACTTCTGTAGTATAACAGTGCTATTTCTCATTGCAGGTTTAAGTTTATCTATTCATGGGGCTGAAAAACGTTTACAAATCCATCAACGGCGAAGTGTGGCAAGCCACCCAGGGTCACGCCGCCTGCCCGTGGTCAGGCATTCCTCACTCCCTCCAGGCAGAAGGTCAATAAAAATGGAGGCGAGCTCTTCTGGAATCACTAATGGCAAAACCAAAGTCTTCCATCCAGGTAATGCATAGAGATATGCAATGGACCCATTTTAGCAGCGTTCTATTTTTGTTATTTAATAATGCCATACATACTTCCATTTAATCTTGCTTTTTTTTTTTTTAGAAATCTTGTTTTTACGCCCCCTCTCTTCACTAAAGTGGTAAATGCCATGAAAACCAGTATGAGCTGTACTAAGAGAAGGTTAAGGTCCACCTATTGTGGTAAAATATCAGTGAAAAGCAGAGTGAATGTGGTACCTTTTTTTTTTGCAAGTAACATGAACGTCATACGGGTTTCTGCAAACTGTGCAACCTTTAGCATTAGTTTTCTATGTGCATTATATATGTGTGCATGATATTTGCATGAGTGCATTGTATGTGAAAAAAAATATAGTAAATGTTCTCATTTCAGAGAAGTGTATTGCATAATAAGACAAAATAAAGATTTGCCTGATAATTTGTTCTAAGATAACACAGGGGGAAATTCAGGCTTAAAAAATACCCAATTGGAAGGCTGCATTATCTAGGTTGACTTGCCTTTAGCTTCCTGAGGTCAGGAAAAAAATACTTGTCATTAATTTATGTTTTAAGGCTTCTGGGACGCATCTGTGATCTCTTACATATGTTAATTCTGTATAAAAGCAGTTATTCAATCTAAATAATTCTGTTGATTTGCTCATTTAAATATTAATTGATACTCCAGATAGGTATTGAGCACCTACTAAATGCCAGACCTTGATATGGATGCTAAGGAAACATCAGTGAACCAGTCAACAAGTTCCTGCCTGACTTCCATTTTTGTTAGTTTCCATCAAGTTGACTCTGACTCACGATGACCTTATGCTCAGCGGAGGAAAAGACTGCGCAGTCCTGAGTCATCATCAAGAGTCGCAGGATGTTTGAACCCAGCTTTGTAGCTATTGTGTCAGTCTTTCTCATGGAGGGTCTTCCATGCCCTCACTGGCCTTCTCATTCCAAGCACAATGTCTTCTCTAGCAATTGATCCCTCCCAATGATGAGTCCAAAGAAAGCAAATAGGACAGTGTCTGTGATTCATAAGGTTTTCAGAAGCTAATTTCAGAAGTAGATCACTAGTCCTTTGTTCTATACACTCCAAAACCCCCCAAAAAACAACAACAAAAACCAAATTTACTGCCCTGGAGTTGATTCTAACCCATAACAATTCTATATACGGTTTTTGAAACTGTAAATCTTTACAGGAACAGATAGCTTCCCCTTTCTCCTTTGGAGCGACTAGTAGGTTTGAATCACTGACCTTGTGGTTAACAGTCCAATGCCCAATCTACAACTCCATCAAGACTTGCTCATTCAGATTGCAAGAAAATTCATAATTGCAAGAAAATTTATGTAACTCTTCCTCAAATTTGATTCCTTTCTACAATGTCCCAGTGGGTGGTGACCAACCTCCAAAGAAACCTGGTCTCTGTCTTTAGCCATATCACACCATCGTCTCTCTCAGTTGATATCCTTGTTTCCTAAACTCACTAACAAGCCTTGGACCATTGGCTTGAATTACTTTGGTTTCCTATCCCTGCATCTCCAAATGTACCCCATTTGCTCCCATCCTTCCCCTTCCCTCCAGCTTTCAGACCGTAAGTGGTGGGGCCCACTCTTTTTTACTAAGCCATCTACAAATGTCCTTTAGACTTAGTCACCTCTCCTCTCTTGAATTTTGTTAAGGATGAAGTATCCTTGTTCTCATTTAGGGCTCTTACCCCCCCTCAAGCTATAAGGAACTCTGGTAGAGTAGTGATTACGAATTGGGCTGTGAACCACAAGGTCAGCAGTTCAAAACTACCAGCTGTTCTGAGGGAGAAAGATGAGGCTTTCTGCTCATGTAAAGATTTACAGCTTCGGTAACCCTGCACATGGTCGCTATGAGTCGAAACCGACTCCATGGCACATAAGCCACCACCCCCACCCCCCCAAGCTATAAAAGACTGACTTCAAGATTCTATCACAGTATGTCAGAATTAGATACACTTTATGATCTGGTGCCTACTGTTTCTCATATTTCTGATATAAACTTTATGTGATAGTAAATCAGTCAAGGTTCAAACACAGAAGCATAGTCAGTGGTGGTGGTAGTTGTGTGCCACAGAGTTGGTTCCAACTCACAGTGACCCTGTACAGGATTTGCAAGGCTGTAAATATTTATGGGAACAGAAAGTCTCATCTTTCTCCCACGAAATGATTGGTAGATTGAAACTACTGGCCTTGCGTTTAGCAGCCCAGTTCACAATCCACCACCCTATCAGGACGTGTTAAGAAACTTATTGCAAGGAATTGTCCAGTCAGAACAGCTTGTCCTCAGCTATGCCTACAGGCAGGCTTCTTTTTGGCCCTTTAGCTCTTGGCCTGGCTTCTGCCCTGTGTGGCAATGTCACCAAGGTCTTCTAGGACTACTACCAAATGCCAACAGTGCACACAAGTCACCATAAACCTCAACCTGAAGGAACTCTGCTTTAGCTACTCCAATTAAGTGCCTGGAGGCACCCCACTCTGCATGCAAACCTCTTGGCCAAAGTCACTCAGTTTTACTTGCTTTTTGGGCTGGGAATCTTACTACTGTTCTTCATGCTCTGGCTCTTAGATCTGTTGATGATGATCCTCTGCTACTCTCTGACTCCTTCAGTGATATAGCCTTCTCTCCCTGGGTCCAGGAGGTTCAGTGTGGCGGGATCTTGGGGTTGAAAAGCTGGGTTCCATTCCTGGCTCTTCTTCTTTAATGGTAGTGAGTTCCCTTGTTCCTTCTTCTGAGGTGACTCCTTTTATACAAGTTAGAGTTCCAAGTTTTTCCAACATAATCAGTTCTGTTGGTCACTCACAAATGAATCATATAATTCATCAGCATCTTCCCCTATCTTCTCTTACCCAGACCTATCATGGAAAAGCTATTTGGTGGAAGTCACAAAAATATGGCTAGAAGAGGCATTCAATAATTCACTACCACACTTGTAATAATCCTAAATTTCTTCATTAGACAGTATGCCTTTTTCTCTCTCTGGCCACTCTTTCTTACTCCTTATAAGTCAAGCTTCTAAAAAGATAATCTATCCTGGCTTGCTCTGTTTTAGCATTTCCTTGCCACTCTTTAAGCCAATACTATCTACTTTCTAGCTATTTCCCTCTATCACTGTTGTTCTTGGCATCTTTATCATAATGTGGTAGGTGCTTGCCACACTCTTCTGATGCACCAGGCTAGGTGCATTTTCCCCCAAATAATGTTCCCCTAGCTATTTTGATGGTCTTCCTTTCAGCATCTTCTTTCTTTCATGTGTAGCTTTCCTGGTTTCTAATCTCTTAGCATATCCCCTATCATTCTACCTTCTACCTCAGTACCTTTGCACAGCATTCAAAATGATTCATTTCTACCCCTCATCATACCATTCAATTCGTTTTTCTTTTTAATTTCAGGGTAAAACTAAAACCTCTTAGCATGTAAAATTATATGCACTTGTAACATCTTTGTGGGAGCAGAAAGCCTCATCTTTCTCCCATAGAGAAACCACTGCTTTTGTATTTCACAGTCCAGTACATATCCCATACGGCCACTGTGCACCCCATGAAATTTAATTACATCTATAAAATGCCTTTATAGAAACACCTAGGAAACCCAAACAACCCACGGCCATCAAGTCGATTCCAACTCACAGTTACCCTATAGGACACAATAAAAGTGATCCTTAGGGTTTCTGAAACTGTAAGTCTTTACAGAAGTAGACAGCTTCATCCTCCTCCCACAAATGGACTGGTGGGTTTTGAGCCACTGACTTTCAGTTAGCAGCCCAACATGTAATGCACCAGAACTTCTCCAAAATATCTGCATCAGTGTTCAGTTAAACAACTGGAAACTGTGACCTAACAAGTTGACACACCAAAAAGACCATAACATCTCGTCATACGGATTTGTTTTGGTTTTCCAGTCACATGATGATGATTAATGCCTTATAACTGATGCAGCACTGGAGGTTACCACTCATCTATGTCAAGAAATTTGGAAGACAGTTACCCAACCGACAGACTGGAAGAGATCTATATTTGTGCACATACCAAGGAAAGGTGACCCAGTGGAATGAGGAAATCTTCAAACAATATCATTAATGTTGTATGCAAGTAAAATAATGCTGAAGATAATTTTTTAAAAGGATGGAATAGTGCATCTGAATTGAATTTCTGGGAGCTGCCAGAAATTCAAGCTAGATTCAGAAGAGGATTGAAGGATATCATTGCTGATGTCAGAAGGATTTTAAAAGGCACAGAATACCATAAACATGTTTACTTGTGTTTTATTGACTATGCAAAGACTTTCAGTTGTATAGATCATGACAAATTATGGATAACATTGCTAAGAATGGTTATTCCAGAACACTTAATTGTGCTTTTGAGGAATTTGTACATAGACCCAGAGCTATTTGTTACAATAGAACAAGAGAATATTGAATGATTTAAAATTGGGAAAGGTGTGCACCAGGGTTGTAGCCTTTCATCATATTTATTCAATCTGTATGCTGAGCAAATAATCCAAGATGCTGGATTGTGTGAAGAATATGGCATCAAGATTGGAGGAAGACTCACTAACAACCTGTGATATGCAGATAGTACAATCTTGCTTGCTAAAAATGAAGAAGTCTTAAAATACTTACTGATGAAGATCAAAGACTACAGCCTTCAGTATGGATTGCACATCGATGTAAAGAAAACAAAAGTCCTCACAACTGGACCAATATATAACATCATGATAAATCAAGAAAAGGTTGAAGTTGTCAAAGACTTCAGTTTGTTTGCATCTACAATCAGCAGTCTTGGAAACAGCAGTAAAAAAAATCAAATGATATATTGGGTTGGGCAATAGCAGTTTGAGAACTAAGGTATGCCTGACCCAACCATGTTGTTTCAGTTGCCTCATATGCAAGTGAAAATGAAAGTTGGATACTGAATAAGGAAGACCATAGAAGAATCGATGCATTTTATTTAGGGTGTTGGAACTTGTTCCTTCAGTAACATTGACTTTTTAACATAAGCTACCTCTTAAAATGATCGAATAGTGACCATTTCTTCTTGGTAATTATTATTTGTATTTTTTCCATCTTCTTTTGATGCTTTTTACATCAAAATCAGTATAAAATCCCTCATTATTTCAAGTTGAGGCTTGGATTTTATTCTTCAGTTCTTTCCACTTGAGAAATGGTTAGCATGTTCTTCCCTTTTGGTTTTCTAATTCCAGGTCTTTACACATTTCAATATAATATTTTACTTTGTCTTCTTGAGCTGCTCTTTGAAACTTAATGGTCTTTTACCTTTTCATTTCTCCATTTTGCTTTGGCATTTCTATACTGGAAAGCAAATTTAAGAGTCTCTTCTGATATCCATTTTGGTCTTTTTCTCATCTTCTTAATGACGTTTTGCTTTCTTCCTGTATGATGTTTTTTATGTCAACCCACAACTCCTCCGGTCTTCAGTCAAGTTCAAGGTGCACTGAAAGCATTGGCAAAGAATAAGGCTCTGAGAATTGATGAAATGCATATTAAAATCTTTCAACAAACTGAGCAGCACCAGAGGCACTCACTCATCTATGCCAAAAAACTTGGAAGACAGCTACCTGGCTAACTGATTGGAAGAGGTCCATATTTGCACTCATTCCAAAGAGAGGTGACCCAACAGAATATGGAATCATTGGACAATATCATTAGTATCCCATATAAGTAAAATATTGCTGAAGGCAATTCAACAAGAAACTATATGATTAGTGATGAAAGGTGGAAAATGGCTGAAAACAGAAAACACCAGAAGAATGTGTATCTGTGATTTATTAACTATGACTTTTGACTGTGCGGATCATGTCAAACTCTGGATAACATTGCAAAGAATGTGTATTCCAGAGCACTTAATTGTGCTCATATGGAACCTGTACATAGACCAAAAGGCAGTCAGTTGAATAGAAC
>NW_006408678.1:6643271-6648241 GCF_000296735.1 Chrysochloris asiatica | reverse complement strand
AGAATTGATTTGTTCACACCTAGAAACACTAACAACGTTTGTTGCTGCTGTTGTTAAGTGCTTCTGAGTCAGTTCCTACTCATAGCAACCTACGTACAACAGAATGAAACACTGCCCAGTCCTGTGCCAACAACAACATAATTCTTCTTAAAGGCAGAACATGCATTCATTTCATTTTTCTAACCTGCATCACTCCTAGCACAATGGATTATACAGAGTGAGTTCTTCCAAAATAGCATTTGTTGTTTGTCAAAATCTATTCTATCCACTGGGTATAAGTTTGAATTCTAAAGGCATGCAGAGTTAATCTCAGCCTTCTTCCATAGAGTGAGCCTTCAGTTGTTCAAAAATTCATCTTGAACTATTTTCCAGCTGAAAGATCAGAATAGAGTCAGTTTGTCCTTCTCTTTAATTGACATTCTGTACTGATATTAATATAATAAGAATTTTAAAGGTGTTATAAAAGTATTTCCTAATGGTCTACTGTTGTTGTTATGTGCTATTGAATCCGTTCTGACTCATAGTGAGAAGCTTATGGGTTTAAACTGCCTACCTTGTGGTTATCAGTCCAGTGCTTACCCATCTGCACCACACAAGGCCTATAATATTAGTGTGAGATAATTTAGCATAGCTCAAGGCAAAGGCACTGCCCTTACCTTAAAATGACATTACCACATTTGTATATCCATAAGTTTATAATAGGTTCTTGATCCCTGTATGCATTGATTATGAATTGAAAACATAAACAAAACTAACCCTATTAGCACAGAATTATAATTAAGAAAAATGCACATTAAGCAAATTATGATTAGAAACTCTTTTTGAAAATATATATTTAAAACTCAGAATATGCTGGTAAGGTCGCATGTGATTTCAATTCTATCTTCTTTTCTTTTTAGCATACTTACACTAATGCATCATAGATCCCTGTTGGGAGATTATAGAATAGCTCTCAAACTGCACCCTTATTTGAAGTGAGTCATAGATCTTACAAGCAGCATGGACATTTTCATCATATTAAGGTCTTTTAAGTCATCCATCTACCAGTTCCAAAGTGCTTTCTTAAAACCTACTCAGACTGATTGTTAAGTATCAAAAGAAAGCCAGAGTTTTGGAATTCTTCTGTGTCATCAGCCCTGGACATTTTCTGATCATTCACCCCCTTTCATTTTATAGACATTTCTGAGTTCGTATTATGTACTAAAATATATTTATCTGGGAGACACCTTTATGGTGTTGAAATAGTGCAGCCCTTTATTAAACAAGGATATTATAGAGCTCACAGTCATGTCCAAGTTAGACAATCCATCAGAGTTCTTTGGTTGTAAGAAGCTAATTGTTTAATTCTCAGAGAAGAAGGAATCTAAGTGTGAAAGATATAGGTGGGAAACCAGTTGTGGTAAAAGATTTAAAAAATCAAGTAAAGAAATCCTTGACTATCTGGAATTAATGAATGTTTACTTTTATTCCTATTTTTACATCATTTCACTCTGGTATCAAGGATCTGGATGAGACAAACCAATTGACTGTATCATTTACATTATTGTAAAAGTAAATGGATACATTTACAATGGATATATCTCATCATAAAAGTATGATGAGACCAAGATAAAGGCTGAGACAAGAGGAGACCTCTCCATTCACCTTGTATTTGTATAGTTGGTGGGCAGGCCCCTGCATTTATCCTCTAACAAAGACTGAACACTGTAGAAGAGAGGCATGTCCCTAAAAAGGAACTAGAGGCCATATTAAGAAAGAGAAATTAATGTAGAAGAATTTTCATTTCCGGGATCTGTACTTAACCAGCCAGAATAGACTAGATCGAAGTGGATTAAGGACTGGAACAGAGATATAAATAAATTTTGAGGAGTAGCTGACTGAGAAAATTTTAAGAGATAAATGACTACAAATTGGATTTTGAAAGTCAACTGGAGTACCAACAGGAAAAGTGGGGAAAGCCATCTAGGTATCGGGAAGAACATAATAACGCATGTGTTGTTAGCCTGGTTGTTTAGAGTTTGAAACCCTGGAGTGTCAATGATAACTATGCTTTGTTGCTGTTGTTGTTACATGTGGTCTAGTCAATTCCAACTTACAGTGACCCTGTATAGGGTTTCCAAGGAGCAGCTGGTGTTTTGAACTGCCAACCTTGTGATTTGCAGTTCAGTGCTGCTCCTATAGCATCCCTAGGCAAATTATTTAATCTCTCTGAATCTCATAGTGCTAATATTGCAAGTTTAAATAAAAGGGAGCTTCAAAAAATTCATGGAAAAATGGAATTGTAAAGGGTTCCCAGTGAAATTTAAATTCCATATAACAAACAAACTTATTTTGTACAAGTATGTCCCTAATAATTGCATGAAGCTTACATTTTGTTGTTGTTAAGTGCCATCAAGTCGGTTCCGACCCATAGCGACCCTGAACAGGGTTTCCGAGGCTGTAAATCTTTATGGGAGCAGAAAGCCTCATCTGTCTCCCGCGGAGCAGCTGGTAGTTTCAAACTGCTGACCTTGCAGTTCGCAGCCTGATTCATAACCACTACGCTACCAGAGCTCCTTATGAAGCTTACATACTAGAAAATTATTTATTACTAATCTAAAATTCCTGTACAGGGTCGCTATGAGTCGGTCCCGACTCCACGGCACATAACAACAACAACAACAACAACAATCTAAAATTCAAGTTCAACTGGGCACCCTGTATATTTCTTTGTTATATATGGCAACCCTTCACAGCATAGTAATATGAGTTATATAAAATAACTTGTGTAGAATGCCCAATATGATCTTTGGCACATAGTAAGAGCTCAGTAATAAGTGGCAGTGATCATTCTTGGTTTTGTCTTCATCATTAGGCCTTACAATTCAGAGGCCCCACAGTACATATGTCTCAGACTCATTTCTTGCTCAGGTACTGATCTCTAGAGCAGTTTCCCAGTGAACTTGTATTGAATACGGCACGGTGGCCTTTCATTCTGATCTCTAGGGCAGTTTCCCCAGTGAACTTGTATTGAATACGGCACGGTGGCCTTTCATTACGCTTTACTGACTCAGGAGCCGTTCATCTTGCATTTGTTTGTTTTCTCTTTCCTGCTGATTGCTTCAGACACTTCTCTTGTGTATCCATTTCATTTTGAACTTATCCTTTAGCAACTAATAATTAATGAATATCATTTTCTAGTCCACTTTATAGGCCAACAATAAAATGATTAAATGGCACTAGCCTTAGAATTAGAATTTAAGGGTCAAAAGCAGAATAATTGAAGCATTGATTGCAGGCTTTTTTTAAGTTTGAAGCCATAGATCTGAGTGGGTATAGATCGAATTACCTTAACTTAATGACCGTGCCTTGTGAAAGAGAATCTGAAACCTCCTGAAATCTAAAGTATTTCTTTCATTACTTTTCCTTTATTTGTTAGACTCATCATACAATCCTAGAAGAGTGTCATTATTTACAGGAGTATGTCTTTTGTTCTCTTTTAAAGTTTGTAAACTGATGATTTGATGATATGTTTCATTACTTTCCCAAGTAATTTCTAACACAATCCCTTGTATCTCTTTTCTAGTATTTAAGTGGCCCTCTTACCCTCTATACATGATTTTCCCTTTTCTTTAAACATCAGGACAGACACACTGATTTCACAGCAAAGAAGCCTTAGGATTTTGTTTTTTCCAATGAGCTGGGACGACTGTAGTGCTCTGTATGCATAAGCATCAATGCATAGCTTGGCAATCCTAAAATTGTAGCTGCAATTTATTATGTACTCTACTGTAGTCTTAAAAGGAGCCTGGTAGCATAGTGGATACAACTCCCAGCTGTTCTGCATGTATGAGAAATATGAGACTTTCTGCTCCCTTAAAGATTTACAGCTCCAGAAACCCTATGCAGGGTGGATAGGAGTCGAACCAACACTGTAGCACATCACCACCACCACCATTATATTCTTAAACTCAAGAACTGCCAAACTATTTGCATTCATTGTATCATTTAATTTCCATAATATTCTTATGCTATTATTCTTATTTTATGGATAGGAAAATTAAGGCACAGAGAAGGTTAAGTAGCTTATCTGAGGTCACAATAGTTAGTAAATTGGTGGAGGAAATATCCTAGTTCAGAAGTCTGACCCTCTCATTTTTGTCTTGTTATCTTTTCCTAACCACTTGGTAATACTATTTATAGCAAGTAATTTTGACAAAGCCTTAACATTTTAAAATTAAAAGCTCTAAAATAGTTAAAACATTAACATAAGAGACCCATTGAGTTTTATTGAAAGCAGATGTCCTCACCTTAAATGGATTATTATTTATTTTTACATAAATGATGTTCCACTTTGTAGCTTATTTTTGCTTCTACTTGGCTCCTGACCTTGTTTTCTCCTCCTCCCTTTTCCTGTTTGTGATTCTATGCTACTCACTCCTGTTTCTCTGCGTTTCAAAGGTTCCTTTCTGGCCCTCATGTTAAAAAGCCTGATGTGAAATTAGGGACAGATTAAACTCACTCAGCAGGTGCCTTTCATATGCTGTTTCACCCTGTAAGAAATCCCGAGAAGACTAAACTTTTGAATAATTCTTGGGAAACAATGGAGCATCCTCTAAATGTAGTAGTGACATCATGCTTATTGTCTCAGAGTCCTGGGGGTGCAATAGTTAAGCACTCTGCTACTAACTAAAAGGTTGGCAGTTTGAAACTACCCAGCCACTCAATGATCCCAAGAACAGAAACAATAAAAACTGACCATATATTTACTCTCTCCTTATTTTTATTTGCTAAAGCATGAGTTACATCTTGCCTTTCATCTTCCTGGATCTGTACATGAATCTTTGCCGATTCTTTCTCCTTTATAAGCTCTTTTTTTTTTTATTAATTAAACTTGTTATTGTGAATAGAGTGAAGGTTTACAGATAAGATTATGACTCTTACATTCAACAAATCATATACTTTGTTTTTTTAATCAATGACTGCAATCC
>NW_006408678.1:6639618-6642414 GCF_000296735.1 Chrysochloris asiatica | reverse complement strand
TGTGTTTAGATTGGCATTTTAGGGATTTGTTGTGGCTAAGTGCCATGAAGTCCATTCTCACTCATAGTGACCCTGTGTAGGGTTTTCAAGAAGTGGCTGGTGCATTTGAACCTCCGACCTTGCAGTTCAAACTGACTTTGTGGTCCAGTGTTTATCACACATCGCTACTCAGATAACTTTATTTTTATAATATCTTAATTCAAGTTCTGGTGTGGCGCTCGACTGCAGAGTTGGTTTGAACCACAAGTTCGGCAGTTCAAGCTCACCAGGAGGTGCTTGGAAATGGTTCGCTATGGGTGGGAACAGACTTGATGGCACTTAACAGCAACAACAATTAAAGTTCCAGAATAATTATTCCCCACAATGTTTTCTATAGCTTGTCATGATTCACGTAGTCGAAAGCCTTTGTGTAGTCAATAAAGCACAAAAATAGAGCTAAAAAAATCTTAATTTAAAAATACCATTCGGAGGCAAAAATGTATTTTGTGAGTTACTGCTTTAGAAATGTCTTATTATATATCAAGCAAAGGAAATGGTTAATTTTTTTCCTGTAGTGCACTCTTTAAAAACTGGCTTTAAAGATCTCAGAAAGCTGACCTCAATTAATCCCACATAAATTTTTGGGAGAAGGAAACCAAGACCAGTGCTTTTAAGAATATGCTTAAATGGGTTTATATTTTCCCTTGTGATGTTCTGTGTTCCAACAGCATAACATTCTCAAAATAGTACCACATAAAAGACAACACACATGCACACATATGAAAATAAACAACATAATTCTCAAGCTATTTTACTTAGTTTTGTTGTTGTGTACTGTCGAGACCTTTAGAAGGTCTCTGAAGCTGTAAGTCTCTACGGGGCCAGAAAGCTTCATCTTCCTTCCATTGATTTAAATTTGAACTGTTGACCTGCGGTTAATCACCCAGCCTGTAACCCACTATGCAACTAGGGGTCCCCCTTACTTAGGTTAACCCATCTTAAAGTCGCAGCGAGTTCTCTGAACAAACACGCATTTCCAAAACAGGCCAGAAACTGCTGCCCATCTCCCTTGCCAATTCTTCTTTCAAAACCTTTGGTGATTCCGCCACAAATGCACACTACTATCTGAGACAGCAAAATTTACCAGTGAAGTATAATGGGTTTCTTAGCAGAAGGCTAAAGATCCCCTTGGCTCCCCCAACAAAATATGCACAAATGACTCCAAGCTTTTTAATACAAATAGAATTGTTGTTGCTAAGTACTATCAAGACAGTTCCGACTCAAAGTGACCCTATTTAGATTTTTTGAGGAGTGGCTGGTGAGCTTGAACTATCGACCTTGCGGTTCAAACTGACCTTGCAGTCCAACGCGCTAATCCAAAGTACCATACCAGGACTCCAAAAATGGAGTTGTTGTTGTTGTTGTCAGGTGCCATCCAGTCAGAACCAACTCATAGTGACCCCATGCACAGCAGAACGAAACAATGTCCGATCCTGGGCCAACCTCACTATCGCCGCCACACTCGAGGCCATCAATGATGCCACCTGGCCGATCCATCTCATTGGGGGTCTTCCTCTATTTCTCTGACCCTCGGTCTTACCCAGCATGACATCCTTTTCCAGCATCTGTTCCCTTCTGACAATATGTCCAAAGTATGAGAGACAAAGCTTAGCCATCTTGGCCTCCAAGTTAAAATGCCCACATGAAGTCCCAATGTCTAAATACCTACCAAAATTGTCCACTAGAGAGCAGATGGAGTCCTGGTGTGACGCTGTAGGATAAAGCACTAGACTACGAGGTTTGTTTGAACCTCAGGGTCCATGGTTCAAATTCACCAGCTGCTCCTTGGAAGCCCTATACAGGAGTATCTATGAGTCAGAACTGACTCGATGGCAATTAACAAGAAGAAAGAAAGATGAAAGTTACAAACAGAATAAATAGAAGTGGAATTTTGAATGGAATTTGTTATTTAGTGCCGTCGAGCTGGTTCTGACCCATAGCAGCCCTGCATAGGGTTTCCAAGTAGCCACTGGTGAGCTTGAACAACCGACCTTGCAGTTCAAACCGACTTTGAAGTCCAGCACATTAACCTACAGCGCCACACCAGGACTCCTCAAATGGAATTGTTGTTGTTAAATGCCATTGAGTCAATTCCGACCCATAGCGACCCTGTATAGGGTTTCCGAGGAGTAGCTGGTGAGCTTGAACCACCAACCTTGCAGTTCAAATGGGCTTGTAGTCTGGCGCATTAACCCACAGCGCCACATAATACTCAAGACTTAATGAGGAATCTTGAGATGACCTGAAGTAGGGTTTCAGAATTTGAGAGTGTTTACCTTTCAGATATCCCTGAGGTCTTTGGAGTACAGTGGGGCTAAGTATCACAGTTTGGGGCACCTACTGGTCCAACAACAACAACAACAAACCTGAACAAAGACATTTTATTGAGAAGAGAAGCTGAGACTTGCTTACTCAAGATGCTTACCCAAGCACTCTGCCTTCTCAAATATATCTGAAAAGTGAATGTCAGTTTGTTTTCCTACTTATGAAATGGATTTCTGTCATAGCTGAAAAATAAGGTCTTTCACATGGCTTTGAAATCATGTGGAAGAAAATGTACTTGATACCATGTACCTTGTACTTTGGACATGTTATCAGGAGGGACCTGTCCCCAGAAAAGGACATGATGTTTGGTAAAGTGGAGGGCTGGTGAAAAAGACAAAGACCCTCACAAGACGGATTGGCACAGTAGCTGCAACAGTGGGCTCGACCATAGCAGTGGTGGTGAGTGAGGGTATCATGTCACCAGGTGGTGTT
>NW_006408678.1:6637895-6639094 GCF_000296735.1 Chrysochloris asiatica | reverse complement strand
GGGGTAGTAGCCACAAAGGAAACCAAGTAATTAAATTTCTAGAAAGAATAATATCATTTTGTGGAATTTAAAACTGTATTTCCTGCCTGAAGTCATTTCAAATAATTTCATATTTAAGAAGTAGGATTGTATCTCTAGATGATAGGAATAAACTGGTGTTTGTATTTCTTAATTAGGTATTTTCTCTGCATTGAAAAAAAATAATATATTAATATAAACCCTTTCTACTATCTGAGCAGTTGGAAAACAGTGTTTGGCTTCTATCATCTCATGGGTCAGATGGAGTCCTGATGTTGCTCTATGTGATAATCACTAGACTGCTAACCAAAAGGTTGTCTGTTCAAACCCACCAGCCACTCTATGAGAACCGTATGAGTCAAAACGGACTCAGCTTCATTTAACAACAACATGGTTTAGATACCAAAGCCATAGGGTTATGTAGTCCAACCTTTACAGCTGAAGAAACTGAAATCCAAAAGCACAGAAAAGATGACCCACCGTTCAATGGTGTAGTAAGCACCAGTTGGTGCCAGTTTTGAGCACTTTACAATAAGCTCACTGTTGAAGTTGAGAAATAGAAATGTAAGCACAGGAATTCTTTCCATAACCAGTAGAATATTCCACTGGTTTCCAAAGTTGTCAATTCCATGTTCCCTAGAAAAACAGAATTATTTTCTTTCTTTCTTTTTTTTTCGAAGATTTATCTTGGATACTGGCAGATGCAGGGAAATCTGTATTGAAGACACAGTGTTCCTCCCATCTTAACTCTGTCCTCCACCTTAATGCTGTTATAGGAACATTGAAATCACTTATGGGAAATTCAAAACAAAATTCCCAGTTGCAAACACGTTTTCTTTGCTGCCTACTAAGCCCAACAATACATGTGAGGGATTATGTTAGCTAGTTAGTGTAACTTTTGAAGTATCACTGCTCCCTAGTCTGTAAAGGTACTACATTTAAAAACTGGTATGAAACATACCTTGTAGGACAGGAACTACCTGTTTTATTTGAAGAATACAGGTAGACTATAGGCAGCAGCTCAGATCTATCCTCATGTGTCATAAGGAAATCACAGAATGTAGCATGTGTCCCCTGACACTACTTTACAGTTTCCCTTCACCTTTTGAATGACATGGAGAGAGTAAGATTTGATCTGTCAGACTTTTCTTTATTTGATTCTGTTTCAACATGGAATAATT
>NW_006408678.1:6634550-6637066 GCF_000296735.1 Chrysochloris asiatica | reverse complement strand
TGATATTTAACCCACAGTGAAGGTTGTGGTCTTTAATGTTCATCAATAAGTTATTTTAAGTCCTCTTCCCTTTCAGCAAGTAAGGTTGCATCATCTGCATATCACAGGTCATTAATGAGTCTTCCTCCAATCCTGTTGCCAGGTTTTTCTTTATATAATCCAGCTTTTTGTCTTATTTGCTCACCATACAGATTGAATAAATATGGTGAAAGAATACAACCCTGGTGCACACCTTTCCTAATTTTAAACCCTTGTTCTGTTTGAACAACTGCTTCTTGGTCTATGTATAGGATCCTCATGAGCACAATTAAGTGTTCTGGAATATTCATTTTCTTCCATGTTGTCCGCAGTTCATCATGATCGACACAATCAAAAGCCTTTGTGTAGTCAATAAAGTACAGATAAACATCCTTCTGGTATTCTCTCTTTTTAGCCAAGATCCATCTGAGGTCAACAGTTATATCCCTCATTCCACATCCTTTTCTGAGTCTAGCTTGAACCTCTGGATGTTCTCTGTAAATGCATGGTTGCAGCCATTTTAAAATTATTTTTAGCAAAATTTTACTTGAAAGTGATATTAATGATATTGTCTGATGATTTACTCATTCTGTTGGATCACCTCTCTTGGAATGACACAAATATGGAACTCTTCCTGTCAGTTGGCCAGGTAGTTGTCTTCCATATTTCTCAGCATCAGTGAATGAGTGCCTCAAGTAGCTCATCAAGTTTCTTGAAATATTTTAATTTGTATTCCATCAATTCCCAGAGCCTTGTTCATTGCCAGTGCCCTCGATCCCCTTGGACTCATTGGTTCTTGATCAGATGCTTTCTCTTGAAATGGTTGAACATCAACTATTTCTTTTTGGTACAGTGACTCTGCATATTCTTTCCATCATCTTTTTGATGCTTTCTAACCATTCCATAACTTGTCCACAGAATCCTTCAAGTCGAGTTTGAATTTTTTCTTCAGTTCCCTCAGCTTGATAAATGCTGAGTGTGTTTTTCCCTTTTGGTTTTCTTACTCCAGGTTTTTGCACATTTTGTTGTAAGATTTGACTTTGTTTTCTCAAGCTGATCTTTGAATTTTTTTATTCAACTCTTTAACCTCCTCATTTTTTTCCATTTGTATTAGCATCTCTATGCTGGAGAACAAGTTTCAGAGTCTCTTCTGACATCCATTTTGGTCTTCTCCTTCTTTCTTGTGTTCTTAATGACCTTTTGCTTTCTTCCTGTATGATGTTGTTGATGGTCTCATATAATATTTGTACTTTTGTGATTGACTAATTTCACTTAGTATAATGTTCTCAAGGCCAGCAGTTCAAAACTATCAGTTGTTCCATGGGAGAAAGATGAGAGTTTCTTCTCCTGTAAAGATTAACAGTCTCAGAAACCCTGTGCAGGGTCACTTAAGTCAGAACCAACTCTATAGCACATAACCACCATCACCTCCAATGTCTTCCAAGTTCATCCATGTTATGATGTGTTCACAAATTTATTGCTATTCTTCAGCATTGCATAGTATTCCATTGTGTGTATGTGCCAAAGTTTGCTTATCCATTCTTCCATTGATGGGCACTTAGGTTGTCTCCATCTTTTTGCTGTGATGGACATTAGTGTGCATTTATCTACTCATGTTCTGGCAAATGAAGAAGATGTACTGGGAAATGTAACAGGAAGAACCAAAGCCCATAGAACTACCTGTCAAAGAGGAAGAAACCCCTGAAAAAACTGTTGATGTGACAGTAGATAAGAAAGTGGTAAAAATTACATCTGATCTATCACAGACTGAGAGAATGCAGAAGAGGGTTGGACGATTCAATGTACCTTTGACTCTGGAGAGTAATAAACCTGCCTGGGCAGCTAGGTTTGGCCTTTCTTCAGTTTCAACAACAGGCCTGTCATCAGACACCAAGCCTATGATTAACATGGATAAGCTGAAGGAAAGAGCTCAAAGATTTGGTTTTAATGTCTCTTCAATCTCCAGAAAGTCTGAAGATGATGAGAAGCTGAAAAAGAGGAAGGAGTGATTTGGGATTGTCACAAATTCAGCTGGAACTGGAACCATAGAAGATACAGAGGCAAAGAAGAGGAAAAGAGTGGAACACTTTGGGATTGCCTGATGAAAAATTCTTGTTGCTTTCTGTTCTTTAATGGTTTCCATTGCTCTGATTCTTCTTGGTCACATACATACCTAAACGCACAGTCATGTGCCTAGTTCCTGCTTCTCAATGAGGGAGCGTGTACCCCAGGTATATCCATGAACTCCAGCAGCAGTTTAAATTACTGCTATTTCAATTTTAAGGTGGTGTTGTGTTTTGTTTGTTGTTGTTCATATTATTGTTATGCTTGTTAATCATAATAAAAAAGACTGTAAAAAACAAGAAAAAAAGAATGGATGTTGTAGTTTGTCAAATGTCTTTTCTGTGTCAATTGATATGATCATGTGGTTCTTTTCCTTTTTTGAAATTTATATAATGGATTGTGTTGATTTTTTTCTACTATTGAATCATCCTTGC
>NW_006408678.1:6630616-6634021 GCF_000296735.1 Chrysochloris asiatica | reverse complement strand
TTTGTCAATTTTATTAATCTTTTCAAGGAACCAACTTCTTGCCCTGTTGAGTCTATTGTTTTTCTCTTTTCTAGTTCATTTATGTCTGCCCTGATCTTTATGATTTCTTTTCTTCTGATGACTGTAGGCTTACTTTCTTGGTCTTATTTTAAGTGTTGGAGATGTTGTGTAAATGTGTTGATTTTTCTACTTTCTTCTTTTTGAATGTGTGCGTTTATTACAATAAGTTGCCCTCTAAGCACTGCTATTGCTGTATCCTAAAGGTTTTCATATGTTGTGTTTTTGTTCTCATTTGATTCAAGGAATGTTTTTATTTGTTCTGTTTCCCAGTAGCTTTTAAGCAGGGTGTTATTCATTTTCATAATATTTGATTTTGTTTCCTTGATCTTCTTATTGTTGATTTCTAATTTTATAGCATTATGACGTGAAAGATGGTTTGTCATATTTTGATGTTTTTAAATTTATGGAGACATGTTTTGTGGCCTAACATATGGTCTTTCATGGAGAATTTTCCATGTGCACTGGAAAAAGAATGTATATTGTGCTGTTGTTGGGTTGAGTATCTATGAATCTATGAGGTCAAATTGATTGATAGTGTTACTTACTTCCTCCGTGTCTTTATTGAGCTTCTTTCTGATTATTCTTTTTTCAAAAGAGGTGTATTAAAATCTCTTCCTACTATTGTGGAGTCCTGGTGTGGCGCTGTGGGTTAATCATTTGACTTCAAAGTTGGCTTGAATCACAAGGTCAGCAGATCAAGCTCACCTGCTGCTTCTCGGAAACCCTATACAGGATTGCTATGGGTCAGAACTGAATTGATGGCACTTAACAAAAACAACTATTATTGCAGATTTATATATTTCTTTCTTTAATTATATTATAGTTTGATTTATGTATTTAGGAGCTCTTTCGTTGGGAGCATAGATATTTATTATGGTTATGACCTCTTGTTCAATTGATCCTTTAGTCATTAGAAATGTCTTTTTTTCCTCTTATGTTGATTTTTACCTTAAAGTCTCTTTTATCAGAAATTAGTATTGCTACCACTCCTTGTTTTTGAATGTCATTAACTTGATAAGTTTTTTCCATCCTTTAATTTTTAATGTATACTTGCCTTTGTGTGTAAGGTGTGTCTCTTATAGATAGCATATTTGATGATCCTGTGTTCTTACCCATTCTTTTACTCTCTGCCTCTTGACTGGTACATTGAATCCATTGACATTCAGTGTAATTATTACTGGGTATATATTGATCGAGTCCTGGTGTGGCACTGTGGGTTAATGCGTCAGACTGCAAAGCCGTTTGAACTACAAGGTTGGCAGTTCAAGTTCACCAGTTGCTCCTCAGAAACCCTATACAGGGTTGCTATGGGTCGGAGTCAAGTCGACAGCACTTCACAACAACAACAACAACATATATTGATTGCAGTAAGTTTGCTGTGTGTGTGATGCTGCTGGTTTCTTTGTTCCACAAGTTATCCTGTGCTAAGTTCAATTTGGGGTGCCGGGGCTTTCTCGTCAATTTTTTCATAGTTTTTATGTTTACAAATGTTTAATGTTTACATAGTTTTAATGTTTACATAGTTTTAATGTTTATAAATGTTTAATGTTTACATAGTTTTAATGTTTACAAAATCTTCATGTATTTTACTTTTCTTGATTTGATGTGAAGGTGTATTCAGTTTCTCTGAGGTTATCCTGTAATTTATTAAGTTCTTCCCCATTTGAAAGCAGTCTATTTTATCCTGACTTCCTTGCCATTTGGAATTCTGAAACTGTACTTTTCCCTTTTTTTGCTCTGTAGTTTTCTTGATTATAGCTAGAAATCTCGGATTCACAATGTTTAGTCTTGTAGTTATGTTTTACTTTGGATACTTCTATATCTAGATTCAATTCTGGGTGGTGTTGCAATGTATGTCTTTCTCTGGTTGTTGTCTGGTGTTAATTCTCAGTCCAGAGGTCTCCTCTTAATTGTTTTTTTGCAAATTTCTTTAATTTCTGGTTATTTGTAAATGATCTAATTTCACTGTCGTATTTGAGGGACAGTTTTGCTGGGTATATATATGACTCTTTGTTGGCAGTTTTTTTTTTTTCTTTAATAGTTTAGTATGCATCTCCCATTGCATTCTTACCTGCATGATTTCTGCTGAGAAATGAGATCTTAATATCATTGGTTTTCCTTCATAGGTGATATTTCATTTTCCCCAAGATTCTTTGAGGGTTCTTTCTTTCTCTTCGATGTTAGAGAATTTGATTATGATACGTCTAGGTGATTTTCTTTTGAGGTCTACCCTGTTTGCAATTCGTTCAGCTTCTTGAATGCTTATCTTCTCATCTTTCATAATGTTAGGAAATTTTTCTTCCACTGTCTTTTCTATATTTTTCTTTGTCAATTCCTGTTCTAGAATTCTGATTACCCATAATTTATTCCTCTTAATGCTTTTTGTTGTCATTGTTAGGTGCCATGGAGTCAGTACTGACTCAGAGTGACCCTATGCACAACAGAACAAAATAGTGCCCTGTCTTGTGCCAACTTCACAATCATTGCTACATTTGAGAATCCAGGAACTGCTCTAAGCACTAGCAACTCAGCAATGAACAAAATGACAAAAATCCCTGCCTCGTTTAATCTTACCACAGGTTAAGTAAGTTGTTGCTGTTGTTGTTAGGTGCCATTGAGTTGGTACCGACTCATAGTGACCCTATGCACAACAGAACAAAACACTTCCCAATTCTGGGCCAACCTCGCAATTGTTGCCACGCTTGAGCCCATTGATGCTGCCACTTTGCCAATCAATCTCTCTGGAGGTCTTCCTCTTTTTCTCTGACCCTCCACCTTACCAAGCATGATATCCTTCTCCAGCGACTGTTCCCTCCTGACAATGTGTCTGAAGTATGAGAGACGAAGTTTGGCCATCCTGGCCTCCAAGGAGCACGCTGGCTGCACTTCTTCCTAAATGGATCTATTGGTTCTTTTGGCAGTCCATGGCACTTTCAATATTCTCCTCCAACACCATAACTCAAAAGCATAGAATCCTTCAATATTGGAAATTGAGGGTTGAATTTTTTCTTCAGGTCCCTCAGCCTGAGAAATGCTAAGCATGTCCTTCCCTTTTGGTTTTCTAACTCCAGGTCTTTGCACTTTTCATAATAATATTTGACTTTGCCTTCTTGCGCTTCCTTTTGACTCTTCATACTGTCTCACATGAGTCTTAGGCTTTCTTCAGATTTTTTCATTCTTTCTTCTGATTGTTTTTCTAGCTTACTAGTGTTGAGAGACTTTTCTACAAGCTCACTGATTCTGGCTTCCATTAACTTAAATCTTCTAATTTATCCTTTTAGTGCATTGTCTGTTTCTGATATCTTTGTATTAATCTTATGGATTTCTGTTTGCAGGTTTTGTATC
>NW_006408678.1:6588032-6629956 GCF_000296735.1 Chrysochloris asiatica | reverse complement strand
GGTGAGCTTGTGCACCGTTCTCTGTTCACTTTTCGTGCAGTTTATTTAAGGATGAATTTAGTAGCCATTAGTTGATGTCATTGATCTAATGTAGAGCACCTGATATTTGCTCTCTCTAGCCCAATTGGTGGGCCCTAGAGGATAAAGCTGTGCTTGGACTGTATGGCTGCAGTTGCTGTCTTCTGTCAGTTGAGTTAAGAATGAAAACACACCCAAAAGTAGGAAGAAAACCAAACAACAAAAACAGTGATAAGTAATAATGCAGAAAGAAGAATAAAAAGGACTAAAGCAAATCAAAATAAAATAAAAAACTGTATACTATTCTCTCTCCACCAATACACAGTAAGTCTCTGTGCCATCTACTAGCCTCTTGCCTCCACAGTCACCCAGGAAAATTCAAGATAGTACCACTATGCCTGTCCAGCACAGATAACCAGTTCCTCTTCTCTACCCCATGCATCTGTTCAATTGCTTCTGCTAGTGAAAGCTAGTCTAGGACTGGCCAGTGCCAATTTTGCAGAATTGGAGCAGGGCCCCCCACGTGGGGTTATTATGTTTAGATCCTACCTCCTTCAATGGAGTTATGAGTAGCTCTGACTGCCTGGAAAGTGGGAGCTTCCCTGGGGGTATATGTTGGTAGAAGCTGGCCTTACCTCTTGTCCCCAAGGAAGTAGACAATATCATACTGGGGCAAAAGAAAAAAATTATACCTTTGTCAACATGAGCCACGGGTATGTTTTCTTGTCTCTGAGCCACTCACAGATCCTCAAGATGGCTGCAGAAGATCCCATCAGCCACCACAGCTCAACAGTCACTTCCTATCTTGTCGAGTCTAGCCAACTCTCTCTCCCAGTAAGCATTAGATCGACCTTTCTGTTCCTTCATCTTAAGCTCAGTGTTCCAGGCCCATCTTCTGGTTTTCTATATCCTTGCTGCAGAGGTCCACACAGTCTTTCTACCTAGTCGCCATCTTGCCCCTCATTCACTACTTAACATTTTGATCATAGATTCTTTAGAAGAATCCTGATCAGAAAATGCAGACCAGAATTTCAAATTCTCATGGTCTTCAGACATCTTGGAGCCATGAAATTTGGGTGACCCCTGAAACTATTGCCCTGAGATAATCTTTAAACCTTAATCCAAAAATATTCCCTGAAGTCTCCTTAAAACCAGATGGTAGTTACACTTAACTATTAAAGAAACAAACAAAAGCCATCTGCCTTGAGCATTATGCTCTTTTAAAACTATCTTTTGTTTCTGTTACATGCTATCAAGTCAGTGCTGACTCACAGCAACCCTGTATAGGGTTTCTGAGGCTGTAAATCTTTGCAGGAGCAGAAAACCTGACCATTCCCCCGAAGAGCAGCTGGTGGGTTTGAACCGCCAACCTTGTGGTTTGCCGTCCAGTGCTTATACTCTAGAGCCACCATGCTCCCTAAGAACTATTTATATGGTAACAAATTAACAGCAGCAACTTGAAAGATTAGGAACCTTAGGGAGCAAGGAGTGAATGTTATGGGGAGGAAAGACTCAGGAAATGATGGTGAAAGACTGGCAGGATAGAAGAATGTCATCATTGTCATTGAATTGTGCAGGCAACTGCTGAGTTGGTGTATATTCTTAAAGCAACAAATTAAAATTATTTTTAAAGAGCAGTCAAAATTATTGTTATTTGTTGTTATTGTTGTTGTTAATTGCCATTGATCCATTCCAACTCATAGAAACCTTACATAGAGTTTCCAAGGCGTGACTGGTTATCTTGTGGTTCAAACTTACCATACAGTCCAGTGCTTTATCCCACAGTGCCACACCACTGAATGACTTCATAAGTTCTTAACTATGACTAATAACAAACATAAAAATGGACTTCCATTTACTAGTCTATTTAGGTAGTTTGCTTTTCAGTTAAGAAATTATTTCCTCCTTGATCCATAGCCTTAAACCATGGTTGTTTTTGTTGTTAAGTGCCATCGAGTCGATTCCGACCCATAGCGACCCTGTATAGGGTTTCCAAGGAGCAGCTGGTGAGCTTGAACTGCTGACCTTGCAGTTCAAATGGCATTGCAGTCTGGCGCATTAACCCACAGCACCACACCAGGACTCCTAAAACATGGTACAAATCTCCTGTTTTCAAGAGCTTGTATTTGTGACTGCTTGGATCTGGGTAGTATTAAAGACTAGCTGAATACTTATATTGCTATTCCATCTTTATTACATATCAGCTGTGTGATTTGGGACAAATTATTCCATTTCACTGAACCTCTTTTTCAAGGTTGCAGCAAGGAATAAATGAAACAATAGCAGTAGTGCTGAATATTCGTGTGATTGTCATCTTGAGGTTTGGGGCCAGAGAACAGAATAAAGGTGCTTAGTAGCCCCAGAACTTTTCTCTATCCCTTGAAGTAGCTGGCAAATACCCCAATTAATTCTGAACCAGTATGACGTCATCCTTGTTATCTCCCATCTAAGAAGCTCAGTCACCAAGAATCTTAGATGTCACCATTAGGCAGCTATGTGTCTGTGTTTGAGAAGTTCACTGCTGTGTCAGCATTGTGAAACTGTAGTGCTTAAGAGTCACTGAGGTCTCTGGGAAGTGCCTTATGGCATCTCATTCAGTAGTTAGATAATCTTTTCATAAATGCCAATGTTGCTTTAATAAATTATTATGGATGATCATAGTTATAACTTCTGTTGATTGATTGCTGGCTGTGTGGTAGCAAAGAGCTTTTCAGGCATTAATTTATTTAATTCTGGCCACATAGTAAGGTGATTATCATCTTCCCTAGTTTGTTATTAAGTGCCGTCGAGTTGGTTCCGACTCAAAGCAACCCTGTATAGGGTTTCCAGTATGACGCTGTAGGTTAATGCCCTGGACTGCAAAGCCAGTTTGATCTGCGAGGTTGATAGTTCAAGCTCACCAACCATGCCTCAGAAACCCTATACAGGGTCACTATGGTTCGAAACTGACTTGATGGCACTTAACAACAACAATAGCATAGGGTTTCTGAGGAGTGGCTGGTAAGTTTGAAATACCTCTCTTGCGGTTCAAACCAACCTTGAGATTGATTGCTTATCCTATGGTGCCATACCAGGACTAACTACTTTCGAAATGAGGAAGTTAGGTTTAGAGGTTCGATGTTACCTGACAATCATTTGAATGCTGGTCTGTCTGACTCCGGAGTCTGAGTTTTAATAGCTGCCTTTATTTCATAATTACTTCATCGCCTTATTCATTTGTGCAACCTACATGCTGCATGGAGTGAGGGCTTCCTATGTGCTGGACATTGTACTGAATGCTGGGCTGTCTCATACAGGTGAAGCCCCTGTGTCCATCTAGTGCTTACCTTCTATTCTACACAGTTGTTTATGTCTGTTTCCCTCTAGGAATGATGTCCTTGTAAAGCAGTATTCTTCTTGGGGTTTAGAATATAAAGAAAATATTATCCAAGGCTCAGAATAATTCCTGTGTTTGTATAATGATTATTTCTACAAAAATATTAGAAGCCAGGCATGCTCCCATTTTACTTATTAGGTCATATGTTGATTTAAGCTCCTCCAGATTTCTCAAATGGGAGTTGTTCATACTGTTTCCTTTCAGTAGCATGTAGAGGGTTGTTGTTGCTTTTGATAAAGCTACTCTTTGATATCTTGGTTTCATTTCTTTCCTTAAATGTTCTATGTATGAGTTATTGTTGTTGTTGTGAAGTGCCGTCGAGTCGATACTGACCCATAGCGATCCTGTATAGGGTTTACGAGGAGCAGCTGGTGAGCTTGAACCACTGACCTTGCAGTTCTAACGGCTTTGTAGTCTGGCACATTAACCCACAGTGCCACACCAAAACTCCTATGTATGAGTGAAGCATCATAAAAAAACCTCTATCTTTAGAGTAAACCAAAGCTATATCAGGCAAACCTCATAAAAGAGGTTTAATTACTTCATAGGATAAATAAAAGGACTGTGGTAAACAATGAAAAATGATGTTAGGAGGGAACTTGAGGGAAAATATGCTTTTTTTCTAGAATAATAAATCCTTCCCTAAGAATAAACTGTTATAATTTTAAATAAGATGGTATTATAAAGTATTTCTGTTGATTATTGTTTTTCATCCATGTAGAAGTTGTGTATAATTTTAAAGGTCTTTGGGTAGAGGCTAACATGTTATATTCTTCAGCTAAGAAATGACCAGTAAATACTATGAAGCATGTGGCATTGTAATGACATATAGTTGTTTTTGCTTTGGAAATACAAGTGAACCTCTTTGGCTGTAAGGAGCAAATGGTTGATAATGTCCTTCATTTTATAAAGATGGAAGTCTATATCCTTTGTCCAAGAGAGAAGATCATTGTCAAACTAGTTGACTTTGCATTTTGGATTTTAACATTGCTTCTCCTTGGGACTCTAATACTGATCTCTCTGATAACCAGTACAAACTCCAGGACTATCTTTCATTTCTCTAGAAGGAGGTGTGGATTTGCAAGGCTACCATCTGGATATGCAAATACTACCTGATGGCCCAAAGAGTGATGTGGACTTTTCAGAGATTCTTAATGCAATACAAGAAAGTAAGTTTCGCTTGAATTTTAAATTCAATGTGAAAGGAGAGGCAATAATACTTGGGAGGGTATTACTGGGTAAAAGCAACACATTTGCCCAAGCTCTAGATTTAGCAATGATGATGGGTAATGATGTATCACATGCCAACTCATTAGCATTCTGGATTCATTAGCAGAGCTCTAATTCTATATAAGGATTCTCTTTTGCTATCTAATAGTACTGCATCATATAGGATTTGAAGGGTTCAGATCTGAAAACTTCTGTAAAGAACACTACATTGTTTGTTGCTACTCCTAGTTTTGAGGCATTGCATTTCTACAGTAATTCTCTCAGGAAGAATGTAAAGCATTTTTGTAGTTATTATTGTTATTGTTAAGTGGCATTGAGTTGATTCCAACTCATAGTGACCCTGTATAGGGTTTCTGAGGCATTTAAAAAAATCTTTACAGGAGCAGAATGACTTATCCTTCTTTTGAGGAGCTGCTGGTAGGTTTTAACCACTGACCTCATGGTTCAGTGCTTATCCTATGGAGCCAGCACATGCCCCTCTTGACCCAAGAAGATAATTGTCTCCACTTTACAAAAAATTAAGTGACGAGGTTACATGATTGACAATGGAGACCAGAATCAGGCACTCCTGCACTCCATTTCAGATCTTCTTCTATGGGCTCAGTATAGACATTAACCACGCTAAGCTGAAGAAACCTGAAATTGAAGATGAGGCAACTTCTAAAAGAAATATTTTCACCCAGGAATGTAAGCGGACCAGTTATTTGTTCTGATTGAGCAATCTCTTCATTTTAGGTTAATGAATAAAAGAAAAACAAGTTTTCCCCAAGAGAATCAATAGAAAAATTAATAGATATTGCTAAGAAATTAATTAATTATGGAAAGTTATAAAATCATGTTATAACTTCATATGATTTGGAAGACAATAAATTATATAAAACTCAAAAGATTTTAAAATTTTTTTCAGCAAATGATAACAGTTGACCTATATATAAGTACTATAGAAGAACTTATTGCTGTTGTTAAGTGCCGTTGAGTAGGTTCAGACCCATAATGACCCTGTATAGGGTTTTCAAGGAGCAGCTGGTGAGCTTGAACCACCGTCCTTGCGATTCAAACCGACTTTGTAGTCAGTCCAGCGCCACACAAGACTTAGCACATTTATTTGGAATGGATGAAGTATATCTAAGTGTTTAGTTGTTGTTGTGATTGTTCTGAAGTGCCGTCGAGTTGATTCTGACCCATAGCAACCCTGTATAGGGTTTCCAAGGAGCAGCTGGTGAGCTTGTACCATCTACCTTGCAGTTCAAATGACTTTGCAGTCTGATGCATTACCCCACAGCACCACACACTTACAAGCATATACTCTTGTAAACATCGATAAAGAAGCCACTGTTCTAAACTATAAAACAGCAAACTTCAATTATACAAATGTCACTTTACTAAAATTTTATTTTAAAAGTTAGTGTAAAACAATCTCTTCTAAGTGTTTAGTTAGTGTAAAACTAAGTGTTTAGTAGAGACTGTTTTTACACTAACTTTTAATATCAAATTTTAGTAAAGCTATATTTGTATATTTGAAGTTTACTGTTTTATAGTTTAGAATGGTGGCTTCTCTGTTGATGTATACAGGAGTATATGCTTGTGAGTATTTCAATTTTAAAAAGGGAAAAACTTACTTGAAAACTTTAGATTAGTCTTTATGGGTTTGTGAATGATCTAATGGATAAATATTGATATTCTAGGTATTAGTGAGCTGAAATGGACTGATATTGGGCCATTTGAGTCAGGCATTCATATGGTTTACTATGATGAGAACCACAAAATGAAGAGAAGTGCATTGTTTTCATCATCAAAAAGAACATTTTAAGATATATATGCTTGAATTTTAAGGCTGTCTGTGATAGGATAACATTCATACACCTACAAGGAACTAAACGAATCAGTTTATTTCCTTGTCAAAAACAATCAAACAAAACCCCACAAGTTTTATGCAGTGTAGGTTTGGCAAACTGCTCACATAGTACAGGTCATTTTGGTAAAGATTTGAACTATTAAACTACCTTCAGTCTCTACTTAAGTTCTAAATATGATCCCAATGTTTAAGTGTAACCAGTTCTAAGTGTAATAATGTATAGCTTAGTTTTTTGGCACTGTACCTTAGATCATTACATAGAGAGAGCTTTTAGAGGCCAACATTCAGTGATGTAAAGAATATAGGATTTTGAACATCATTTAAACTTCTTTCTATAATCATTTCTATTGATACTAACAAAATCATAAAACTATTTCACTTCATTCACAGAATTTTGTAGCCCTGCATGCATTACCTTCAATATCAAGCTAAAAGTATATATAGGGAGATTTTAAAATGTATTGAAAACCACAGCCACCACCAGCCTGAGACCAGAAGAACTATATGATGCCTAGCTGCCACTACTGACTGCTCTGTTGGGATCACAATAGAAAGACGTGGTCAGAGTGGGAAAAAAATACAGACCAGAATTCAAAACCATAGAATAGATGAGACTTACCTGTTTGTTAGAGATTGGCAGAAACCCCACAGGGATGGCCCATCGGCACTCTTCAAACCTGGAACTGAACCTACTCCCAGAGATCACCCTGCAGCCAAACAACCCACAGTCCTGTAAGGTGAACAGTGACTCCCATATGGAACGTGCTCCTTAGAACAGTCAACCAAACAAAAATAAAAGCATAACATTTGCTTAAAAACGAAGTTCAGAAGGCAGAAGGGAACAGGAAATAGAAATGGGGAATCCAGGGGAAAAGTGGGTACAGTGCTGTTACGTTAAGGATGTTGCAACTAACATCACAAAACTAAATGCATATAAATTGTTGCATGGTAAATTAATTTGCTCAGTAAACTTTCACCAAAATCACACAAAATGTTCACACACTCACACACACAATTATTGAGTGCCTGGGTAGACCAGTCATTATGGTGTTTTTATCTATTTTTGTTTTACCATTCTTACAATAACTCTAAGTAATGGTACATATAATGTTTTCCCATTTTACAAGTGAAAAACCATCTATCAAGGCTATATGGTTACTATGTGATAGAATCAATATTGACTGGCAGGTCAGCCCTTGTTTTGGTCAATATAAAATTTAATTAAATCATTAGGGAAAGTGGACTCTTTTGAATAAAGTATTTCAGATACTTTATTCTTATACTGGAACCTTTCTGTGCTAGCGTTCTTCCAGAATGTTTCTACATTGTAGAGCACACTGGTCTTCCTTTCCTATAGTGCTATGCCCGAGTGTAGCCTCAGCTCTTCAAACTTTGCCTCAGAGTGACTGGTGATTCCCAAGTTGTTTTTCCTATTTCTGCAATATTGAATGGATAGCTTGTTAAAAAAAAGTAAGAAAGAAATTTCCTTTATTCATCCACCCTCATTTCCTTCTGAGCCAGGCATTTTGCTGTGCACCGTACTCGTAAGCAGTGATGACATTTTGGTGCAAAGTTCAAATTCAGGAAAACTAGCGATATTTACAGATCACAATTTGTCTCATTGTTCAAAATGAAAGAAACTTGATTGCTTTCTATGTGGCATTATAATACAAAGGGGTATTTATGTATTTGTATATGTTTCCTTAATTTTATTTATCCTTCCTTTTTCTAATCACCCTTTAGGATGCATTACAAGATGAAAGCCAAGTCCCCTAAGCTTGTATGTTGTGTAAAGATCCTGGCTTTTGTGTTCTGAAAGTCTTGTCAGTTTGTCATACTGTTGTGGCTTGCATGTTGCTGTGAAGCCAGAAGCTATTGCACCAGTATTTTAAATAGCAACAGGGTCACCCATACAAGTTTCAATGGAACTTCCAGACTGAAACAGACTAGGAAGAAGGAGAGAGGAACTTATGAATGGTCAGCACTGAAAATCTTAGAAATAGCAGTTGAACATTGTCAGGTATCATTCCAGAAGATGAACCCCTCAGGTTTGAAGGCACTCAGTATGACTGGGAAAGAGTTGCCTCCTGAAAATGAGTTGACGATGATGATGCAAATGGAATAGAGCTTTTGAGACCTTCATTTGCTGATGGGGCACGGCTCAAAATGAGAAAAAATAACTGTTGTTGTTGTTAAGTACCGTGGAGTCAGTTCCGACTCATAGCGACCCTGTACAGGGTTTCTGAGGCTGTAAATCTTTACGGGAGCAGAAAGCCTCATCTTTCTCCCACAGAACCACTGGTAGTTTCAAACTGCTGACCTTGAGGTTGGCAGCCTGACTTGTAACCACTACGCTAACATCCAGTAATAATCAGAACGTGTACGAAGTATGAACCTAGGAAAATTGGAAGTTGTAAAAAAATGAAGTGGAATGCAAAAAGATCAATATGCTAGGCTGAACTGAACTGATTTTTGCCATTTTGAATCAGACATTTATATGGTTTACTATGACAGGAACAACAAAATGAGGAGGATTAGTGTTGTTTTCATCATCAAAAAGAACATTATACATTGATGTATAATGCTGTCTGTGATTAAGATAAATATACACATGCCTACAAATCAGACCATTTAATACTATTGTTATTCAAATTTATGCACCAATCACTAAAGAAAGTGATGATGAAATTAAAGAGTTTTACCAGCTTCTGCAATCTGAAATTGATCAAACATGCAATCAAGATGTATTGATAATTACAGGTGATTGGAATGCAAAGTTTAGAAACAAAGAGCATGCATTAGTAGGTGGAAAATGATCTTGGTGATTCAAGTGATGCTAGAGCTTGCAAAATAGAATTTAACAAGACCAATGACCTATTCATTGCAAATACACTTTTTAAACACCATAATAGGTGACGATATACATGGAACTCAGCAGATGGAATACACAGAAATCAAACTGACTGTATCTGTGGGAAGAGAGAGGTGATGGTAAAACTCAGTATCACCATGCAAAACAAGGTCATGGCAGACTGTGGAACTGCTCATATATCAGACTAATCTGAGGAAAATGAACACATGTTCACAGAGCCAAACCACGAACTTGAACATAACCCACCTGAATTTAGAGATATATCAAGAACAGATCTGAGACATTAGATGTTTTTGTTGTTGTTCAGTGCTGTCGAGTCAGTACCAACTCATAGTGGCCTAGTATATGATTTCCAAGGAGCAACTGGTGAGTTTGAACCCCAGACTTTATGGCTTAAAATGACCTTGTGGGTCTGCACTTATTCTGCAACACCAGACAGCTGATCAAAGACCAGAAGAGTTGTGGGATGACATTAAGAACATCATACAGGAAGAAAGTAAAAGGTCTTAAAAAGGCAGGAAAGAAAGAAAAGACCAAAATGGATGTCAGAAGATACTCTGAAATTTGCTGTCCAGTGTAGAGATGCTAAAACAACTAAAAGAAATGAGGTAGTAAAAGAGCTGAACAGAAAATGTCAAAGAAGAGCTTGAAAAGACAAAGTCAACTATTATAATGAAATGTGTAAAGACCTGAAGTTAGAAAACCAGAAGAAAAAAACATTTGTCAAGCTGAAAGCACTGAAGAAACTATTCAAGCCTCCATTTGAAATATTGAAGGATTCTAAGGAGCTCTGGTAGCGTAGTGGTTACGACTCGGGCTGTGAACCGCAAGGTCAGCAGTTCGAAACTACCAGCTGCTCCGCGGGAGAAAGATGAGGCTTTCTACTCCCGTAAAGATTTACACCCTCGGAAACCCTGTACAGGGTCGCTATGAGTCAGTTCTGACTCCACGGCACATAACAACAAATAACAACAATGGACAAAAATACTGAATAATGCAGAAAGCATCAAAAGAAGATGAAAGGAATATACAAAGTCACTGTACCAAAAGGAAATGGTTGATGCTCAACCATTTCAAGAGGCAGCAGATGATCAAGAACTGATAATATTGAAGGAAGAAGTTCAAGCTTCTCTGAAGACATTGGTGGAAAACAATATTCCAGGAATTGATGGAATACCAATTGAAATCCTTCAACAAATTGATAAGCATGGAAGGTGCTCACTCCTCTGCCAAGAAATTTGGTCAACCAGTTGGAAATAATCCATATTTGTGCCCATTCCCAAGAAAGGTTACCTTTCAGAATGTGGAAATCATTAAATAATATCATTAATATCACATGCAACTAAAATTTTGCTTAAGATCATTCAAAAAATGGTAGCAGGTAGAGAGCTGCCAGAAATTCAAGCCAGATTCAGAAGAGGATGTGGAACTAGGAATATCATTGCTGATATCAGAAAGATGTTTAGTTGTGCTCTATTGGCTATGAAAAGGCTTTTGACTGTGTAGATTTATGGTGTTAGAGAAGAATATCTAAAATACTATGGACTGCCAGAAGAACAAACAAATCTGAAAGAAGTACAGTCAGAATGGTCCTTAGAAGCCAGCCTTGTGAGACTTTGTCTCTTATTTCGAACATGTTATCAGGAGGTACCAGTTCCTGGAGAAGGACATCATGCTTTGTTATAGTGAAGGCTCAGCGAAAGAGAGGGAGACCCCCAGTGAAGTGGATTTTCACAGTGGCAGCAGTAACGAGCTCTCGGGTAACAATGGTGCGGATGGTGCAGGGCCAGACAGTGTTCCATTCTGTGGTTCGTATAGCTTGAATCAACTATGATTTCTAATGAGGATTTTGTTGCCAAGACAAAAATGTTTTGAGGGAGACCATTTTAGGAATCAGAACCAACTCAATTGCGTCTAACAACAAAAAACAACAAGCTTTCAAGGGGCTGATCCTTGGAGAAGAGGAAGAGAAGAATCCAAGAGAGAAACAGAGAGGGTTCCCTAAAACCTTCAGAGATTCCAAGGAGGCAACATAGCTACTTACTGGTGAAAGACGTGTGCTGTACAGTTAGTGGTTGCCTTGTGCACCCCTCAAGAGGCTGTACTTGAGGCTATGGCAGAGATTCCCCAGGCCAGAATAAAGCAGATCCTCCGGAGTTCAGGGAACTTTGAGTTTCTGAGAAAACAATATACTCATCTTCCTGGTTTTGTTGTTATAGGAACAGAGTGTGATGCGCAGTAGGTGCTCAATAAGCCTATATTGACTGAGTGAGTGAATGGATGAGTTATGCTGTCTACTTGAGAAGTCGGCAGCTCAGCAATAACCAGTGTAGCTTAGAGACCTGAGTGGTCTCTCCAAATGTTCGCTGCCTACACAATCCCTGGGTCCTTGCATACTTCTGGATATGTAAGCCACAAGGGGAAGGATGTAAGTGATGACTGAAATGGAATTGTCCATCAAGCCTGTGGGATAGGAAGTTGTAGATCGATTTAACTGATAATGCTAGTAACAGCATCGTTCTTACAGTGGGGTTTCTTTAGTAAGATTCAAACCCTCTTCACATAGTCTAAAGATCTTATAGTATTATGTACAATACTATGCATTAAACACAAAACTACTTTTAGCCACCAAAGTTTTAAAGATGTTTACTAGTGGTAAATAGTTTTTCAATCTTTTATTCTGAAATTAGATGAGAATCATGTAAAAAGCTCTACAGTCTATGAACCAGGTGTGCCTACGTATTTGTAGGCGTGTTTGTTATTTTAGCAAACTATGGAAAAGTGTTTCATTATAAAGTTCAAATATGGAAACTTTTAATTCTTGAAGTAAAATTACCCACCGTGCCTACTGTTTGCCCCTCACCCCTCCTGCTTTATCCTTGGCTTTGCGTTTCTTGGTTCCCAGTGTCCCCTGGCAGATACTATTTTGTTGAAATCATTCAACAAACTGATAAGCACAGAAGGTTCAAATGAATAATAGGGGAGCATGGTGGCTCTCTATGATAAGCACCGGACTGTAAACCATTAGTGGTTTGAGCCCACCAGCTGCTCAGCAGGAGAAAGATGAGGCTTTCTGCTCTCATCAAGATTTACAGCCTAAGAACCCTATACAGGGTTGGTATGCATCAGAACTAACTTAATGGCACTTGTTATTGTTGTTGTTAGGTGCCATCAAGTTGGTACTGACCCATAGTGACCCTATGCACAGCAGAACGAAACACTGCCTGATCCTGGGCCAACCTCACTACTGTTGCCACACTTGAGTCCATTGATGCTGCCACTTGGCCAATCCATCTCGTTGGGGGTCTTCCTCTTTTTCTCTGACCCTCCACCTTACCAAACATGATATCCTTCTCCAGCGACTGGTCCTCCTGACAATATGTCCGAAGTATGAGAAACGAAGTTTGGGCATCCTGGCTTCCAAGGAGCACTCTGACTGCACTTCTTCTAAAATGGATCTGTTGGTTCTTTTGGCAGCCTATGGCATTTTCAATATTTGGCAGCCCAGTGGCACTTAGCAACAATGAAAAGGAGTGAGTGTTGGCTATGAGAACTGGGAGGTAGAGGATTGTTGGCTCATTGTTATCCTGTGGTCCGACTCTTGGTGCCTACCCATGTGCTTACGTAATCATGCAGACCTCATTTTAGTGTTCTGTACTTTACGGCACTTCCCAGATACAGTTTTCTTTACAAATTGTAAGTCTGTGGCAACCCTGCATCGAGCTAATCTAGTGGCACTGTTTGTTCAGCATGTCTTCACTTCGGGTCATTGTGTCACATTTTGATCATTCTCACAATATTTCAACCTTTTTCGTCCTCCGATTGCACATTTCATAGACTACAGTATAATGAAAGTGTAGCATCAGCACTAGAAGCCACAGAGCCTTGTGTGACAATTGTGGTAATTGCTTTATTGCAGTGTTCTGAAGCTAAGCCTGCGGTATCTTTGAGGTCTACCTGCAGCTGTGTCTACATGGCTCTTGGCCTGTGGTCTGTGGCTAAGCAAACAGAATCATTTCTCACTGGCATCCATTGAATCATTCTGAGTCCAATTTCTTCAGCTCTGGTTTTCAGTTTTATTTTTAACCCATTGGCTCATGCTATCTAAGAGGAGAATACAAGAGAGGGGTCCGACATATATTGAGCATTTATTTCTTGGTCTGGCAACTCTGTGGTTGATTTTTTACCTATGTTGTTTAGTTATAGCCGCTCTTTGGAGTCATAGGGTTATATAAATGGTTAATACACTCAGCTGTTAACCAAAAGGTTAGATGTTGAAATCTACTCTGAGGCACCTAGGAAGAAAGACCTGGCAACCTGCTTCTGAATAATCAACCACTGAAAATCTTATGGAGCAAAGTTCTATGCCTACATAGAAAGGGTGGAGTTGACTCAGCACCTGGTGTTAATCTCCCTCTGCCTTCATTTTTCCACATCTGTACAAAGCAGATGATTATAGTAAACCTATGTGAAGCCCTCAGGGTAGTTCATGGCACCAAGTAAGTACCATGTAAGTGCTGACCACTGCCTTCATATTCATTCCTCATAACAGTCCTGTGTTATAAATGGTGTTGTTGTTGTTAAATGCCATCAAGTCGATTCTGACCCATAGCGACCTTGTATAGGGTTTCCAATGAGCAGCTGGTGAGCTTGAACCACAGGCCTTGCAGTTCAAATGACTTTGCAGTCTGACGAATTAGTCCACAGCACCACTCCAGGACTATTATCCCTATTTAAAAGAAAAAGAAGTGAAAACTTAGAGAACTCTTGTTGTTAAGTACTGCTGAGTCGGTTCCAACTCATGATGACCCTGGATAGGGCCTAATAACCCAGAATATTAGCTAGTTCAAAAGCCCTACTGATACTGTGGTTAGGTGCTCAGGTCAGCGGTTCAAACCCTCCAGCTGCTTCCAGAGAAGAACAATAAAGTGATCTGCTTTCATAAAGATTTACAGCCTCAGAAACTCAGGGGAGTAGAGCTACTCTGTCTTATTGGACCACTATGCTCAGGCATAACAGCGATTGCCAGGTTGGCACAGGATCAGGCAATGTTTTGCTCTGTTGTGCACAGGGTCGCTACGAGTCAGTACCGACTCCATGGCACCTAACAACACCAATATGCATCTGCCTCAATGCAGTGGCAATGATATATTTTTTATTAGATAGTAAGTGGAAGGACTGACATTTAAACCCAGGTTCTTCTGAATCTAAAACTTCATGCTCTTCCCAAGAAGGGGAAATTCTGTTTAGTAGATGCCAAGGGTCTTTATTAAGGACTCTGAGGGACCTCATTTCATGGTGTGAAAAGATAACCGAGGCTAATGAGCAAACCTTGATTTAGGAACACAGTTCTCTAAACAGCCTTCTTAGAGTAATATAAGGAGCCATGATTGTCTGCCTCTTTCTAGACATAGCCAACTGCTATGCTTTTTGTAAAGAATGAAGTAGTAGCAAACGAAACTCGTCCTAAGTAACATGCTGTCCAAGGAATGATTTGAGTGGTTTTGCCCCATTGTAAAATGTACTGAGAAGCATTCTGGGAGACTCGTCTGTGGTCTGTTTTGTAAACATCATTACTCAGCCATAGAATGCCATGGAAATGATATTTTTTAATGACTGCACTTTTGTTTTGTTTTTAATCTCATGACTCTTTTTCGTTGTTGTTGGCAAAGATATATTATGATCTCAAAGCATTTCAAGTAACTTTCCAGGGTAGCCATTGCCTTCTGAGTTTATTACAATTAGAAACCACAGCTTTCCAATACCAGCTTATCTTTGAGGAGATTGTAGCCTAATCATTTAAACCATTTCATTGTTGCCAGAATGAACGAGCAGTTTTCCAAACTCTCTTCAAACAGTAGAATCTGCTCCCCTCCACAAATGTATGTTTACATATAACCTCGATCTGTAAAACTGATTCAAACAGCTGCTTGCTATAAGTGGGAGTGTAGAGTGTAGAGCATTGTCCGCTCTGTCTGCATCGATCCCCTGCTTTTTCGTCTACTAGCTGCTGTAGAGATGTTTCCACTAACTGGTGACCGCATGTGTGTCAGAGTGCTGCAGTCTAGAGGGTTTTCAAATACTTGTTTTCTAGAAGCAGATCACCAGACCTTTCTTCTGAGGTACCTCTCGTTATACTTCAGCCCCTAACCTTTCAATTAGCAGCCAAGCCCATTAACCTAGAGGCTCCTCTGTGTATTCCCCTTAAAACAACAGCAGCCTCTACAACTTCTCAAAAGCATCCTGGAGTTCCAGGAATCAGACTTTGAAAACCACTGGCCTAAAGAAAGGTATAAAGCTTGGCAAGGAAATGTTTATGTTTCTTCCCATTGCTTTACTTATCATTAGTTGTTAAAATTACTGGTGCAGTGGTTAATGTAGCTGCTAACTGAAAGGTCAACATTTCAACCCCTCCAGCTGCACCTTAAGAGAAACATGTGACAGTCTGCTTCTGTAAAGATTTACAGCTCTCCTCTGTCTGGGGTCACTGTGAGTTGGTTGTTTTTCCCTCCCCTATTAAAGAGCACTGGTGGCACAGTAGTTAAAGTGCTCGGCTGCTGGTCAGCAGTTCGAACCCACCAATTGCTCTGTGTGAGAAAGATGCGACCATCTGCTTCCATAAAGATTGCAACAATTCTACTCTCTCCTATAGGGTTGTGCTATGAGTCAGAATCAACTGGAAGGTAACAGCTTAGGTTTGGGGCTTTTTCCTTATTGGTAAACAAAGCCATCTGTGCCTTGGGGATGTTGTCAGATTCATTTGAAGAGTAGTGAACATGTACACAGTCCTAGGCTTACCAGCATCATATAAATGCTTAGTAGTGCTTCGCTTTCACAATCTCCGTCTAAGGTGCTCAAAACTGTGCTGTGTCTGTATTTTCCCAAATTTTCCTAAACATTTCATTTGATCTCTTTGTTAAACTTTTAAAAGTGACAGACCTGTCAGGCTACAGATGTTAAAGCCTAGCTTTATTCAGATGGATGTTTAAACAGTGACAAGATAATTGTTTGGTGCTTAAATGACTTCCTATTCTTGAAAGCCAAACACGAATGTTTTCCACAAAGACAAGAAGCCGTTTAGAAAAAGCATGGATTCAGGGGCCATACAGAAATGAGTTAAAATTTGTTTTAGTCTGTAATTACTTCTGTGATTATACTTAGCATCTCCTAGCCTGGCTTCTTTTGAGAGACAGACCTCACAATACCTGTCCCTTAGGGTGTTCTGAAGATCAAATGAGAAAATAAACCTGAAAATGTTAACAATAAATTGTTGTCCCTTTGCCTTTGTCTCCCATCTCAGTTTCTCCTGTTTAATATCTATTTGAAATAGAAATAAATTCTGCTAAGAAACCTCGTTATGAGAGTTAGAATAGGAAAAAACAAATACAATTCATGTGTTTTTATTTATTGTTTACTTTTAAATGCATGTTGTTGTTGTTGTTAAGTACTATCAAGTCAGTTCTGACTCATAGCAACCTTTTATAGGGTTTCTGAGGAACAGCTGGTGAGTGTGACCCTCCAGCCTTGAGGTTCAGACCAACCTTATCCTACAGTGTTTATCCTACAGTGCCACACCAGGACTCCAAATGAACTCTTGTTGTTGTCACGTGCCGTCGAGTCGATTCCGACTCATAGCAACTCTGTATAGCATTTCCAAGGAGCAGCTGGTGAGCTTGAACCACTGACCTTGCAGTTCAAAAGACTTTGCACTCTGATGCATTTGCCCACAGAGCCACACCAGGACTCCACTGAGTACCCCTTATTTGCTCACCTATCCTCCCTTGTGCTCAGTTTTGGAGCTATCAAGATCCGGGTTGTCCTGTGAAAGGGACCCCAGTCTAAATATTGAAATGGGCTTCTTATAAAATGTGCAGGTAAATATTAAAATTGAGATAGAAGCAATCTTTTGTTGTTGTTGTTGTTTGCATTATTCCTGAAGTTATTTTTTGTGTGTGTATGGAGTGAGACTTTGAGGTCGGTATGCAATGCCACTTCAGAATTTGGAGTATCAGATGTAATCATTTAGAGCTTAGGACAAGAATAGTACAATGAGCAGAATAAATATAGATACCAGGGCTGACCTGCCAGCCCTCTCAGACCGTCTCCAGTGACCTGTGATTTCACCTTATTTTCTCCACATCAGAACATACTGAGATGAAGGTTAGTCTTCTACATTTGGAAAATAGGAGAAAACTTAAAAGAAGAGTAGTGAGTCAAATTTGATACTTAAACTTTTACTTTCTTTTAGATAATTTCTAAAAACAGTTTTACCATTTTATTTTTATTGCCTTTATATGACTAATTCCTCAATTTCATTCTCTTGCCTAGAAGTAGGAAGGCTTCCCACTCCTATCTTGCTCATGGTTGTACCTCCAGTTGTTGTTGTTAAATGCCATCAAGTCAGTCCTGACTCATAGTGACCCTGTATAGGGTTTCCTAGGAGCTGCTGGTAGGTTTGAAGCCCCAACCTTGTGGTCAGCGGTCTAGTACTTTAATCGTACAGCAGTACCTAGCACTAAATATGTGTTCAGTAAACAAATGACAGAATAAATAAAGTAACTAACCAGAGCCCTTGACATATGGTTATAGTCTCTTTTTCCTAGAGAATTAATCATAGCTAAAATCCCAAAAAGGAACCCTGGTGGTACAATGACTAAGCGCTCAGCTGCTAACTGAAAGGTTGGTAGTTCAAGTTTTCCCAGCGGCTCTGCTGACAAAAGCCCTAATGAACCACTTCGGTAAAGATTATAACCTAGAACACCCTATGGAGGCAGCTCTGCTGCACCAAGGTTGCTGCAAGTTGGAATCTGTTTGATGGAACTTAAAGAACAGGAACATCCCAAGTGATTTTCACTGGAGAAAAACTGAAATGGTTGCTAATGTTTGATGGTGATTCATCACTACCAAAGTAAATTTACTTTTTGGTCACATAAAGAATGCCAGGTACTCCCTGCCTCCTAGGCCCCCATCTTGAAATAGTATATAAAGAGGCAACTCTTAGTTGAAGTTTCAGGTCTTACTCGGGCCCTGTAGCTGATATTTGGTCTTCCACTCAATTTGAGGTTTTTGACCTTGGTTATTCAATTTTATATGTGAGTACCTGCCATTTTATTCCAAAGACTTTTAAGGCTAAATTCCAGATCCTTGGATTAGAGGACCATCTTGATATTTCCCTTGCCTTCCCCCCTGTCTGTTATCCACCTGCTCTAATCCTCTTCACACAGCCCTTCCTGGGTCTGAACATGATGCAGGTCCACTATATGGAACTTATTCATTCTCTTTCCCCTTTGTCATTCTTAATTGTCTCCTCAGAGGACTTGGCATTCTCATTTAATGAGACTAATAGTGGAATTCTATGTTGGGGAAAGTATCGGGAGGTGATGGTTTCCATTAGCAAGTGACCTTGTTTGGATGAGTGGTATATTGGTGACAGTCATGTCCATAGATAAAAAAAGTCATACTTCCAGCAGGGCTGGCCAATGGGATCTGTGAGGGCAGGGGCCACGTCTGTCGAGGTTTTGGACTCAGCTCTTAGCTGAGCACAGTGTCTGGTCACGGTGGTTATGTTGTTAGTTGCCGTGAAGTTGATCATGACTCTGGGCAGCTTTATGTATTAACATTAGACCATCATAGTCACTCTGGAAGTTCTTGTTGAATAAACAGATTTTTTTTTTTAAGTGACTAACTTTGAGTGTTAGAGGCTGGTCCTTAAAGAAAATGATGTAAGTATGCATCACAGTACAAACGTCCCTTTAGTGAGGCTGATGACATTGCAATGGTGACCTGTTGATGAAAGGTACATCTTCCTTCTATCTGTGGAATGTTTACCTGTTTCATTGGCTGGTTGCTGGCCACGTGTTCAGTGGCATCTTCTCTGGCGGTTCAGCATTTCTAATCCCTGTTGCAACTCTAAAAAGGCAGTCAGGTTCTACTGGTACTGCTGATTCTCTTAAAAATCAGGTGGTTGTGACACACACACGAATTGCCTGGAGTATTCAGGTGGCTGCCACACCAGGATGGACCCCCAGACAGGTACACTGGTGGGCAGTCAGAGGGAAAGCAAAAGCTTCTCTCCCTTTTCCCAAGTTAGCTGATGCCTCCAGAATAAACTAGGTGAGCCTTTTTATACAGTAGTGTTTAATATCAGCATTATTATTATCTTTTCAACTTTTTATTGTGAATTGAGTGAAGGTTTACAGAAAAGATCATCAGTTTTACATTCAACAAATAGTACACTTTGTTTCATCTCGGTGATTGCAATCCCCTCCATGCAAAACCAGTTCACCGGCTTCCTTCCTGTGGTTCCTAGTTCCATTCTACCCACCTTCCCATCCCTTCTCAACTTGGTCCTTAGGAAAATGTTGCCCTATTGACTTTGAATGATTGACCATTCCATGGTGAGCATACCTTATTCGTGTTGCTGCCTACGTCATATACCTATCTACTATTTGGCTGAATATCAGGTCACAAGAGTGACTTCCTTTCCAGTCCTGAAGGGTGGTCAAAGACCATAGTCTCAAATTCCTCCAGTCTCTTTCTGACCAGTAAGCCCGATCTTTTGTTGTTGTTGTTAAATAATTTTGAGATTAGTTCCACATATCCTGCCACTCTATCTATGACCTTCTACTGTGATCCCTTTCAGAGCAGTTGGTAGGGATAGCCAGACACCATCTAGTTCTTCACATCTTAGAGTCATGGAGACTGATAGTCACATGTTCCATTAGTCCATTGGACTAAATGATTCCAAACCTCTTCAATTTTCATCACTCTTCTGTATTCCACACATGGAAAGACCAATAGCTGCACTTTAGATGGTCGCTCATGAGTTTTTAAAATCCCAGACAATGTTCACCAAAGTAGGATGTAGAACATTGTCTTTGTGGACTATATTATGCCAGTTGACCATGGTATCCCCTGAGACTAGACATCAACATTATTAATGTTTTACACCTAATAATTCTGTTATTTGGAGAGAGATCTAATGTTTTATAGGAGATTTAGTCCTACCCCTGGCTTCCATCCTCTAGATACCAGTGACATACCCCCAAGCCCAATGTCTGTCTTCAGAAGAGAAAAGAGAGGGAGGCTTCAGACACATACAGCAGGGATAGAGACCATGCGAAGACAGGCAGAGACTGGAGATATGTTGGTACAAACCTTGGAATATCCGGAACCACCAGAAGCTGGAAGAGTCAAGGAAGGATTCTCCTCTAGAATCTTTGGAAGGATTTCAGACATCACTCCTCTAGAGCTGTGATAGGATAAATTGCTGTTCTTTCTAAGTCACCAAGTTTGTTGTCATTTGTTACGGCAACCCTAGGAAATTAATACACTGGGGAAAGATAAATAATTAGACTTTGGGGCCATTACTGGAAACGGGCTGTGAATGATAAAGCCCTAGTAATGCAGTGGTTAAAGCGCTTGGCTGCTCACCCAAATGTCAGCATCTCAGACTCACCAGCTTCTCCATGGAAGAAAGATGTGGCACTCGGCTTCCATAATGCCTCCCAGCCTTGGACACCCTTTAAAGCAGTTCTGCTCTGCCCTGTGAGGCTTCAATGAATCAGAATCAACTCAACAGCTGTGGGTGTGAGTTTGGGTTTGGCTTTGAACTAACACTAATTCCAGGTGACTCAAAACATCACTGTGATCTGCCATTCTTAGGAGTGCTCAGATAAGCAATGGAGATTTTTCTCAAATCCATCTCATGGTGGGTCCACTGGGGTCCCAAACCAGTCCTGTAGTTCTCCAGGTCAGAAGTAATTCATTAAAATTACTATTCAGCAACTGGCAGAATCCCCAGTTCCCCAATATCTCTATTGTTGGTGTTAGGTGCTAAGTTGATTTTGATTCATAGCAACTCCATAGGACAGAGGAAAACGGTCCCAGAGGGTGTTTTGAGCTGTAACCTTTATGGAAACAAAGCACTAGACATCACTGGGTAGGCTCAAACCACCATTTGTGCCACCTGGGTTCCTTCCAGTGTCTCTGGATGTTGCCCAATATTCCTTGGGGGTGGGGCAAAATTGGTCCTAGTAGAGAACCACTGATATGTAGAGGACTTGATTTCAAATGACCAGTGTTTAACTGGTTGTGCAAATACCCGAATATAATACGGACAGAAGGTGACCTACTCCTTTTCTTTCCTTGGTAAAAGCATAGGGGCAGCTTTCATGGATGGATGGGTGGGATAGTCAAGTTCCCCACAGCATGAGCTAGACACCCAGACATGAGTTTCAGTGCTTTTTAAGCCTCCTCATTTACCTCACATCCCATACCAATCCACCCCTCCCCAAAACAACAGTGACTCATAAATGCCTCCTCTACTTACTTCTGTTCCTAAGACTGAGATGCTAACATCAAAACCCAGGGTGTAGAATCTATAACATCTCTTAGATATCTGCTGTGTCAGCTACTCAGCTAATAGGTACATTCTCGCACTTAATCCTTCTTGCAGCTCTGTGATGGAAATTTTCTTTGTTTCTGCCACTAGTGAGCAGAGTACAAACTTACACAACTAAGTGGTAGAGTTTGGGATAGTAAGCAGGTTTTCTGACAGTGTCAAAACGATATTTTAGTTCAAATCTCATCAATAGCTAGATGAAATTTAATCACTTTCTACTTGAACATTTAATCAATCCCATCTTGAAACTGTGGCACTGGCTCCTGGCTTGTGATTATGAATTGAGTTAGGAGAAATGTAAGTGCAAGATCCTGGACCCATAGGAATACTGAGTGGTGCTAACTCAAAGTTGGAAGTTAGAGTCTACCCAGAGGCACCTCAGAAGAAAAGCTTGGCTATCTGCTTCTGAAAATAAGCCATTAAAAACTCTATGAGGTACAGTTCTACTCTGACTCACATAGGTTGCTAAGAATCAGAATCAAGTCAAAGGCAATTGAGTATTTTAGAGCCATAAAATACTTGAATAAAGGGGGCTTTCAGGCTCTATTAGACTGTGAGCACCTCAAAGTCAGTATCTAGTGCCTCTACATCAGTCAAGGCAAAAAAGGTCCCTACCCTTATGGAACTTAGACATCAAGTAAGTAAGTATATAAATGAATACACAGAATTACAGATCGTGCTAAGTACTGTAAAAGAAACCACCAGTGAGAGGAGATGAGGAATTATTGGAGGACGGGAACTTTATACTCAGGATGGTCTTTGATCCTGATGTCTCCCTCAATGCTGGACTTCTGGCACTTCCTCAGAAAAGGATTCGTTCTCCTCCTTGAATAGCTGGACGTGTGTGGTTGGTGGTTGTGGCTGGCTTTCAGTTGACTCCAACTCATGGTGACCTTATGTGTAACAGAACAAAATGTTGTCCCGTCCTGCTTCACCTTCTTGTGCCCACTGTTGCAGCGACTATAGCAGACCATGTCATTGAGGGGTCTCCTCATTTCCACTGACCCTCTCTCTGCCTGACTAGCCTGAGATATTTTTCTAGTCATTGGTTGTTGTTGTTGCTAAGTGCCGTCGAATCGGTTCCGACCCATAGCGACCCTGTACAGGGTTTCTGCTACATCTTTACGGGAACAGAAAGCCTCATCTTTCTCCCACAGAGCCATTGGTAGCATAGTGTTTTGTTGTTAAGTGCTGTTGTGTCAATTCTGACTCTTAGTGACCCTGTATTGTCGTCCAGTGCATTATCCTGCAGTGTTATATTAGGACTCTAGCAATTGATGTTGTTGTTGTTGTGTGCCGTGGAGTCGTGGAGTTGGTTCCGACTCATAGCGACCCTGTACAGGGTTTCCGAGGCTGTAAATCTCTACAGGAGCAGAAAGCCTCATCTTTCTCCCATGGAACAGCTGGTAATTTTGAACTGCTGACCTTGAGGTTTGCAGCCTGATTCATAACCACTACGCTACCAGAGCTCCTTCTAGCAATTGAGAGCATAGTATAAATGCCCCTAAAACTTGGTTAGGTGAAAGAATCATGTTTCTATCATTATAGCCTAAGAATCTCAATATCTATTATAAGTATTAGTTTCCTATTGCTGCTGTAACAAATGACCATAAACTCAGTGGCTTAAAACAACACAAATTTATGATCTTTTTGTTTTTGGAGTTCAAAAGCCCAAAGTGTCTTCAGGGTTCCATTTCTTCTGGAGACCCTAAGGAAGTGCATTTCTTTCCTATTTTACCTCCTGCATGCCGTCTGCCTTCCTTGGCTCATAGCCACGTTCTCCATCTTCAAAACCAGCCGGGTGAAAGCTCCAATTCTCTCTTTTTGCCTCTGACCCTTCTGCTTCCCTCTTATAAAAACCCTGGTGATTACATTGGGCCCACCCAAATAATCCAGCATAGTCTTCTCATTTTAAGACTGTTAACCTAATCACATCTGCAAAGTTCCTTTCATCATATAAGGGAACACATTCCCAAATCCAGAGATTAAGACGCTATTGGGATCCATTTTTCAGGTTACCATAGTAAAAAATACATATTCATTCTATTCCATGGGCATCTTATTTTATGGATGGAAAACTGGAACAGTTAAATAAATTTGGTGAAATACCACACTTGGATGTAACTACAGAGTCTGGTGACCCCCCATCTAAGTAGATAATCTCTATTTTATTTCCAGACCCCATTCTTTCTTTTTGTAATGCTTACCATAATTTCCATTTATTTGTTTGACTATTCCTGTTGTTTATTGCCATGATAGCATGTCACTTTTATTCACCAGAGTGTGATATCACATAGCTCTATGACTGATACACAATCTACCCATCAATAAAATGTTTTCAAATAAGAGCGTGAATATTATATGCTTAGATAAACAGAACTCAGTCTCGTATGAACCGTTCTGTGCAGTGGTTTCTTACAGGTTAATTCTTAGCTATTTCTGTTGTGGTGCTGTGGGATAAAGTACTGGACCACAAGGTCAGGTTGAACCACCAGGTTGGAAATCCTATACAGGGTTGCTATGAATTAGAAGCAACTCAGGGGCACTTAACAACAAAGCATCAAAGGAAACAGAGAACTGCAGTGTTATTCAAGTTGATTTTAAATAGTTCCTGCATCTGGCATTATACTTGTATCTTGTCTGCTTGTGCTCAACTTTCTTTTCTGGAGCACTGCAAGACAATATGAATTTGAACAGTGAAGTAAATATTTGGAACTCTAGAATATAATACTTTATATGTTGACATTTTTAGCATTGCAATCTTTTGAGAGAGCCCCGAACTCTCACTTTATTGTTTCATTGCATCTTAGAGGAAGAAGAGTGGCAGAAAACCTAACTATATTCTGTATTACTGCATTGTTGTTGTTGCTGTTAAGTGCTGTCGAGTCCGTTCTGACTTACAGTGACCCTATATAGGGTTTCCAAGGAGCAGCTGTTGAGTTTGAACCACTGACCTTGTGGTTCAAACTGACCTTGTGGTTGAGTGCTTATCCTATAGCAACACACCAGGAATCAGGTTTCCTCCAATCTCCATTAGAGAAGTAGGAAACAAGAGCTCACACTGCTCTTACAGAATGAAGCAATTGGTGTATTTATGCACTCAGCCAATTGTATGCTACATAAGTGGACAAATAAGAAATAGAAGAGCAAAGGTTATCTCCATCACAGAGTATGAGTTCTTAGAAGTCTTAAATGAAAGTGCCTTATGCTAAACAACTATGTGTAGGAAAGCTAAACAAACCACACTTCCAGTTGTCGTGAAAGCCAATATGAAGGTCCTTTAGGAAGCTTCACATTTCCCTTAATCTTGCCTAGTCAAGGATGTTTTACAACTGATATCCTTTCCTCTTAGAAAGTAATATACCTGCCACTCCTGGTGTTACTGAAACAACAAGAAAATATGAAGTCAAAACAAGATGTTGTCTCTTTTAATATTGCATTCGAGAGTCCAGATTCTTAATCCCACTTGTAATGCATTTCCTTTGGTTTTAGTGGCCAAGGATGTCAATATTCTTTTTGATGAATTAGAAGCTGTCAACAGCCCTTGCAAAGATGATGACTCTCTCCTGCATCCTGGGAACCTGACCAGTACTTCAGATGATGCTAGCAGATTGGAAACAGGGGGAGAGGTAAGAGTATGTGATTTCTTAAGAATAGAACTCTTGAGCCAGTTGAGAACCTGTGGAACATGTTCCAGTAGATTATTTAAGGGTATAATCTCATTGAATTGCTATTGTTAATTGTTGTCAATTCAGCTCAGACTCTTGTCATCCTTTTGTATACTAGCACAAAGCATGGCCTGGTCTAGTGGCAGCTTCTTGATCACTGGTATCATGGTCAAGCCCATCGTTGACGTTGCTGTGTTAATCTATTTTATAGGGAGATCCCTCACTTTTTGCTCACCCTCTGCTTTACCAAATAGAATGTCCTTCTTTAGCAATTGGTCTTTCCTAATGATGCGTCTTAAGTAAGCTAGTCAAAGTATTGTCATCCTTGTATTTAAGTAGCGATCTTGGTTGTATTTCTTCTAACAGTCTACGGACAGTCCACGATCTATTCAGTACACCACAATTCACATTTGAAAACAAGGGGGCAGCTTTTATGTTTCTTTGGCCTCCCGCATTGGATATAGCAGATTTGTGGGATCCTAGGCTCAAAACACACTTTCAGTGGTCTGTGCACTTCTTTCCTTATGTTTTCATTTCAGTGATGTTCTTTAAACCACTCATCATTTTAAAACCAGCTCCATTGTGGGTGTCACCAACAACTATTAAGTAAGCTCTGCAAGGATGGACCTCTTTTGACAGATCCCCAGCATGTAGAACCGTGGCATAAAGTGGATCTTAGTAGATTGTGTTTTCAGGAACTCTGAAATCTGGAAACTCATTACAATCACTGTGTAAATACACCCATCTGTTTCTGTGTAATTTGGGCAAAAGAAACACTTTGCTAGAGTCAGTCCCCATTGCTCAGGTGTGTTTTAGTGGAGTTTATGGTTTTCTTGGTATATGTACTAGATATTGGTAGTAGGAACACAGTGTTAGAGTAGTTTATACATTGCATATTCCAAATGCTTTTATTATTCCAGGGCCAATTAACCATTTAAAAGGATGACATTTTTGAAGAGGGAAATTAGTTTACTTCTCATAGGTTTCCCAGACCTTCCCCCACAAAAATCAAACTGTACTATCCATGGTTTTGAGGTGTTTGGTTTTGTTTAGAAGAAAAATACATTTCCTTATCTCTTAACACAGATGGTTTGGATTCCATAATGTCTTCTAGAGGGGTCCTTGCACAGAACCTCAGAAAGTCTCATTCTCTGAACATTGTTGTGGCTGTAGTTGTTAGTTGCCATTGCATTGGCTCCTACTCATGGGATCCCTCAGCAGAATGAGACGTTGCCTGGTTCTGTGCCAGCTTCAGGATCTTGGCTATGCTTGCAGATACTGTGTATTTTGAGTGCCTTCCAACCTACGAGGCTGATCTTTCAGCACATGTTGAACAGAAATTGTGCCCCATATGTTTTCTTTGGCCACGTTTTAGAAGTGGATCCATAGATCTTTCTACTTAGTCAGCCATAGTCTGGAAGCTCTGCAGAAACTTGTCCACCATGGGTGACCCTATTGATAATTGAAATTCCAGTGGCATGGCTTCTAGCCTAATAACAACACACGAGCCACCAGGGTATGACTAACCAACAAACTAATGGTAGCCTCTTAACTTACAGATGAGGAAGCAGACTCAAAAAGATTAGGGCTTTGCTGAGATGACACAGTTCATTGGTCTCTACAGGAAACCAAACCTCCTTGTAATACCTTGGCAGGTGCATTGTTTTGGGATGCAGGACAGAGACTGAGGTGCAAAATCATCAGGATTGTTGCTTTGCTGGACAGAAAATTTTTAAGAAATGTTCATTTGGGTCGACTTCTAAGTGCCTCCTAATGCAAAAAAAAAAAAAGACAATGAGGTTTATTCATCTATTAAAAATGTCTGCACCAAGACATGGTCACGGGTGCTTAATCCCTCCGAGCTGAGAGTTTCCTTTTAGATGAGGTTGTGTGCATACCATTTGTGCAGGAAGGTAGTTTTTAATAATGGCCTTTGAAGGGCTGGCATGTTTGCCTTCTTCATAATACTGATGTTGTCTGTGGCCTAGAGTACTGGAAGATTCTTCATTTCTCCTTACCCAGGTTTGCAGATATATTTTGGAAGTCTATGAGCCTGCAGCCTGACCCGCCCACACTTGGTAGATTTTTTTTTTTTAAGTGATATAGATGACTGCAGGAGTCCTGGTGTGGAGTTTCAGAATAAGCACTAGATTGCTAACTGCAAGGTCAGTGATTCAAATCCTACACAGGGTCACTGTGAGTCAGAACCGGCTCAAAATCGCTAACAACCATAACAGAGGATGACAATAAGCCTAAGGAGCCGGTATGAAACTCAACCCTCTCCTTTTGTTATTTACTCCTTTATATATAATATTTGATCCCTGTAGGATAATATTTGTAACTTATATAAATTATAAATTGTAATAATATAATCAAATGAACATCTTGAAATTATGTACTACAATGGTATTTTTCAAACAATGGTGACAACCTATTAGTAGGTTGCAACACTGATTATTTTATAATGGGATGAAATTGGAAATAGAGGGGCTTTGAAAATTCGTGTAAAATGGAATTAGAAGATAATGGCTTCCGCTTGTTGAAGCCTCTTTATATTAGAGTATATGCAAATAGAAAGGTTAAGGGTTTGTTTTGTAATACTTCTGTCTCAGTTGCATTATCTGTGTGTGTACATTCTAGGATAAATAAAAAAGTATTGCTTTAAAAGCATAGAAACCTTTCTTAAACAAGATGAAAGTATGAGGTTGTTGTTTCCTGACATCTCCTCCATCTAGGTCTATGCACTTTTAAAGGTAGTGTTTCCATCTCTCTAACCCTTTCCCAAAGAATCCTGTTCTCTTTGATTTATATCACTTTAAAACACCAGTTGTGACATCCTTGAGGGACTCGAATTGTATCCATTTAAAATATTGCTTGAATTTGGAGAACAAAAAGAAGTCTGAATGGGCAAGATCAGGACTGTAGGGTGGATGGGGTAAGGTTCCCAACAAAATTCTCATAACACAACCCTTGTTACTCTCGAAAAATGAGCAAAATAATTCCTTAGCCTTTTTCTCTCACCCGTTTTCTGTTTTGTTTTGTTTTTTTTAAAGACTTCCTTATAATAAGACCCTATGATTATCCTATGTCAGAAAATCCATCAAGATTTAGTCCTTTGGAATCCCCAAAAAACAGTCTTCATGACCTTCTGAAGAGAACTTGCTGCCTTGAATTTAACTGGACCCGCAGAGTCAGTTAGGAGCCACTGTTTTGATTGGATTTTGTCTTTGCAGAATCCCTAATAAGAGTAAAACAAGTGGATTACTGAGAGAATTTGGCTGCCTCCATCTACTGATCAATCACAGAGCCGTGTTTAAATATGCTTTGTTTGGAATAAATCCATGTGACTTTCCCTCATATATAAACATAGATCACAAAAAATATTTTTATACTTCTGGGCAAAAAATTTAAGAAGTATCAAGCTAGAAATCATTTAAACTGATCACAGCAAAGCTAATTATAGTTCCATCCTCTCCCCTCTCAATGGCACCATCTTTCTGACTTTTTTCCTTATTCTAATTCTCTCATCTAAAAATACTTTTGCCACATAATACATAGCTTTAAAATTATATTTTTGGGTTTGCTTTATATATATATATACTAGTGTCATATAAAATGAAGCCATTTTTTACTTGCTTATTTTTCTACCAGTATTATTTTCAAATTTCTTGCTCTTGTTAGACATCACTGTAGTTTGTTCATTTTCATTGTTGTCAGTGGTGGTGGTTGTGATGTGCCATGAAGTCAGTTCCCACTCACAGTGACCCTGCACAGGGTTTCTGAGGCTGTAAATCTTTATGGACGTAGAAAGCCTCACCTTTCTCCCGCAGAATGACTGGCAGTTTTGAACTGCTGACCATGAGGTTAGCAGCCTGATTCATAACCACTAAGCTACCAGAGCTCCTTCATTGCTGTAAGAGTGATCTTCAAAAAGTTCATGCAAAAATTGAATTAAAAGATAATGGAAATTTCCATAAATTTTTGAAGCCCCTTCATATAATATTGCATTATATGACAGGTATACAATTTAGTTGCTCATCTATGGACGCTTGAGCTAGTTGCCATCTTTTAAACAGTCTGCTATTAGTAAAAATGCTAATTATATATATGCACATATATAATCATAAGGAGCTCTAGTAGCATAGTGGTTACGAATTGGGCTGTGAACCTTAAGGCCAGCAGTTTGAAACTACCAGTCTCTCTACGGGAGAAAGATGAGGCGTTTTGCTCCCGTAAAGGTTTATAGCCTCAGAAACCCTGTACAGGGTCACTATGGGTCGGAACTGACTCGACGGCACTTAACACCAACAATATAACCATATGTGTATGTATACACATACACACATATATGTATTTATTGATGTATCTATGAATACATATACATACACATATCTCAGTTGCCGTGAAGTGTTTCTCTTTGGCTGTGTATTTTGCAAATGTTCAGTTTTATGAGGTAATGCCAATGTATATTTCAGAATGATATCAATTTTCACTCTCACCTGTCAAAGATGATAGTTCTCCATTGCTCTACATCCTTACCAACACTTAATATTGTTGAATGTCTTAATTTTTATCCACTTGATTTTATTCCTTCTCTGATTTTTATTTTGTTTCCTCTTGTATATTTTGTTGCATGGCATCAGGTCAAGTTCTGACTCATCACATCCCTGTATAGAGTTTTTGAGATTAGCTAGTGGGTTTGAACTGCCAACCTTTTGGTTACCAACCAGTATAGTTTTCACTAATAAAAATCGAATTTTAATAAAACAAAATGGAAAAAATCATTTTATTTTAACTTGGTCAATATCACTTACTTGTGGCTCAGTTTTATGAGTGGTTTAAACTGATCCTTTTCTCTTTGTATGCAGACAGCACCAGAAAGAAACAAATCAAATGGACTCTATTTTAGAGATGGAAAGTGTCGAATTGACTACATTCTTGTGTACAGAAAATCCAACCCTCAGACTGAAAAGAGAGAAGTGTTTGAGAGAAATATCAGAGCAGAAGGATTGCAAATGGAGAAAGAGGTAAAAAGTTTGTTTGGATGAGAAAAATTAACATATCAATATACATTTATATCAAGAAGCAAATAAAAAATTAACAGTTAGTCAATAAGCTGAACATTTCATTTGCTCAGAGTTTGCCAGTCTTCAGTGCTTGGGAAATGCTCCAGAAATTAGACGTTCATAGCACAATCCGCCTTTGAGAGCATTTCAATGCCCAATGATACCCTGAAAATCAAACTATTCTATTCCAATTATATGAATTGTTTCAAAATGTTATTATTTACCTGACTTCCTACATAGACTGCTTCTTGTTTTAGTGTGTGAATGTTGTTGTTAGATACCATTGAGTCAGTACCGACTCGTAGTGACCTTATGAACAGCAGAACAAAACACCGAATGGCGAGTTTTAATTGCATGGATTAAAGAAAACTTAGGATAAAATGCAATCAATCACTCCATTCCAGAGACTCTTTTTACATTCTGTGAAATGTCCTGAGCTTGGCACCCTCACACACCACAAGAGACTGGCTGGCTGATTTGGCCAGAAACAGCTGGAATTTATAGAAGTGTCGCTAGTTTAGATGATATTCAGGTTGATTTTCCCAAGCTTTTCCACACTCAAGAATTACTCGGCCACTGTTTTGCTTTTTCCCTTTCTTCCTTCTCTGCACGGGTTCTTATTTCTATTTTACTTTTTTGTTATAAAACTAAATTAAACATTTTGAATTTCGCATGAGCAATTTTAAAGGAAGAATCCAGTAAAGTACAGAAAGCCCAGTCAGGCTTTTGATAATAATCCATCATGAGATTATTGTTTGTTGTTGTTAGGTGCTATCGAGTCCGTTCCAACTCATAGTGACCTTGTGTCCATCAGAACAAAACCCTGCCTGGTCCTGTGCCAACCTCACAATCATTGCTACTCTTGAGCCCATTGCTGCTGCCAATCTATCTCGTTGGGGTTCTCCCTCTTTTGGGCTGATCCTCTACTTTACCATACATGATATCCTTCTCCAGGAACTGGTCCCTCCTAACAACATGTTCCAAGAATGAGCGACAAAATCTTGCAATTCTCACATCCGCATTTCTTCCGGGATAGCTTTTGTTTTGTTCTCCTGGCATGGTATTTTCTATATTCTTTGCCAACAGTATGATTCTATTGGTATTGCATCAAATCATCTACAGTCACCTTCATTTATTATTTAACTTTCACATGCACATGAGGCTGTTGAAAATGTCAGGCTTGGGTCAAGTGTACTTTAGTCCTCAAATTCACATCTTTCCTCTTGACTGCTTCAGAGAAGTCTTTTGCGGTAGATTTGCTGGTTGCAATGTATGTTTTGATTACTTGACTGTTGCTTCCATAAGTATTGATTGTAGATCCAAGCAAAATGATGTCTTTGACAACTTCGATTTTTTCTCCATCAATTATGACATTGTGTATTGGTCCAGTTGTGTGGATTTTTTTCTTTGCACTGAGGTGCAATCCATGCTGAAGGCTGTGTTCTTTGATCATCATCAGTATTTCAAGTCCCCTTCATTTCCAGCTAGCAAGATGTATCTTCTACATTCTGTTGGTTGTTAATAAATTTTCCTCCATTCTTGATGCCATGTTTTTCTGAATACAATCCAGTTTCTCAGATTATTTGTTCAGTATAGAGATTAAATAAATATAATAAAAAGATAAAACCCTGACACATACCTTTCCTGATTTTAAACCATTCAATATCTTTTGTTCTGTTCTACTAACTGCCTCTTGTTCTATGTACAGGTTCCTCACTGAGCATAGATAAGTGTTTTGGAATACCCATTCTTTGGGATATTATCCAGAGTTTCTCATAAGCCACACAGGCCAATGCCTTTTCATAGTCATTAAAACACAGGTAAACATCTTTCTGGTATTCTCTGCTTTCAGCCAACATCCATCTGATGTCAGCGGTGATATCCCTGGTTCAACATCCTTTTCTGAAAGTGGCTCAAATTTCTGGCAGCTCCCTGTTGATGTCCTGTTGCAGCCATTTTTAAATTAATTATCTTCAGCAAAATACTACTTACATGTGATGTTAATGATATTGTTTGATGATTTCTATATTCTGTTGGGTTACCATTCTTTGCAGTGGGCAAGTATTTCCAATCAGTCGGCCAGGTATCTGTCTTCCAAGTTTCTTGGCATAGATGAGCAAGCACCTTCAGTGCTGCATCAGTGTGTTGAAATGTTTCAATTTGTATTCCGTCGGTTCCTGGAGCTTTGTTGTTTGCAGTGCTTTCAGTGAAGCTTGGACATCTTCCTTCAATATCACAGGATCTTGATCATACGTTACCTCTTGAAATGGCTGAGCATTGACCAGTTCTTTTTGGTACAGTGACTCTGTGTATTCTTTCTATCTTCTTTTTATGCTTTCTGTATCGTTCAATATTTTGCCCATAGAATATGTCAGTGTTGTCAGTTAAGGCTTGAATTTTTTTTCTTCAATTCTTTCAGCTTGAGAAATGTTCTTACCTTTTGGTTTTCTAACTCTAGGTCTTTTGCACATTTCATTATAGTACTTAACGGCCTTCTCAGGCTGCCCATTAAAATGTCCTGTTTAGCTATTTTAGTTCATCAGTTCTTCCACTTGTTTTAGCTTTTCTACATTCAAGAGGAAGTTTCAGCATCTTTTCTTACATCCATTTTGGTCTTGTCTTTCATTTCCTGTCTCTTTAATGATCCTTTACTTTGTTCATATATGATGTTCTTGATGTCATCTCACAACTCTTCTGGCCTTTGGTCATTAGTGTTTAGTGCATCAAATCTTTTTTTGAGATAGTCTCTAGATTTAGGTGGGATATATTCAAATTTAAGAAGTGTGGTGACTGTAGGATAAACACTGGACTGAGAAGCTCAAGGTCTCTGGTTAGAACCCACCAGCCACTCTTGTTGTTGTTGTTGTTAGGTGCAAACAAGTTAGTACTGACACATAGCGACCTTATACACAACAGAACGAAACACTGCCCAATCCTGGGCCAACCTCACAATTGTTGCCACGCTTGAGCCCACTGATTCTGCAACTTTGCCAATCCATCTCACTGGGGGTCTTCCTCTTTTTCTCTAACCCTCCATCTTACCAAACATGATATCCATCTCCAGCGACTGGTCCCTTCTGACAATATGTCCAAAGTATGAGAGACGAAGTTTGGCCATCCTGGCCTCCAAGGAGCACTCTGGCTGCACTTCTTCCAACACAGATCTGTTGGTTCTTTTGGAAGCCCATGGCACTTTCAATATTCTTCTCCAGCACCATAACTCAAAAGCATCAATTCTTCTACGGTCTTCCTTATTCACTGTCCAGCTTTCACATGCATGTGAGGTTATTGAAAATATCATGGTTTTGGTAAGACGCACCTTAGTCCTCAAGCTGACATCTTTGCTCTTCAACACTTTTAAAAGGTCTTGTGCAACAGATTTACCTAATGCAATGTGTCAGTTGATTTCTTGACTGCTGTTTCCATGAGTGTTGATAGTTGATCCAAGAAGAATGAAGTCCTTGAAAACTTCAGTCTCCAGCTACCCTGCTAGAGAAAAATGAGGCTTTCTGCTCCTGCAAAGATTTACAGCCTTAGAAACCATCTACAGGGTTGCCATGAGTCAGAGCCAACTCAACAACACTAAACAATACCAACAACATGTTCAAGGTCATATTTTGGCTTTTGTGAACTTGTATGAATTTTCTTCAGCTTCAGCCTGAACTTGCACATGAGTAATTGATGGTCTGTTACATATTCAGCCCTGGCCTTGTTTTTGCTGATAATATTGATCTTGATTGCATATTTGGTCAATTTCAGACTGAATAAGTTGGTGGGATTCTTCAGTTTCATCATCACTGGCTTTACTGGTTGGTTACTAAATTTGAATAATAATACTATTAAGTGGTCTTGCTTGTAGATGTATGGGTATTATACTATCATAGACAGTATAGTATTTCCAGATAGATCGTGAGATGCCTTTTTGATGATGAATGGGACACCACTCCTCTTTAATTTGTTCTTACTGACATAATAAACCATATGATTGTCTGATTCAAAATGGTCAATACCAGTCCATTTCAACTCTCTAATGCTTAGGATATTGATCATTATGCATTCCATTTCATTTTTTTACAGCTTTTTATTATGAATTGAGTGAAGGTTATAGAGCAGATCATCATTTTTGCACTGAACAAATCATATATTTTGCTTCATTACAATGATTGCAATCACTTCCATGTACTAAAAGTTCACAGTTTTTACCTCTTTTTGCTTTTACAATTGCATGCTTCCCTGTGTCTCCCATTACCTTCATCTTTCCTCTGCTAAGCTCCTTTTCTTAACTTTTTGCAACATTGTTCTCATGCAATATTTGTCCTTTTGTGATTTACTGATTTCACTCAGTATAATGTTCTCCAGTTTCATCCATGAGGTGCTTTACAGATTCATTGTGATTTTTCAGTGTTGCATAGTATTCCATTAAGTGTATGTAACAAAGTTTGTTTAGCCACTCTTCTGTTGATGGGCATTTAGACTGTCTCTATATTTTTGATGTGTCTCTTTTAAATGGCATTTTAAAGGATCCTGTTTTCTTATCCATTCTCTCTCCATCTCTTGACTGGTGCATGTAATTCATTTACATTCAGTGTAATTCTTGGTAGGTATGAATTGATTGCTGTCTTTTTGCTGTGTTTTTTTTTTTTGTTTGTTTGTTTGTTTTGTTTTTTGAGGTGCTGCTTTGTTCCATATAACATTCTGAACTGAGTTCATTTTGTTTGTAGGTTTTGTTTTCATTTTCTTAATTTCCGTTATGTTAATGTTTACTACCTCTTTCTGATTTTCCTGTTTTAAAATTTTTTTATGTGCAGGTGCATTATTTTTCTTTGAGGTTACCCTGTAATTCATTCTTTTTTCCCCCCATATTTAAAACATTCTTTTTTATCTTGAAATCAACTTGACTTCCTTGCTCTTTGGAAGTTCTTCATCTATAATATTCCCTCTTTTTGTTTTGTAGTTAATATCATTTTAAATTGATATCTCTGGTTCCATATTTTCAGTTGTATAAGTTTGTTTGACTTTAAATACTTCAGTATCTGCATTGAGTTCTGGGTGGTGGTGTCATGAATAGTAATCTCAGATTGTTGTCTGCTATTGTGATTCTCAGACCAAAGAACACTTTTTAGTATTTTTTTATGTTTGTCTGGTCATTAGAAATTCCTTTCATTTCTGTTTTTCAGGAAATGTCCCAATTTCACCATCAGATTTGAGGGGCAGCTTTGCTGGGTATGTGATTCTTGGTTGGCAGTGTCTTTATTTTTGTTTTTTTCAGTTTTATATGTGTCATCCCATTGCCTTCTTGTCTTCATGGCTTCAGCTGAGAAATAAGAGCTTGCTTAGCTTTAATGGTCCTCATTTGTAGATAACTTTTCATTTTTCTCTACCTGTTCTCTGTATTCTTTCCTTGTGTTTGATTTTTGAAACTTTGATTATGATATGTCTTAGTGATTTACTTTTGAGGTCTATCCTTTTGGGGATTGGTTCTATTTCTTGCATGCTTATCTTCTCATCTTTTATGATATAGGAAGGTTTTCTTCCAACAATTCTTCAACAAATTCCTCTGTGATTTTTATTGTTTCTTTTTGTTCTGGAATTTTGTTTACCTGTAAGTTATTCCTCTTCGTGTTGTCTCACATAACTCTGAGGCTTTCTTTGGATATTTTCATTCATTTTTCTGAGTGTTCTAGCATAATAATATTGAGAGACTTATCTTCAAGCTCACCAATTTGATCATCCATTGCTTCAATTCTATTCCTTTGCCTTTCAATGTACTGTCCATTTCTGAAATCTTAGTATTAACATTCTGTGTTTCTAATTGTAGGTTTTGTATTACTTCAAATTTTGCATTTATTTTGTCTGTTTGTTCTTGTAGTGTTTTCTTGAATTATTCTAAAGTTTTTTCCTTGTATTCCTCAATATTCCTGTCAGTTCTTTGAAAATTCCTAACTATCAATCTTTTGTATTCTTTTTCAGCTAATTCCATTACCTCTTCTTCCTTAGAAACATTTTCTGCATCATGGTCATTTGTTTGAATCATTCTTGTTTAGTTTGTTTTTGTGAGCTGAAATTGTCTGTTGTCTCCAGGACATTGTGGGTTTGCTGTATTTGTTTTCAATTGATGACTATATGTTGATGTGTTCTTAGGCTTTCATCACATCTCTCCTGTGGGTGCAGTTAGAGAATGGAAGTATGTATGCCATTGTTCTTTGTCATTCATTCATGCACCTCAGTTTATGGTGGTTTTGACTGGTGTTGGTTGCTGTCTGTTGTTGATCAAGTGATATAAGAGCTGACATTGGCTCTTGCCTAGTGGGTGGAACTGCAAAGGGTATGGTTGTCACTGGGCTCTACGGGTACAGTTTCTGTCTCCTGTTGGGCAGGGAAGAGAAAAACCCTCTCACACACAAGTCAGAAAACAAAACAGAATAAACAAACAAGGAACTGACAATGAAAAGAGAAAGTAATAAAGAGAAAAAGTAAAACAGGCAGCAACCAGTAAAAAAGAGAATATAGTAACTGTAAAGACAAAGAGGGACAAGGAAATGGAGCTATAGAAGAGCTGACAGGGTGGGTGTGAGAGGGATGTGACAATAGAGTTCCTGGCCCTGAATGGAGTCCCATCATGCTCCATGTCATCAATGTTTGGGGCACTCAATCTGGAAGTAGTTTGCGGAGGCCCTTGATGGAGCTGACTTCAGTATTAGGACCACAGGGAAGCTGGGGGCAGGGTAACTGGTTTAATGCTTGTCTGGTGGCTCTTCTGGTTCTGTAGGCCTTAAGCTGAGCCCACCTGAATCCAGGCGTCAAAATGGTGTAATCTGCCCTTCCTCACATTGGCATGACTCTTAACCATATGACTTCAAACTCCCAGAGAGCAGAACTGTTCTGGGGTAGATGAGACTGGGACTTGGATACATCTCTAGTTACCAGGGGAGCATGAGGGAAAAGAAGGAATCACAGCTTTCCATTCACCTGTGAGACTCTGCTCTGCCAAAGCTGCTCACAAAGGTTCAAGATGATCACACGGCATTTGACTGGTCATTCACCAGTCAGTTTCCCTCTCTTGCCATCTCTATTCAGCTTCTCCTCCCAGTAAGCACTCAATCCACTTCTCTGACCTTTCTTCTGAAGTTCAGGGTTCCAGGATTTTCATCTGTGTCAGTTTCATTTGGTATCTCATATCTTTGTTGTACAGGGTCCATGTCAGGTGTCTGCCTAATCCACCATCTCACCAGTAATGTCCAGTTCATTTTTGAAGACTTCTCATTTTCCTAGGTTCATACTTCCTACATTTCACGTTCTGATTATTAATGAATATGTGTAGCTATCTCTTCTCATTTTGACTTGTGCCCCATCCACAAATGAAGGTCACACAAGCTTTTTCCATCCACATCATTAAGGTTAACTCTTCTTTGAGGAGGCAGCTCATCGCTAGCCATATTTTAAGTCCCTTTCAACTTGAGGAATTCATCTTCTGGCACTATATCAGACAGTGTTCTGTACTTTCCATAAGATTTTCAGTGGTTAGCCATTCAGAAGTGGTCTGTCTCTCCTTCCTAGTCTGTTTTAGTCTGGAAGCTCCACTGAAACCTGTCCACAATGAGTCATCCTGCTGGGACTTCCAATACTGGTGGCATAGCTTCCAGCATGACACTATTGTACCCAGAAATTCTGAGCACATTTATGGACCTTGGCTCCATGAACTGAACTATGAACCTATTCTCAGATTTCTCCTAAATAGTGTGCAGAGAGCTTCTGCAACTTTTTTTAGTGAACAAAGAACATATTGGCACTTAAAGATATATGTTTCTGATTCTATCCCTTAAGAGTCTGAGGATCGGTTTTTAGGGCCAGACATCCAGGTTTTCCTTGGTAATGATACAGGCTACATGAAGTGTCCTGGCTTGATCATGCATCAGAGGCATACTATACCTCCACTTGTTATGCTGATCTTAGGACATTTCAGATAAATGGGATTTTTCTATGTCTGTTAGAATGACCTCAACTCTTAAATATTTATAAAACAGAAGTCGTTTTTGTTTTGGTTTTTTTCTGGAATGCCTCCAAGAGAATTAGAAAAATGATAGGCTGAATGTGGCCCAAGGGAATAGGTTCTTATTACCAGGAAATACAACCAGCTTGCTCAAAAGACCATCCCAGATGGAGGTTCCCTGTAACAACAAACAGAATTAAACATGCTATTTTTTCCACGTTATTGAGGTTCCAGAAAATCTTTACTACAGCCATGGAGCATATTTTATTATTATTATTATTATTATTGTGTGATAATTTACATGGGAGAACATTAGTTTTACATTCATTCTATCATGCATCGTTTATTGCCATAGTTAGTATCCCGTCCGTGCATCATCACCCAACCAAAGGGTACACCCCGCAGGCCCCCTCCTCCCCCCACGGTCCTCAGCACACAGCCCTCTTCCCTCCTTGGATCTCAAGTCCTCAGCCACTCCATCTCTCCGTGTCATCCTCTCTGTCTCCATCTCAGGCCTCACTGCTTCTCTGGGTGGGGTCCCAATCTCTGCCCTTCTCCAGTGATGGTCCCAGGAGCCTTCACTCCTAGACTGAAAGGTTAATCACTCCCCTCCTTGCTATAAAATATCTGCCTTTGCATTTCCAGTCCTCACAATCAGTCCTGATAACTATTATTCACCTTTGCACATGGAGCATATTTTTGATAAATGTTGGTGTTTGTGTTCTTATTGAGACTATTGTATGCTCTCTTTTATTCACATTATTAGTCCATGAATATCTTTGTTCTTAAAATAATTACTTCACCCTTTACTCTTATCCCTAAGTTTCAGAGTTTTTACATGAAAAAAGAAAAGCTCTGAATTGCCATGTAAGTGGAAATAATGATGGCTCTTCCTCTGATCCATTCTGACTCTCAAAATGTTATATTTCCATCAAAACTAGATAGCTTTGTTCAACTAAATTCGATTTACATTTTAAGCTTTGTAACTAACTGTTTTCTCTATTCCAAGGGCTTCTGTGTATATGTCTTTTCAATGTCATGTCATAACTTACTAGTTAAAATCCAAAAGCTTCATACTTTTCCAAATAATAGACATTACTAAAGAGCTGACAAATCCTCTATTGTGTATAAAAGTAGGTAGCTGAAGGAGATTACTCTGCCTGTTGTACAATTACGCTGCACAATACAAAGCTGGCCTTGACATGACAGATGGACTGACTATTTCTATGATTTTGGTTGTATATAAAATAATTTGGTTTAGTCACAACTTTAGAAATTTTTAATGGCATTATTATTATTATTGAGACAGCTCCAACTCATTGTGACCTTATGTGTACATAAGACAATGAACCATTGCCTGGTCCTGTGCATCCTCACAATTGGTATGTTTGAGGTTATTGTAACTACTGTGCTAGTTCATCTCATGGAGTGTTTGTTTTTGGCGAAAATGTACATTACCAAGGATGATGTCCTTTCCTAGCAATTGGTTTTTATTTATGACAAAAATGAGGACAGATTCAAATTCAATTTTTCTTAAAATCTTTGTACCCCACCTGATTTGTTAACAAGTAAGTGCATTAAGATATATATGCTGTTGTTGTTAAGTGTTGTTGAGTTGGAATAGTCTGTAATCTGCTCTCTAATTAGCTCGCAGAAAGCAATTCACAACAAAGTTTTCAAAATAAGTACGTTCAGGTGATTAAATTCCTAGCAGCTGTCCATTTAAAGAGTGTCCCTTCTTATGGGTAAATTCATATTTATCAATTCACATTTTATATTTTATATAGTTATATAAATATATATAGATTTATAAGTTCATATGAATTTATACATTTAATATATTTTCATGAATTATGTAAGATTTATAAACATATATTTGTTGTTAAGTGCCATCAACTCAGTTCTGACTCATAGTGACCTTGTTTGGTTTGAACTACTGACCTTGTGTTTCGCAGTCCAGTGCTGATATCACAGCGCCATATCAGAAGTACATATATATTGTTGTTGTTGTCAGGTGCCATCGAGTCAGTACCATCTCATAGTGACCCTATGCACAAAAGAACAAAACACTGCCCAGTCTTGGGCCAGCCTCACAACTGTTGCCATGCTTGAGCCAGCCACTTGGCCAATCCATCTCCCTGGGGGTCTTCCTCTTTTTCTCTGACCCTCAACCTTACCAAACATGATATCCTTCTCCAGAGACTAGTCCCTCCTGATGGTGTGTCCAGAGTATGAGAGACGAAGTTTGGCCATCCTGGCCTCCAAGGAGCACTCTGGCTGCACTTCTTCTAACACAGATCTTGGTTCTTTTGGCAGCCCATGGAACTTTCAAAGTTCGCCTCCAACACCATAACTCAAAAGCATCAATTCTTCTATGGTCTTCCTTATTCACTGTCCAGCTTTCACCTGCATATGAGGTTATTGAAAATACCATGGCTTAGGTCAGGCGCACCTTAGTCCTCAAGCTGACGTTTTGCTCTTCAACACTTTAAAAAGGTCTTGTACAGCAGATTTGCCTAATGCAATATGTCATTTGATTTCTTGATTGCTGCTTCCGGGAGTGTTGATGGTTGATCCAAGAAGAATTAAGTCCTTGATAAGTCAATCTTTTCTCCATTGATAAGAATGTTGTTTATTGGTCCAGTGGTGAGGATTTTTGTTTTCTTTACATTGATATACAATCCATACTAAAGGCTGTGGTCTTTGATCTTCATCAGTAAGTATTAGAAGTCCTCTTCACTTTCAGCAAGCAAGGTTGTATTATCAGCATATTGCAAGTTGTTAATGAGTCTTCCTCCAATCCTGATTACATGTTTATATATATATATGTACATATATTAGAGAGGTTTGGTACTGTGGGTTATTACATTGCACTGTAGGGTCAGCTTGAACTGCAAGGTTCGTGGTTCAAGCTCACCAGCTACTCCTTGGGAATCCTATACAAGATCGTTATGAGTCAGATGTGAATCTACTTGCACTTAGCAACAACAATAACAACAGCCAGAATCATCATTGGAGTTACAGATGGTGAGACATCATATGTCATATTTTGGACATATTATCAGGAGGGTCTAATTCCTGGAGAAGGACATCATGCTTGGTGAAGTGGAAGGTCAGCAAAAAAGAGGAAGGGGAAAAAAAAAAAAAAAAGGAAGACCCCGATGAGATGGAGTGGCACAGTGGCAGCAGAAATATACTCAAGCATAATAGCAATTGTGAGGAAGGCACAGGACCAGGCAGTGTTTTGTTCTGTTGTGCATAGGGTTGCTATGAGTCTAAATTGACTCAACAACATCTAACAACAACAAAACATATGCAAAAAGGGGCTTTAACTGATAAGAAGAGAAGGCATATGCATAAGAACACCCACACTTGCAGATAATACCTACTTGTCCTGGCTTCGATGACTGGATGATCAGAGCTCAACCAGAAGTAAAAAGAAGAGG
>NW_006408678.1:6586036-6587295 GCF_000296735.1 Chrysochloris asiatica | reverse complement strand
AATTTCTCTTTTTGAAGCCCCATCACATATTTCATGTTTATTTCTATGCCAGTAATTGATGCTTTGGTGCCAATCTTGAAATCATTGTCATCAGTAAGAGATTTTTATTATGTATAACTTGTCAAATCAAGAATGACTGTTTAATTACTTGGAATGTATGAATAATAGTTGTGTTAATGGGCAATCTCCCTATTAGAACCATTCAGAACGTGAGGAAGACTTACACCATTACAGTCATTACCATATAACTATAATTAGATAAATCACACAATTTTGATAAGTGTTAACTCATTCAATAAATAATTACTGTAAGCTTACTCTTTGCCAACAGAGTATTGGTGTGGTGCTGTACGGTAAGCACTGGATTGCTAACCACTCAACAGTACTTAACAAAAACAACTCTGTACCAGGCACTGCTTTGTTGTTGTTTATTGACAAGTGATGTGGAGTCAGTTCCAACTCATAGCGACTGTATAGGGTTTCTGAAAAGCGTCTAGTGAACATGAACCACTGACTTTGTGGTTAGCAGCCCAGTGCATACCATACAGCACCACAACAGGGATCCAAGCACTGATGTAAGCATGAGCAACTCAGCCATGAACACACTAGACAAAAATCCCGGCCTCTTTTAATCTTACCACAGGCTAAGTAAGTTCTTGTTCTTGTTGTTAGGTGCCATTGAGTCGATACCAACTCATAGCGACCCTATGCACAACAGAATGAAACAATGCCCCGTCCTGGGCTAGCCTCACAGTTGTTACCACACTTTGAGCCCATTGATGCTGCCACTTTGCCAGTCCATCTTGCTGGGGTCTTCCTCTTTTTCTCTGATCCTCCACCTTACCAAACATGATATCCTTCTCCAGCGACAGGTCCTTTCTGACAATATGTCCAAAGTACGAGAGATGAAGTTTGGCCATCCTGGCCTCCAAGGAGCACTCTGGTTGCACTTCTTCCAACACAGATCTGTTTGTTCTTTTTGCAGCCCATGGCAATTTTAATATTCTCCTTCAACACCATAACTCAAAAGCATCAGTTCTTCTACAGTCTTCCTTATTCACTGTCCAGCTTTCGCATGTATATGAGGTTATTGAAAATACCATGGCTTTGGTCAGGCACACCTTAGTCCTCAAGCCGACATCATTGCTCTTCAACACTTTAAAAAGGTCTTATGCAGCAGATTTGCCTAATGCAATACATCCTTTGATTTCTTGGCTGCTACTTCCATGAGTGTTGATAGTTGATCCAAGAAGAATGAT
>NW_006408678.1:6581243-6584856 GCF_000296735.1 Chrysochloris asiatica | reverse complement strand
CGGACTTTACTCCCTCAGGCTTTACTCCATTCGCGTCATAAAGGTCAAGTCTACTTTGAGGAGGCAGCTCTTTCCCAGTCACATTTTGAGAGCCTTCCAACTTGAGGGGCTCATTGACTGGCACTATATCTCACAGTGTTTCTCTGCTATTCATAAGGTGTCAGTGACTTAAGATTTGGAAGTAATTCGTCACTCTTTCTTCCTAGTCTGTCTTTGTTTGGAAGCTCATCTGAAACCTGTCCATCATGGGTGACACTGCTGGTTTTTAAAATACTGATGGCATAGCTTCCAGAATCACAGCAACTCACAAGCCACCACAGTACAACAAACTGACAGATTGAGTAGGGTAACTGGTAGGATGGCAAAAATGCTATTATGAAAAATACTACCGTAATTGCTTACTACAGGCATTGTATCATTTAATCCTCACAGTAACCTGATGAAGTAAATACTGTTATCATCCCCATTTTACAGATTAAGCTATTGAGGCAGAGCAGTATCTTTTCTCAGATGACATGGCCAATAAGAAATGAAGTCAGAATTCAGACTTGCTCTTTATCCTTTGTTGTTATTGTTGAGTGCCGTGGAGTCAGTTCTGATCCATAGGGTTTCTGAGGAGCACCTGGTGAGCTTCAGCTGCTGACCTTGAAGTTCAAAGGGCTTTGCAATCTGATGCATTAACCCAAATAGCCACAACTCTTTAGGCTTACAAAGTGCTAATCCCTGATGTGAAATGATGGGTTTCAGGGTTAAAGCAGTTATGAGAAAGGGTAAGGGAAAATCGAACTATGACGAGGAAAAGAGAAAGGAAGCAGGAAACCTAGAGTGAACAATGAAGTTGGTGTTCTCTGGACTAGCTCTTGTGCAGTTTGACCCAGATAGACATGCATTTGGATTTCAGTGTAACCAGTTACAAAGTGGTCTTAGACAATTTACCAAACTTCTCTGAATGAGTTGTTGTGAAGATTAAATGAGAGTACATATGTGAATATAGCATATGATACACTTTCTTTTAGGTATTTACTTTTGCTTTAATTCTTATTTAATAACACTGTTTGATTTGTTCAGTGACCTTCTATATATGGTTGGTAATGTTAATTTTTCAATATAGTTATGATATAAAAGGATTTTATAAAATAGTTATTTTTTGAGTCTATGTAAAATATATGTATGTAATTAAATATTGTACATATTGTGCAGATTTGTGAAAGTGGTCCATGAGTGGCTGCTGGTATGTTGTTGTTGTTAGGGACTGTCAAGTCGGTTCCTACTCATAGTGACCTTATGCACAACAGAAGGAGGTACTGTCCATCCTCACAATCGTTGCTAAGTTGAGCTCGTTACTGCTTCCACTCTTCCTATCCATCTCACTGGGGGGCTTCCTTTTTTTTCATCACCCTCCACTTTACCTAGCATGATATCCTTCTAAAGGGACTACTTTCTCCTGATAATATGTCCAAAGTAGGAGAGACAAGTCTCACCATTCTGACTTCTAAGGAGTATTTTGGTTGTACTTCTTCCAACACAGATCTATTTGTTCTTCTAGCAGTCCGTGGTACTTTGAATATTCTTCTCATGAATGATTACAGTTTGTGTTATCTTGGCTAGTGATTGTGGCAGACAGACCCTAAAATCTGCCTCCTGGTTTCACACCGTTTATGATTCCCTCCTCTTGAGTATAGGCAGGACTTGTTTATTGCTTCTTATCCATAGAATAAGACTTGTGGTATGGTACTGTAGGATCAACACTGGACTGTGAACTACACAAGGTTGGCAGTTCAAATCCACTAGCTGCTCCTCGGAAACACTATACAGGGTCACTATGAGTCGGAACTGACTCAACAGCACTTAACATTGTTTTACCCATAGAATCTGGGAAGTATAATGGGTTGACGCATCCATAATTTCATTGCAGTATGTAAGACTTCATCTTTGTTGTTGCTAGATTCCCTAGGATCAGTTCTGGCTGATCCTATGCACAACAGAACAAAACACTGCCCTATCCTGCACGATCCTCAAAGTTATTGTTACACTTGAGCTCATTGTTGCTGCCAGTGTACCAGTCCATATTATGGGTCTTCCTCCTTTTTGTTGGTCCCTCCCGAAAACATGTCTTAAATGTCCAAGATGAAAGCTTGCCATTCTTGCTTCTAAGGAACATTCTGGCTGCACTCTTCCAAGACAGATTTCTGGCAATCCACAATACTTTTGGGGAGCACAGTGGCTTTGTAGGATAAGCACTGGACTGCAAACCACAAGGTCAGCAGTTCAAGCCCACCAGCCACTTCTCCAGCACCATAGTTTAAGTGCTTAGGTTCTTCTACTTTCTTCTCCATTTGTTGTCTAACATATAAATACTTTCATCCTCAGGCTTATATCTTTGTTCTATAAAACTTGAAATAGGTCTTTTGCAGCAGATGGCTACTTCCATGAGTGTTGGTTATGGATCCAAGCAAAATGAAATCCTTGACAATTTCAGTCTTTTCCCCATTTATCTTGATGGTTCAGTGTTATCGATCTGATTTTTATATATGAGTTTTATCTGATTTATCTATTGGTCTAGTTGTGAGGAGTTTTGTTTTCTTAACCTTGAGATATAATCCATACTGAAAACTATAGTCTTTGATCTTCATCAGTAAGTATTTCAAGTCCTCTTCCCTTCCTGCAAGCAAGGCTATATCATCTGCCTATCACAGGTTGTTAATGAGTCTTACAATATTAGACTGACATTAGGGAGACTTACTCTCACTGACTTTGAAAAAGTAAGCTACAATATTGTGAGCTGACCTTGGAAGAGGGCCACGTGACAAGAAAGATGAAAGGGCCAATAGGGTCCAAGAGTGGACCCCACTGACAGTCAGTTAGAAATCATGGACTTCAGTCCTACAACTGCAAGGAAACTAATTCTGCGAACAACCTGTAGGAATTTAGGTGTACATCTTTCCCCAGTTGAACCACTGATGAAACTGCAACCCTAGGATGCAGCCTGATGAAATCCAGCAGACAAACTGTGAGATAATTCATCTGTGGTATTTTAAACACATGGACTTATGTTCAAAATAAAGATTCCATGTGACTGGATTACAAACCTGAATTTACTTGTTCTTGCAAGTATTTAGCCCAGTACTTGGCTAATGGAATCTTGAGTTTGCTACAAAAGATTGTTAATAGCTTAGTTCAGTGAGTGGCTGAGTAACACTAGTCAGTTAAGTTCTGTGGTTTCTCAACCAGAGCACCATTGATATCTGGACCAGTTAGCTCCTTATTGTGGGGGGATGCCCTGTGTATTGTGGGACAGACTGCAGCATCCCTGGACTGGAATACCAATAGCACTACCACCCAGTACTGACAGTTTAGCCACATAAATAAAAGACTGGACTATCTGTGATAGTTACCTAACTTTTGTGGCAAACTCAAGAGTCATTTCGTCAAGCACTGGGCTAAATTCTCAGGAAGCATAAACAAGTAAGACACAGTTGCAATCCTCAAAATAATTATAGTCCAGAGACTATATGTTTTAACTTTTTAATGTGAATTGAATGAACATATATAGAGAAGATCATCAGCTTTACATTCAACAAATCCTATGCTTAGTTTCATCTCAATGATTACA
>NW_006408678.1:6558512-6577108 GCF_000296735.1 Chrysochloris asiatica | reverse complement strand
TGGTGGTTGGAAGGGTAAATACTCATGTATAAATACCCTCTTTCAAATTCATGTATTTGTGGGATATATAAATGCATATATATCCCACTTTTCCTTCCTTACTCATACATACATTCTCAATTCATGTATGTACGCACAGAACACTATTGTTTCAAGATTGTATATATATAACTATTTACCTGTAGCCACTGTATCCCATGCATACCTCCCTGTATCTTCACCTAGTACTCTGCCCTCCCTCTTACCTTCCCACCCCTGGTAACCATCAAAGAATGTTTTTTTTAAATATGGAAACCTTTTTCTTAAACTTTTACAATAATGGTCTCAAATAACATTTGTCCTTTTGTGATTGATTAATTTTAATTAGTATAATGCCCTCCAGGGCATAAGGGGTTTCACAGACTCTTATTCTTCAAGTTCACATAGTTCCATTGTGTGTAGGTACCAACATTTGTCTAGCCATTCTTCTGTTGATGAGCACTTAGGTTGTCTGCATCTTTTAGCTCTTGTGAATAGTGCTGCATTGTACATCAGTGTGCATATAGCTACTCATGTCCTGGCTTGTATTTCTTGTGGCTATGTACCAAGTAGAGGAATTTGGGTCATAAGGTATTTCTATTTCCAACTTTCTGAGAAAGCGCCCTACATTTTTCCATAGTGGTTGATAAAGCTTTCGTAATATCTCCATCCCCTGGAGAAGGACATCATGCTTGATAAAGAGGATAGTCAGCAAAAAAAAAAAGAGAAAGATCCCAAATGAGATGGATTGGCACAGTGGCAGCAGCAGTGGACTCAAGCGTAAGAATTGTGAGGTCGGTGCAGAACCAGGCAGTGTTTCGTTCTGTTGTGCATAGGATTGCTTTGAGTGGAAACCAACTCAATGGAACCTAACAGCAACTCTATAAATAACCCTTGAACAAACCCTTAACCTCTCTGTGCCTTAGTTTCTTTATTTATTAATTGACAGATAATTCCTATTTCATAGGGCTGTTATGAGGATAAAATACGTTAATTATAGCATGCTTGGAAAACAATCTAACACATAGAAAATGCTCAATAAATGCTTGATATTGTTGTTGATGAACAATTGAGTGACTTCAATCACTGGTCCTCCTGGTTCTCTGATCTCAGGTAGTTAACCTCTTTGATTAGGCAGGGCTGGTGATAGATGAAGTACTGAGGTCATCTCTTAGTGGAGTTGGATTTTCTCTGACCTGTGACTAGGGAAAGCTGAAAGGATCGGGTGGGTGGCATGAGTGTGCAGTGATAATATATTGTCACCAGAATTCAGTCCTCTTACAGTATCACCAGCCACAACCAGATTTTAGCCTATCAGAAGCAGAACCTGATTCTTGCTGGTCATCCCTTCAAGGCAGTGGGGGCTTTCTCTCTTCTCTCCTTTCTTCTCTTGTTACTCTCTCTATTCTCTTACTCTCTCTAATATTTACCCTCTTACTCTCTAAAATCTGAGACCAGTTTAAAAACCTGAGAACCTAATTATTATTTCCTCAACTGTTTTTGTTTGTGAGGAAGACATCGTTTAATCAAAACATTTCTGTAGCCAGGACAAGATAACCTGTACAAAGTTATCTTGAACTGATTTATTCAAAGGATTATCATAAATCAATACATAATTTGCCTGACTTGTGCATAATTCATCTTCTCTCAACACAAGAACTTTAAGGGAAAAATATATCCATCATAGCAGAAGAACTGAAGTTACATTGTGGACTGTCATTGCTACCACACAAGGAGAAATGTAATCTGAACAATTTTCTGTGTTGTCTAAATTGAGTTTGTTTGATTTAAAACACTTTTTGTATTGTTATTTCTTACATATCAAATGTGGATATCATATTGTTGCAACTATGAAATGAAACAAGTGAAATGAAGTCCTTTCTTTATAGTATTATTTGTTTTATGTTAGTTTTCTTACATGTTATGTTAAATTAGTGGAAATTATGCAAGGATGTGCTACATTATTATGAGTTACTATTGAGTTGATTCCAATTTATAACAAGGAGCTCTGGTAGCAGAGTGGTTACGAATCAGACTGTGAACCTCAAAGTCAGCAGTTCGAAACTACCAGCTGCTCCACGGGAGAAAGATGAGGATTTCTGCTCCTGTAAAGATTTACAGCCTCTGGAAACCCTGTTCAGGGTCGCTATGGGTTGGAACCAACTTGACCGGCACTTAACTACAACTATGTACAACAGAGTGGAAAACTTCCTGGTCCTACCCCATCCTTGCAATCATTTCTGTGTTTGAGCCCATAGTTGCTACTGGGTCCGTCAATCTTGTTGAGGGTTTTCTTCTTGTCACTGACCCTCTACTTTACCAAGCATGATGTCCTTGTCCAGGGACTTATCCCTCCTGGTAACATGTCCAAAGTTCATGAGATGAAATAGGGCCCTCTTCTCTTCTAAGAAACATTCTGACTGCCCTTGTTCCAAGGCAGATTTGTTCATTCATCTATTTATATGACACTCATTATTCATTAATAAAGGAACCATGGTGGTACAATTGTCAAGCATTCAGCAGCTAACCTAAAAGTGGGTGGTTTTAACACACCAGCTGCTCCACAGAAAAAAGAGATCTGACTGTCTTCTCCCATAAAGATTAGACCCTAAGAATCCCTATGAGGCCATTCTGCTCTGTCCTGCATGGTCACTACGCTTGGGGATCTACTCAGTGGCATACAACAGCAAACAGTCATTAATGGCTTGGAGAGCCGTAAAAGCTTGGAAGCAATGCACAGTACTAGGAATCCATAGTCACTTGCTTATAATCCTTATATGTGGACACTTTTGGACAAAAGTGAATTAGAATTCTGTTAATCCTGATGATGGAACATTGTTCCTTCAGGCAGGAACCAAGACTTAACTTTCTTTATGTCCTGTTTTAGACATATTTTAAGAGCAGTTAGTGGTGTCTTATGACTCAACTTCTAGATAGTGTTTCATTCATTCTTGTCTACTGTTAGTGTCAGCTAGGAGTAAGGAAAGAGAGGCATTAAATACCCAAATAAGTGTGTCAGGTGTACTGATGGCTGTAGAGAAAATCTGCCAGGATACTGGGAGGGAGTCTTTGTTTCATGGAGGGAGTTCAAGGAGAAAATAGGATTTCTATTCCTAAAGGCAGCACTTTAAGGCAGATCACAGCCTTGCACTGCCCCTCCCCCCACTTCAAGCTGGGAGAGGGTATGGGCATGGATGAGCATGGGAAGAGGAAGTGGGACAACTGAGTGGGGGGGAGGGGGTGGGCTATGGGAGCCAGACCCAACTGGATTTAGCTGGGAGAAGGCAAAGACAGTGGTGTTTGCTTCTGAAGGGACTTTCCCAGGGCACCACATGAGGCATAATCAATGTTGGGGACTTCCAGGGAGAGCTGACCTGAAACCCCTCATCAACTTTTTCTTTTCCATTTATCAGCTTTAACTCAGAGTGCTCCCTCCTTTGTGGAATTCCTGGCATTTGTATATCCACGTCCTCAAAGAGTCTTCTTTGAAATTATTCCCTCTTTGAATTGGGGTTTTGTAGGAAAATAAGCCAATCTAGGCATTCCAAGAGGCTTACACCTCTGCAGAAAGGTCAAAGTTGTTGGTGTTGTAAGTGCCGTTGTTGAGTCTGTTCCGACTTACAATGACCCTGTATAGGGTTTCCAAGGAGCAGTTGGTGAACTTGAACCACTAATCTTGTGGTTCAAACCAACTTTGCAGTCCAGTGCATTAACCCACAGCTCCACACTAGTACTCCAAGGTCATAGTTGTTGTTGTTGTTAAGTGCTGTTGAGTCAATTCTGACCCATAGCAACCCTGTATAGGGTTTCCAAAGAGTAGCTGGTGAGCTTGAACCACCAACCTTGCAGTTCAAAGGATGTTACAGTCTGATGCATTAGCCCACAGCGCCACAACACCTAGGTGCCATTGAGTTGGTACCGACTCATAGTGACCTTATGCACAACAGAAGGAAACCCTGCCTGATCCTGGGCCAACCTCACAATTGTTGCCACACTTGAACCCACTGATGCTGCCACTTTGCCAATCCATCTTGCTGGTGGTCTTTCTCTTTTTGTCTGACCCTCCACCAGTTGTTGTTGTTGTTAAGTGCCGTCGAGTCGGTTCCGACCCATAGCGACCCTGTACAGGGTTTCCGAGGGTGTAAATCTTTACGGGAGTAGAAAGCCTCATCTTTCTCCCGCGGAGCGGCTGGTAGTTTCGAACCGCTGACCTTAAGGTTCGCAGCCCGATTCGTAACCACTACGCTACCAGAGCTCCTTGACCCTCCACCAGTGGCCTCCTCTAAATGCGTCAACCTGAACGACCATAGCAGGTGGATATCAGGAACTGGCCAGGAGCCCATTGGGGATTTCTGTGACATTCTCAACAGCTCACTTGCAACTGCTTTTAGTTTCAAACCTTCCTACACAACTCTAACTGCCTCCTTCAGTATTCTCTCCTTTTCCACTTTCCAGATGTCTCCTAAGCACCTCTCATTGGCCAATCTAACCCAAATTTGTTTGGTGGAGGGGATTCTGGGAAATGTAGTTTCCAGATCTCCACAGCAATGCATTGAAGACCTCAGAAGGGCAGTGGCAAAGAGGTCAGCTTGACAAACAAGAGAACACAACCTCCAGCCCTCCTCTTAACAGGCTTCACTATAGGCTATCGCAGCCCTATCTCTAATATTCAAATGGTTTTACAGTTTGTAAGACCCGCACCTGTTATTTTTTGTAAGACCCGTAACTGCTATTTTTTGTTTTTCCCTTGGTCATGGCTGAGTAAATTGTCCACAGTCATTGTCCTCCCCACACCCACACCTTTGTTCTGATGGGAACACTAGACAGTTCTCTTTGTTCAAAGCAGAGCTGAAATAATTCATTTGGACCAAATCTTTAATTTGAGAGTCAGACGGCAGCAGTCACAGAGCTGCAAAAGGAGACATCCATGCATTTATGATGCAGGAGAAGGGGGAAAAAGAAAGGAACGTTGACATTTTCTTCCTCCACAGCTGCCCATAATAGGAATTAAAGAAGGTTTCCTCCAGCCCTTTCAGCCTGGTAGATTGTCTGTTAGATTCTAGACACTGTGCCAGCTACCAGAGAATCAAAATGTAAACAATGAATTTACAGTTATGGACTTTTGTGTAACAAACAATTCCAAACTTGTTTAAAACAACAGTGTTCATATCTTTGTTTGATATGAACCAATCTGTACTCAGGCAGGGTTCAGTAGGGTTGGCGTCTCTTTGCTCCATGGGCAAAGTTGAGGCAGCACTGCTTGGAGTTTAAGGATCCCCTTTCAAGATGGGTTATTCAGATGGGTGGCACTTGGTGCTGATGGGCAGCTGAGACCTCAGCTGGCTGTGGGCCTTGGTTCTTCCTATCTGGGCCTCCCCGCAGGCTTCTTGGGCTTCCTTGTGATATAGTTCCAGATTTCCAAGAGCAAATGTTCCAAAAGAACAAGGGGAAATACATTTTTATGACCTAGTACTAGAGCATTATACTTCATCAGCTGAGGTAAGATCAAAAGGAGGAAGCATAGATTCTGCCTCTTGAGGTTTTAGAAGACATGTGGGGTGAAAATTTTGTCAGGGTCATATTTGAGATAAACAGCCTACTATTTGGTGAGGTGCTATAGGATAAGCACTGGACTGGTAACTGCACGATCGGCAATTCAAACCTACCAGCTGCTCTCGGAAAGCCCATACAGCGTCACTGTGAGTCGGACCTGACAGTACGTTCAGTGTGTTTGAGGAGCTCATTGACTAGTGCTAAAGAGAAGTGTAGAACAGATCATGAGGATACAGTCCACAAACTGTCTATGAAAACACTAAGGGAATTTTAGATTCTGTCCAGAGGTTTTAGGAAATCCAGAGGAAACCTGGGTCATGAAAGACGGACAGATGTGTGGAATGGGAATACAGGAGGCCATGGCACTGCGGACAGGAAACATGAGTAGAGGCCCAGTGAGCTTCTGAGGGCTCCCAGGCATGTCTCTGCTTCCCTACTTGGAGGGTAAATCTCTGAGGACTCGGCCAGTCCTCCCACAGAGCCTTGCACAGTGCCTGACTCCTTTCATTTTGATTATTACATTACTTATGCTCATTCAGCAATTCTCCAGGATTACATTTCATGTCAAATGTCAATTGTTCTTCTAAACCTTACTGGTAGGACTTGTCCCAGTATGCAGTTTTTCGTTTTTTCTAAAAGTAATTTCTGTACTCATTTTCTAGGGTTTCCATAATGTACCATAAACTGGGGGACTTACAACAACAGAAATGTATTCATTTACAGTTATGGAGGTGGTTGTTGTTGTTTTCAGGTACCATCAAGTCGGAACCGACTCATAGCGACCCCATGCACAGCAGAATGAAACAATGTCCGATCCTGGGCCAACCTCACTACCGCTGCCACACTTGGAGCCATCAATGATGCCACCTGGCCTATCCATCTCGTTGGGGGTCTTCCTCTCTTTCTCTGACCCTCCATCTTACCCAGCATGACATTCTTCTCCAGCAGCTGTTCCCTCCTGACAATTTGTCCAAAGTATGAGAGACGAAGCTTAGCCATCTTGGGCTCCAAGGAGCACTCTGGCTGCACATCTTCCAAAACAGATCTATTGGTTCTTTTGGCAGTCCATGTCACTTTTAGTATTCTCCTCCAACACCACAATTCAAAGGCATCAATTCTTCTATGGTCTTCCTTATTCACCGTCCAGCTTTCACATCCATATGAGGTTATTGAAAATACCATGGCTTGGGTCAGGCACACCTTAGTCCTCAAGCTGACATCTTTGTTCTTCAACACTTTAAAAAGTTCCTGTGCAGCATATTTGCCCAATGCAGTACGTTGTCTGATCTCTTGATGGCTGCTTCTGCGAATGTTGATAGTTGATCCAAGAAGAATGAAGGAGGTTAGTCACCCAAATTCAAGGTATCAGCAGGGCCTTGTTCTAATGGAAAGCTCTAGGAAAGGATCCTTCTTTTCTTCTTCCTGGCTTCTGATGGTCACTGGTACCCCTTGGTATTTGTTAGCTTAAAGCTGCGTCCCTCCAACTCTACCTCCATCTGCCCATGGCTGTTGCTCTTCTGCATCTTCTGTCTTTGTGTTTCTTCTCCTCCTTTTATAAAGATGTGAGTTTTATTGGATTAGGATCTCCCCTACTTCTGGTCTAACCTCATATGAGCTTAACTAATGTTATCTTCAAAGACCCTATTTCCAAACAAGGTCCATTCACAGGTACCAGATGTTAAGACCTCAACATGTCTTTTTAGGAGATATAATTTAACCACAACAACTTATTTGAAACCAAATCCATTCTCTCATGCTTCAATTTAAGTAGTCATGTTTCTTGCTGTATTTCCTTTAAGCCAAGGGTTTTATTGAACCAGCTGTACCTACACACTTAACCAAAATTATTATGGTCTTCTGAGGAGATGATGTGGCTGCACACTGGAGTCATTTGTTTTATAGCCCTATTCTCCAGTCTGATTTTTTTCTACACATTTTGAAATTAAAGTGTTTTAGAGAAGACTAAGAATAGACCGGGCAGAAGAATGAGACTGTACTTTTACTTGATCTTTGTAGTCCGGCAGGCAGGAAAGAAAATTACACAAAGTGAGACATGGTGCCCATTAGTGTTTCAGAAGCATATTGTGTGTCCTTTGGGGCTTCTCCTCCTCCTCCTCCTCAGTCTGTAGGTTGTAGTTCAGTAAGGATATTATTTTAGATTGGATAGCAGTGAATCACTCTGGCATCCATCTGAGGTTGACTTGATTCAGTTTTTCAGATTCTAATAAGTGCTTGTGAATCTTCTGAGATCTTATCCTTCATCCAGTGACTCATGGATAGAACTGGATACCTTATGAAAGGATAACCCTATCTGAGGCTTTCGCTGTTGCTTTTGATTGCCGGAAATGATCTTCCACCAGCAATTCTCTGTACAAATGCCAGTTATTAAGAAACAGCTAGCCTTGATTCTTTATTTCACATAATGCAACATTTGATTGGCAAAGCAATCAGCAACTAAGCACTGTATTGTGAACTTTAGTTTGTAGTTTTTCCATGTATTTTTTTCTATTTATACTTCGCAAAGTTGTATTTTTGTACCCCTTTAAAATAAAGTGTCTATAAGGAAAACATTCTATAAAAACAAACTCAAACACTTGAAGCTAATAGTTGGAACAGAAACTTGCTTTGAATGGGTTTTAATATTCCAAAGTGTCATTGAAAGTATATTGAATATGATAATGAGCCTGCTGATTAATTGTCCCAACCATTTTTTTAACCATCTTTTTATTTCCTTCATTACACTGCTTCGATTCCATAGTTAATCATTTGACTGCTCACTTTGCAAACAACTAAATTCTCTCAGTTCTCTAGTCCTTTGACTTATAAGCCTGGAGAAGCCCCAACCTTGATTAGAGCCCACCTTCTTTGTACCTGTACCTAAACGGCTGAATGCTGCTGCTGGAGTGAGGGAGGGGAATGTTACATCGTAACCAGTGATCTCAAATGGTACTAAGAGTGGCTAGTGGTCCTGACCAGTGATCTCAAACGGTGCCAAGGGTGGCTAGTTGGCCAACTACACTGCCTTGGTATATATGCTTTCCCTTCTCTTGCTTCTTCCCATTCATTCTTCATTATTATTATTATTTCATTCGGTTGATATGTAGTATTTAGCATGATTCTAGGCTCTTGGACTATATCAATGAGCAAAATAAAGAACCGTAGTCCTTGTGGGGAGACAGTAAACAATACATTGTTTATTATTTGTGTTTCTTTATTATAAATAAATACATAGTAGTATGTTGGTGGTGGTTATGTGCCGTGGAGTCGGTTCTGATTCATAGCGACCCTGTACAGGGTTTCCAAGGCTGTAAATCATTATGGGAGCAGAAAACCTCATCTTTCTCCCATGGAACACCTGGTAGTTTCGAACTGCTGACCTTGAGGTTCACAATCCAATTTGTAACCACTACACTACCAGTAGTATGTTGTTATTGTTGTTAAGTGCCATCAAGTTGGTTCCGACCCATAGCGACCCTGAACAGGGTTTCCGAGACTGTAAATCTTCATGGGAGCAGAAAGCCTCATCTTTCTCCCACGGAGCAGCTGGTAGTTTTGAACTGCTGACCTTGAGATTTGCAGCCCGATTCATAACCACTATGCTACCAGAAGATGATAAATAGTATGGCAACAGAAAAAGTAGAATAGGATATGATCATATTCGGCATGAATGGGATAGTAATTTAAAATAAAGTATTGAGTGAGAAGGCAGGACTCACTCAATGAGAAGATGACATTTGACTAAAGAGTTGAAGAGTTAAGGAAGTTGGCCGCTTATTATTTCATACTTTCTTCTCTCTCCTCAACCATGTCATTTCTTTGCTACAACCACAATCATTACCACCATTGCAGGCACAGCTGGTCGCCTTATCATACAGATGGAAACTAGCTGCAATGACACCTACACTTTCTGCCTTTCCTCCCATTATTATGCATGAACCCTCTCCTATTTTACATTTTCAAAGGCTTCACTCCTGAAGTTGTTTCCCTTTCCTGCATTTTCAGTTTTTCCTCTCTCATTAGTCAGTGTAAGTACACTCTTCTAACTCATGTTGTAAAAAGACAAACATCATGACCCTCATGGTCCTCATCTTCTCCTCCAACTACTGCCCCGTTTATCTACTCCACTTCCCAGCAAAACTTCTTCAAATATTTGTCTATCATCACTGCCTCCATTTCCTCACCTTTCATTGTCTTTTCCTACTCATTCTGGGCCTGTTCTTCACCATTCCATAAAAACAGTTTTCGTATAGGTTACCTATGACCAAGTCCTGTGGGACTGTCATCTCTGTTACCTTACTGTTCTCAGCATTCCTCATAAGTAGATCACTTCCTCCTGAAAAGTCTTCTTCTCTGACCTGTGGAGACATCACATGCTCTCCTGGATTTCTTCTTCCATCATTGACTTTTTCTCAATCCTCTTTGCTTGCTTTCCTCTTCTGTTTGATCTTTAAATGTTAGGGGTGTACATATGCCTTAGCCCTCGGTCTCTTTTCCTGTGTGCCTTGTATCTCCCTGGGTGATCTGAACCCATTCTATAGTTTTATATCATGTTCACATGTCACTCATGACTTTATCATTTCAGTCTCTTCAGGCAACAGAGTTTATTTCTTGATCAGAATGGCAGGGGACGCATTGCCCTTTGAAGTTACCAAGGACCCATCTGACAGCAGCTTCATCCTCACATCTGCATCAGTAGCAGAACCACACAATTGCCCTTCAACTTCAAAACAGCCTGGCAGTGTGGGAATGGTTCTGATTTTATAAATGAGAAAACTGAGGTTCATGAATGAAAAAAACGTGCCAAGGATCATACAGGTAGTAGTCAGCAGATCTAAGCTTCATGTTTGCTCTTACTGCTGACCTTACATTAATTTTGGGGTCTTTTTGGAAAGGGAACTATATGCAGTGAAGTTGGGATTCCAATATGGCAGTTTTAAACCAAAAAACAGTGACAATGGAATGGAATCCGTGAGAAAATACATTTGCATTAGCTATGAAGTCCCTCCTGATAGATTGTTCAGAAGCACTAGTGTACGTAGTGGTTCTGAAGCATGACTGCTGAGGTGAGATCTAGGCTCCACTCTTTACTCACCATGTCACCTGAGCTAAGATACTCAACGTCTTAATGCTTTAGTTCTGTGTCTGAAATGAATAATGTCTGCCTTATAGGGTTAGTGGGACTAAATGATTTAATGGATGTACATCTCTAAAACAGTACCTAGTTCCTTGAAAGCTCTTCCCAACACAACTACCACTAGTCTTGAGCCTGCAGTGTGATTTTTTTCTCCAAGAAGTTTATATGAGTTCTTAATTGGAAATTAGTATCCAATTGAGAACTCAGTATCCATGGAACAGTCACCACACATCTGTCAGTTGGTCATACTGTGCTAGCTTGAATGTTGCTGTAATTCTGGAAGCTATGCCACGGGTAAATTAAATACCAGCAGGGGCACCCACGGTGGACAGGTTTCAGATGAGCTTCCAGACGAAAACACACTAGGAAGAAGGAGAGATGGACTACTTCCCAATATTTAGTCTGAAAACCTAATGAATAGCAGTGGAACACTGTAAGCACCAGGATATTGAATAGTGAGACATGATGAAGAGCACCAGAATGATGTTAGATATAGTACAGGAAGATGAGCCCCTCAGGTTGGAAGGCACTCAAAATATGAATGGGGAAGAGCTGCCTCCTCAAAGTAGAGTTGACCATGATGATGCAAATGGAGTAAAGCCCTTGGGACCTTCATTTGCTGATGGGGCACAACTCAAAACGGAAAGAAACAACTATAAATATCCATTAATAATCAAAACATGGAATGTACAATGTATGAATCTAGAAAAAATTGAAAATTGTCAAAAATGAAATAGAACACATAATCATTGATATCCTAGGCATTAATGAGCTGAAATGAACTGGTATTGGGCATTTTGAAAGTGGCAATCACATGGTTTACTATACCAGGAATGACAAATTGAAGAGGAATGGCATTGCACTCATCATCAAAAAAAACATCAAAAGCAATCATAAGATACAACGCTGTCTGTGATAGGATAACATCTATATGCCTACAAGGAAGATCAGCTAATACAACTATTAATCAGATTTTCACACCGACAATTAACGCTAGTGATGATGAAACTGAAGAATTTTACCAGCTTTATCAGTCTAAATTGATCAAACATGCAATCAAGATGCGTTGATAATTCCTGGCAATTGGAATGCAAAGGTTGGAAACATGAAGAAGGATCAGTAGTTGGAAAATATGGCCTTGGTAATAGAAATGATGCTGAAGATCAAATCACATAATTTTGCAAAATTAATGACATCTTCATTGCAAATACCTTTTTAAACAACATAAAAAATGACTATACATGTGGCGCTCACCAGATGAAATATGCAGAAATCCAACTGACTACATCTGTGGAAAGATATGGTGGAAAAGTTTCATATCATCAGCAAAAGCAAGGCCAGAAACAGACTATGGAACAGACCATCATTGCACTTATGCAACCTCAGATTGAGGCTCAAGAAAATTACAAGTCCACAAGAGCCAAAATATGACCTTGAACATTTCCCACCTGAATTAAGACATCATCAAAAGAACAGAGTTGATGCATAAGATACTAAAGACTGAAGACCAGAAGAGTTGTGGGATGACATCAAGAACATCGTACACGAAGAAATCAAAAGGTCAGAAGCAAAAAAAAAGACAAGAAAGAAGTAAAACATCAAAATGGATGTCAGATGAGACTCTGAAACTTGCTGCACAGCACAGAGCTGCTAAAGCAAATGGAAGAAATGAGGAGGTATAAGAGCTGAATAGAAAATTACAAAGACAGCTCAAGAAGACAAAGTCAAATATTATAACAAAATGTACAAAGATCTGGAATTGGAAAACCAAAAGGGAAGAATACACTCAACATTTCTCAAGCTGAGGGAACTGAAGGAAAAATTCAAGCCTCATCTTGCAATATTGAAGGATTCTATGGGCAAAATGGAGTCCTGGTGTGGCGCTGTGGGCTAATGCGTCAGACTGCAAAGTCATTTGAACTGCAAGGTCTGGGGTTCAAGCTCACCAGCTGCTCCTTGGAAACCCTAGACAGGGTCGCTATGGGTTGGAATCAATTCAACGGCACTTAACCAAAAAACAAAAAAAACAGGCAAAATATTAAATGATGCAGAAAGCATTAAAAGAAGATGGAAGGAATATGCAGAGTCTTTGTACCAAAAAGAAATGGTCGATGTTCAACCACTTCAAGAAGTAGCAAGCCAATGATACTGAAGGAAGAAGTCCAAGGTTCATTGAAGGTATTGGCAAAGAACGAGGCACTGGGAATTGATGCAATAGAAATTGAAATCTTTCAATAAATTGATGCAGCACTGGAGGCACTCACTCTTTTATGCTAAGAAATTTGGAAGAAAGCTACCTGACCAACTAACTGGAAGAGATCTTTATTTGTGCCCATTCCAAAGAGAGGTGGCCCAACGGAATGTGGAAGCCATTGGACAATATTATTAAAATGTCCTACAAGTAAAATACTGGTAAAGACAATCCAAACTGGCATGTCAGATGACAGGCTGTTGATGCAGGACTCTGCAAGAACTGGCAAATCAGGTCAGGTGATGGCGCGAAGGTCCTAGGAACTGAAGGTCAGATGTCATGAACCAGATGCAAGACCCAGGACAAGGGAGCAAGCTTTTCCAAAGCAGTTTTATAAATTGGAGTCAGACCATGCCCCCGAAGGGAAACTAAGGGTGGTGATGTGAGTCATACCCTCTACTAAGGTGGGGGCATTCATAATACTTAGATCCATCTTAGCTTTTTACTCCTTTGTTGTTATTGTGTTGTAAAGTACCATCAAGTCGATTCCGACCCATAGCAACCCTGTATAGGGTTTCCAAGGAGCAGCTGGTGAGCTGGTGACCTTGCAGTTCAAAGGACTCTGCAGTCTGACGCATTAGCCCACAACGCCACACCAGGACTCGTGTGTCCCACCTTACTCCTTAGTCTCACTTTACTCCTTGTTGTTGTTGTTGTTGTTGTTAAGTGCTGTCAAGTCAGTTCCAACACATAGTGACCCTATATAGGATTTCCAAGGAGCTGCTGGTGAGCTTGAACCACCGACCTTGCAGTTCAAATGACTTTGCAGTCTGACACATTAGCCCACAGAGTCACACTTTACTCCTTAGCCCCACCTTTATCTTTACTCAGTAGCAACTCATTTCAAAATGGGTCCTTCATTGCAGGCACAGAGGCTAGGATTTACAGTGTAGCACAAAGTGGTGAAATTTGGCGAGAAGGGTTATAATAAATAATCCACTTCCCTACAGTGTTGGAGAAGAATATTGAAAGTATCCTGGACTGTCGGAGGAACAAACAGGTCTGTGTTGGTGAAGGTACAGCCAGAAGGCTCCAAGGAGGCAAAGAGGACGACATTTCATCTTTCATAGTTTGGTTATGCTATCAGGAGAGACCAGTCCCTGGAGAAGGACATTATGCTTGGTAAAGTGGAGGGTCAGCGAAAAAGAGGAAGACCCCCTCAATGAGACAGACTGACACCATGACAGTAACAATGGGCTCAAGTAAAACAACTGTGAGGATGACTCAGAGCTAGGCAGTGCTTCTTTCTCTTGTGCGCAGGGTCGCTATGAGTTGGAAGTGACTCAGTGACACCTAAGAACAACAACGACCACCACCAATGAATTATGCTTTGTTTTCAAAGCATAATAGTGATGATATAATAACAGTGACGGAGCAGATAAGTACTTGACGGGAAGGTCAGTTTGAATCGCAAGGTCATTGGTTTAAACTCACCAGCCGCTCCTCAGAAACCCTATTCAGGGTTGCTATGAGTCAGAATCGACTCAGAGGCACTTAACAGTAACAACAGGAGTAGGTGCAGGTGGCTCCACTGACGTTACTTTCCATGCTCAGTAAAGCGTATCTTCTTTCCATTTGGAATATTCGCTCTGTGTACACCAGTGGTCTTCTGCACTTTCTCTGTAGGCCTCTGCTCAAATGTCACCTTGTCAGAAAGAAACCAGTCTATTTAAAACAGCATTTCCTTCCCTCTATTGCTTTCCATTTTCTTGCTCTTCTTTATTGTTCTTCAGAGCACACCAGATGAAAGATGTATTGTCTGTCTAGCCAGCAGAATTAAGCTCTATGGAGATGGGGAGCTAATCATTTTACCCACTGCCCTAGTTTTAGCACCTAGAAGCCTTGGTGGCACACTGGTTAAGGTCTCAGCTGCTAACCAGAAGGTTGGCAGTTTGAACCCACCCAGCCTTTTCTCAGGGAAAAATACTTGGTGATCTGCTCATGTAAAAATTACAATTTAGAAATCCTAAGAGACAGTTCTGTCACATGGTGTCACTGTGAGTTGAGCATTGACTCAATGGCACCTAACAACAACAAGACAGTCCCTGGGTAGTGAAGATGGCTAACACACTGAGCTGTTAGTCACAAGCTGGCAGTTCAGCCTAGGAAGATCTCTAAGGGGACTTCACAAAGTTGGTGAAAAAATTCCCTTATCATTTAATTCCAATTTTCCATGAATGTTTGGAACCCCTCTCCTCCTATTCCTGAAAAATCAGTCATTGAAATCTTCACAGAGCACAGTTCTGATAGACCTGGGGTCACCATGAGTCCGAGTCAACTCAATGGCAACTGGTAATTGGTAGTATAGTTTGTGGCACATAGCACAGCCTCAAGGACTTGGGGAGATGACTGGAGGAGAGAGTAAAGCTCATTTCCGATGGCGGGATTCATGGCCAGCTGCAGAGTTTGCAGGTGCACTATTACCTGAATAAGTTATGGACAAACTGAGGGATTTCAGCACCTTCTACAGGGGAAGAAACTGAGGACAGAGAGCAAGAGGCCAAGCTCCACAGCTAATGTCCAGTAAGAGACATGACCAGGAATGGGCGGGTTTTAAATTGCTTTTATGTGATAATGTCTTCTGTGCCTCAAAATATCCTTAGGAGTTTACAAAATAAGAGTCATGCTATCTCTATGTAATCAGTGAAGCAAGAGAGTGTCAGAGAAGTAAAATAAGTTACCCACATGAACAAGGAGAGTTGTCGCAAGACAAGGCTCAGGTGTCCTTTCCACGACACCTCCCTGTCAGCTTCTTCCTTTGCCCTACTTTGGTATAAACTTAGACCTAATATGGACCTTTTCTCTTTGACTAAACCAGACTCCTGGTGTGGTACTGTATGATAAGCTCTGGACTTTGAACCACAGGTCTACAGGTCATACCCACTCGTTGCTCCTTGAATACCCTATACAGGGCCACTATGAGTCAGAACTGACTTGACAGCACTTAACAGCAACCACAAACCAGAATCTAATGTGCTTCCAAGTGAAAGGTTGTCAGGTTCTGTTCAAGCCAAGCGTTTGCCCTGTAATATCCATAGACGTGAGCATTGCTCAACGAGCTGTGGTGGCACAGTGGGGTAAGTGTTGGGCTACTAAATGAAAGGTCAGTGGTTCAAACCCACCAACCACTCTGTATGAGACTGATGGGCTAGACTGCTTCTGTAAAGATTCACAGCCTCAAGAACCCTATGGACCAATTCTACTTTATCTTATAGGGTTACTATGGCTCAGAAAGAGGAGCTCTGGTAGCATAGTGGTTACGAATCGGGCTGCGAACCTAAAGGTCAGCAGTTCGAAACTACCAGCTGTTCTGTGGGAGAAAGATGAGGCTTTCTGCTCCCGTAAAGATTTACAGCCTCAGAAACCCTGTACAAGGTCGCTATGAGTCGGAACCGACTCCATGGCACATAACCACCACCACCATGGGTCCGAAGGGACTCAAAAACAGTGGGTTTTAGTGTGGGCAGAGCTCACATTCTCAAATGCAGCTGGCTTTCCTAGTCCCTGCAAGCACTTACTTTAGCATTCCTAATGTTCCATCACTACAATTCCATGGTTAAAAGGTACAAACCAGATGGAAAGAAAGCAATCTCTTGTTTCTAAATCAAAGTTTCAACTTTAAAACTACTTTCAAATGCCTGACTGATCACGTGCCTCCAGCCTTACTGTCTAAGTAGGAATTTTATTACACAAGGAACTAGCTAAGTACTTCGCATGTATTAAACCATGTAATTTCCAGAAGAAATCTGAGTTAAGTGATGTTATTATTCTCATTTCACAGATGACAGAACTGAGGTTTATAGACATTAGATAACTTGCCCAAGGCTATCAGCAACTAAGTAGATAACTTACACTTGAATCTAACCAAAGCTGAGACTTTTAACCACTACACTGTATCATTTCTCTATTCCACTTCTTCTCCATGTAGAAAGTTTACAGATCCTTGCACTTTCTCATATCTAGCTTTATACTTCTAATCAGATTCCACACATACTCATTTTTCAGATTTCACACATACTCGTTTCACTCTAGAAGCTAGAGTATTAGCTTAAAGACAGGACTGGTTTCCTCTTTGTGGAGCTCAAGGCACATCAGAGTTAACTGTCTTCTTATACCACAGACTACCCTTTTCCTGCACAAGTCAAGTGGTTAATGTGCACATATGTACAATAAATAGTTGATAAATAAATGATTAGCCAAATCCTTTTAAATACTTTCCTTTCTCCTGTTACCTTTTAAAAATTGCTAGCATCCTCATTCAATGTAATCCAATCAGGAAAATGGATCTGAATTATTAATTCAATGAAAATAGATTAATCAGAATTTCCCAGAATAAGCATGGGTTTCTTTCTCTTTGCAGCTGGTCCAGGTGTTGAAGGGAGACGTGCTTGGGAGAGAGACTGGGCTGGGTATTGGTGTCCTCATTCAATTCAGCTCCAGTAGCTTGTCCCATCACACTCTTTGGGCATGCCAGCTGGAAGTCAGAAGTTCCCAGCTTCCCTTCAGGGAACAAGTTGAATCCTGTTCGAAGCAGAATTCCACCTCAGCTCTGCATCAGCATCAAGGGCAGGTCTAGTGGTGCTGTCAGCAGGGAGGGAGGCAGCTGCCACAGAGATGGGGGGGCAGTGGCAGTTGCTGATTGAGACCAACTCCAGGGAGGAGAGAGGAGCTCCAAAGGTAGCTGCAGCAAAGATTACCTGAGCTGTCGTTGGCGTCTATCTGACACAGCCCTTCACTCGGCTCCTAGAAACTCATTTCTCTCTTGGCTTCTGGGATTTCTAGACTCTCCTTGCTTCGTGGACAGCTCCTTCTCAGTCTCCTTTGCTGGTTGTTCTCTTGTCTTCCAAACCTCTGAATGCTAATGTGCCCCAGGGCTCGATCTTGGCCACTTTGCTACGCTTTTTCCTTAGGTGACCTCATCAAGTTCTGCTTTTAAATGTCAGCTATATGCCAGCAGTTCTCAAATTACTCATTAATCGCCTCCTTTCTGAGCATCCGACTCATATTCATCAGCTTACTTCAGTTCTCTATAAAATGTTTCCCAGGTGTCTCAAACTCTGTTGTCATTGTTACTGGTTGCCATGGAGTCGGGACAACTCCTGGCAGGCTTATGTATAGCAGAATAATAGAGCACAATGTTGCCTACCCTGCTCCCTTTCATGGTCGTTGATATAACTGACTCTGTTACTGTGGCTATTGTGATCTATAAGGTTTTTGTTGACTACTTTTTGGAAATAAATCACCAAGTCTTTCTACCTAGTGTCTCTTAGACTAGAAGTTCTACTGACCGTTTTCTTTTTTATTGCTGCATGATTTTATTACTATAAATATACAGTAAAAACAACAAAAAACTAGCCACTCAGAGTGCATCAAGTGATAGCACTTGCAAGTCCAACACGGGCAAAATCAGCAGCACCCTTCTCAGTGCCAGCCCCAACCACATTAGCAGGAGGGAGACGGTGTGCACATGTGTGAGCATGTGGGTGGGGCATGGGGGAGGCAGAAAAGGTAAGGACACCACATTTAGGCTCAAAGGGAGGAAGAAGAGTCCTCCAGGATTTCTTTCAAGCATCCAGCTGTGCAAAGCCAGGCTCCAGCCAGGCCAGTCTTAGAGAGGCTGGGGTGGGGTGTCCTAGGACA
>NW_006408678.1:6544950-6553787 GCF_000296735.1 Chrysochloris asiatica | reverse complement strand
TCAGTTCCTGGTGCTTTGTTCTTTGCCAGTCCCTTCAATGCACCTTGGACTTCTTCCTTCATTATCATCAGTTTTTGATTATATGCTACCGGTTGAAATGGTTGAACATTTTTGTTTTTGGTAAAGTGACTCGGTATTTGTTCGATCTTCTTTTAATGCTTCCTGCATCATTCAATACTTTGCTCATATAATCCTTCAATATTTCAAGTGGAAGCTTGATATTTTTCTTCATTCTTTAAGTGTGTTCTTCACTTTTGGTTTTCTAACTCTAGATCTTTGCACATTTCATTATGATACTGTGTCTTCTCATGCTACCCTTTGAAATTTTTTTGGTCAACTCTCTTACTTCATCATTTCTTCCAGCTACTTTAGCTTCTCTACATTCAAGAGCAAATTTCAGATTCTCTTCTGATATCCATAGTATTCTTTTTAATGATCTTTTCTTTTCTTCATGTCATCCCACAACTCCTCTGATCTTTGGGCATTAGTGTCTAAAGCAGGAATGGGGAACGTTTGGCCCGCAGGTCATGTAACACCCACAAAATAATTTGGCCTGGCCTTGCCAAGGCTCTAGTTACAGTCATCATAATTGTTGTTGTTGTTGTTAAGTGCCAATGAGATGGTTCTGACCCATATCCATCTTGTATAGGGTTTCCAAGGAATGTCTGTTGAGCTTGAACCACTGACCTTGTGGTTCAAACAACTTTGTAATCCAGCGCATTAGCCCACAGCATCACACCAGGGCTCTATTAGGGGTGAATTAATTAAATGTTTGACCAAATATAGCAGGCTAATTTTTTAACTGATAATTTTGTATGTCCATGAATGATGTTATAAATTTTGGCATAAAAAATGTTCCCCATCCCTGATCTAAAGCATCAAATCTGTTCTTGAGATGGTCTCTAAATTCATACAGGATGTACTCAAGATCATAATTTTGAGTATCATGGACTTGTTTGAATTTATTCTGCTTCAGTCTGAATTTGCATGTAAGTAACTGATGATCTGTTGTACAGTAGACCCCTAGCCTTTTTTTGGCTGATGTTGTCAATTGATTCCATCTGGTGATATCCACATGTACAATTGCCTTTGTTTTTGGAAAAGGTTATTTGCAATCAAGAAGTCATTAGTCTTGCAAAATTCTATCATGCAATCTCCAGCATTGTTTCTACCTGGCACATCGTAATCACTTAATGAAAGTTGTTGAATAAATAAATTCCCATAGATGAATCTTTGATTTGAGGGCTCTGAAGAAATAGGAGACGGGAATTACGGTCTTAGATCCTGACAGTTCTTCTGGTTGGGCCTTGTAGTCAAAGACCAAGGAAATCCTTCTAAGACATTAGTTCCTTATTTGTCCCCTTTCTAGATTGCAACTTCAATGAGTAAGAGTGCTGAGTTCTTACCACCACCATCAGTCAGATGTGGTCCTTCATGGAGAAAATGACAGCTAACATATTGTGCAATGTTCTGTGGGTACTTCACCTGTGTTGTCTCAATAGTACAGTTAAATGAAGCAGGTATTGCTATCACTTTTCATATTACAGGTGCACAAACTAAGGCACAGAGAGGTTAAATAGCTTTCCCAAGACCACAGAATTGGTAAGAGGTAAGACCAGGACGTGGATTCATGTTGTTTGACCTCAGAATTGCTAACTAACCTCTATGGTTCAGCTGCTCATGTGGCTCCATGTTTGTGCTCTCTCTGGAGTGACCTCTTCCAATCCCATGATTTTAAATACTATCTGTATCCTGGTCTTGCTTACCTTGTATCTCTCTCCCAGACTGTTTCCCTCAGCTCCAAACTTGTTTACCCAAATACCCACATGCCATCTTCTCACAGGATCTCAAACCTAACATTTCCAATATTGAATTCATGATTTATCTTTGTGCCTCCACTCTCCCAGCTGATTCTCCCTCAATATTCCCTTCTCGGAAAATAGTGTCAGGAGTCATGAGATATGGAGGCAGACAGATTTGAGAGATGAAGGTCTTGGATCAGACATGACATGTCATCTTCTTTTGCCTTTCTACTGACATATCTAACCTTCCCTTACTGCATTGTGACATGCCAAGGCAAGGACCAAGATTAATAGTACTTTGCATTCCTAGCATCTAGCATCTAATAGAAGGTGTTCTTATTGAATGAAGAAATGAGGCATGCTATCTGTGAATCTTACGTGTTTCTACTTCCAGGAGTTTCCATGCTACTTCTTAATTCTACCAATCATTCTTGTAAATATATTCTTCCACACTCCTTTAAATGATCATTTTTCTTCTCCCCAAAGTTCTAACCTAAGGGATTATTATTGCACTATCTTAGTGAAACAACTCTATGTTTCATTGACATCATTTTCATTTCTCTTCTCTTTGGCACTTGCACACTTGGATTTATGTGGAAGAGAATACTTGATAATGAGACAAAAACCTATTTAGAAACAGTAGCATTCAGGAGTAAAGAGTGATTTATGGGCCATATAATTAGCAATCATCTGTTTCACATTTATTTTCCAGAGCTGAAGTTCCAAATGTCTTCTGTAACAAGTAGTAGGTCAGGCCTTCTCAATTCCTTCTGGAGAAATCAAATATGAATAATAAGTCTCATATGTTAAATCTTCTCTCTTAAGTATATAAAAAGGGCACACACACACTATAACTCAGGAACAGACATTCATCATTGCTCAAGGGAATCCAGCTAATACTTTTCTTGAGATCATCAAAATATAACTTTTAATATTCTCCTCTAAGCTCTCAGATCATTAGTAGCTTAATTTTGCTGTACAGTATGGAGTACCTTTTTGTTTTTGTTCTTATAAAATATGAAATTATCTTAAGATTAGTTTAAATAAACTGAAAAGAAAACAATTTGGAGCATTTGCCTTTTAAATGCACATATCTCAAGCAACTTGGTGGATATGGCAACTGGTATGTATGTATGTACCCTAAGCAAAGCTGTAAATTTATTGAAGCCTCAGAGTTTATTAGATGAAGTTGAAGAGGGAGTCAGGGGACGCAGGTGTGGAGTCAGCTCTGTCCATGATAAACTTTCACTTGGACTGTGAGCAAATTACTTGGCCCTCTCTCTCCTCCTCCTCTGAGAAATAAAGAAAAGCTTCTTTCACAAGGTTTGTGTGGAAAATCACAGGATAACAAGTAAAAGAGCTTTGAAAGTGCCACAAATAGAAATTGATGGTATTATTATTATTATTATTGCAATAATAACATAAAGTTTTACTATGCTAAATGAATCAAAACAGCTGAGAGTTTATACAGTTGATTCTGCCTGTGTTCAGAAAATGAGTTGGCTTTTTCACACACAGCATGGGACATTTAACATGTGCCCTAAGTGGAATGTTTTAATAGATTCACTTTAAGAGTTTTATATATTCATGAGAGCTCAATAAAGTGATTATTCTTCTGCTAGATTATTTCCTATAAAATTTACAATCACAGTAGTCCCATGGAGACAGTATACTCTAAGAGTTATGTGTACTAGTCTAAATCAAGATTTGGGCTCTCAGATTCTTTGAATAAATCACATCTCATACATTATCTTTCTGTACTGTGCAGTTTTACGCTGTCTCTCATAGGAAGGTAAAAGAACACGATGGTTATTGTAGATTGTTATTAAGAAATCTTAAGAAAAAAACAACAATACAAAAAACATCCAGTGACTGCCAAGTCTATTCCAACACCAGGTGACTATGTTAGAATAGAACTGTGATTCATGGGACTTTCAACAGCTGATTTTTCACAAGAAGATCATCAGGCCTTTCTCCCAAGATGCCTCTGGCTGTACTTGAACCTCCGACTATTCAGTTAACAAACAAGTGCATTAACTATGCACTGATTTCTTACAATGCAATGATCTTGCAGCGTACTGTTGAACATTTGTGTGTGTATGTGTGCTTTGGAAAAGATTGTCACTTGCTTTTCAATAGATAATATAGTTTGCCAGAATTATTGCAAGAGCATCTAGCCATCTCTTTCTTGCAGTGTACTCTAGCCATGTTCATGAACCAGGCAAATGTCGGCTGTCTGCTTCCTCTCTGCCATGCACTATGCTATAGATACCTTATCTCAGGCTGGAAGATAGAACATCATTTCAGCCTGTGCATAGCAGCTAGTGTGAACTTCAAACAATCATGATGCCTTCCCAGTGTTCCTAGAATAAATTCCAGCTACCTAATTGTAGCCTGAAAAGAGCTGTTCCTGTTCAGTCAATCTACAAACTCTGAGACCAGAAGAACTAGATGGTGCCCAGCTGCCACTACCAACTGCTCGGAAAGGGATCACATTAGAAGGTCTTGCACAGAGAGTGGGAGAAATTGTGGAACAAAACTTAAAATTATAAAAAGATGAGCCTTACCGATCAGAAAGAGACTGGAGGAACCCAAGACTGTAGCACTTGGCCACCCTTCAAATCTGGTACAGAATTCATCCTGTTGTTGTGAACTGCTATCGAGTCAGTTCCAACTCAGAGCGACCTTGTATAGGGTTTCCGAGGAGCGACTGGTGAGTTTGAACCACCAGCTTTACAGTTCAAACTGGCCTGTGGTCCAGTGCTTATCCTCCAGTGCCATACCAGGCCTCCGGAAACTCACATTATTGATTCAATTATCAGCCAAATGGTTGCTAGGTATAGAGGGGAGACAACAACAGTAGTAAGGTATGTTCACCATGGAATGGTCAGCCATTCAAGATAAAAAGGGCAACATTTACCTAAGGACAAAGTTCAGAAGGGTTGGGCAGCAGGGTGGACTGGAAATAAGAACCACAGGGAGAAAGTGGAATAACTGCTGTTACTTGGAGGTGCTTGTTATAATTGAGGTGAAATAAAGTCTATGGTTTGTTGAATGTAAAACTGATACTCTGCTCAGTAAATCTTCACTCAATTCACAATAAAGTTTCTGTTTTCTTTTTTAAAAACAGCTGCACCTGTTCATTCTCTTCTCATGCCACTCTTTGTCATTCCTAACACTTCCCAGCCACTCTGCTTTCCTTTCTGTCCTTCAAATATAGTGAACAATGTCCCGTTTTAGGGCCTGAGTGCCAGAACACCCATCCCAGACTCTTAATGCACCTCAAATAGCACTTCCAGAGAGCAGCTTCTCCTCACCCTTCTCCAAAGTACAGGGCACCCCCTCCCCATAACGCTTTCTCTTGTGACCTTACCATCTACATAACACTTGTCACTATCTGAATTTATCCCTCTCTTGTTGTAAAACTTGTTTTGCCTATGCCTCTCTCTTTTTTTTTAAAAGAGTATTAGTTCTATTTTTATTTATTTTGTTTGCAGCTGGGTCTTCGGTGTCTGGCACACAGTAGGGTATTTGTTGAGTGAATATATGTACACTTCAAGACCTGGGTTATTCCTAGTGCCGGCATAGCAAAAACAAAATACCACAAGTAAGTGGCTTTAAAGACCAGCAATTTATTCTCTCACCATCCTGGGAGAATGAAAGTTCAAATCATAGTCTCTTCCATATTGGTTCCTTCGGAGGGCCTCTTTCCTGGCTTCTGATGGCTAACATCCTTGGAGTTCTTTTCCTTATAGTCTGTTCTCAGGTGGTATTAGTCTTCATCCTGTGTGTTCATCTTTGTGGCCTGCTCCTTTTATAAGACACCATAGGAAGTGAATAGATTTAAGATCCTCCCTATTCTGGATTATCCTCATTAACATAGCAAAATAAAATCCCTATCATCATTTGCCGTTTACAAACAAGTCCCTATAGTGCAAATTTATCAACCCCAGCTAGAGCATATCCCTCAGCTTAGTTTCATGTAAATATGATTGAGTTAGGCACAGGGATTTGGACTTAAACCTAATTTTGGCACTATAATTCAATCCAAATCTTAAATGTGATAGAAGTCCATATGTTCTAAGTTTCAACTCAGTTTAAACCAGAGGAGACTTGGATATACTTTTCAATTTAGTTTCTCTTTTCTATTTCAGTCCTCTCTAATAAATAGTGATATTATCTTTGTGAAGTTACATGCCCCATGGGAAGTCCTTGGAAGATATGCAGAACAAATGAATGTAAGGATGCCTTTCAGGTAGGTGTACATGTATTTCTCCCCACTTGCTTTGCTGCTTCCTGTCACTCAAATGCACTCCTCTCTAGCAACAAATAAAGCTGAAATGCAGACTGGAAAGTTATTAGAGAAGAAAAACCTTCGAATGTTTAGAAAATGCACGTAAGTGTCCATGGCCAATAATGATTTCATGGCTTCTTGTGAAGTTTTCTAGCTCATTCACTCCTTAGCAGATAGATATTTCAGATACCTGTGAGAAAAAAGCATTCTCCAAGTGGCATTTTCACTTGAAAAGGGTGCCATTTGTAGAGGCCCTGGGAATGGCCTGAACAACCAGACAGACCACAGGTATCAGTGACACAAGAGGATAAGTTCCCTTCAGAAGCCAGCGTTCAGTGGTAAATCCAGGAAAGCTTTAAAATCCTGCTTCCATAAGACCAAGTTTAAGAAATTTTATGAAAATGTGATCTATCTTCAATTGTCATCTATTTTAAAATTGAACCAAAAGGTCATAAATATGTACAAACATAAACATTGATATTTAGCCCAAATCAAAAACTAAAACTTACAGCCATCAAGTCGATTCAGATTCATAGTGACCCCGCCTAGGGCTTCTGAGGCTGTAAATCTTTATGGGAGCAGAAAGCCTCATTTATCTCGAGGAGCAGCTTCTGGATTTGAACTGCCAACCTTGCCGTTAGCAATCCAGTACTTTTCCTACAGTACTACCAGTGCTTCTTTATTTATCCCACAGGGATTAGAAAATATTTTGTGTGAATTGCATATTTAAAAGGATTCATTTACGTATACTTCACAATGAAAATTCTTACTTTCCCTATTGCCCAAGAAAAACTGATATTCATTTGTTGTATATGAGTAAAATAAAGTATTAATTGGAAATAATAAATGCCAAGATGTGGGAGGGGTCACTAACAGAATCTTACAGGAGGTAGGGAAATTATGTACCAAGGATTGTCCGAAAGAGAAAAAGGATTAAGTATTTATTTGTAATTTTTTTCTCATAAGACCAAACTCAAAGAAAGAAATTAGGCCAACTACTACTGATTTTAATATTTAGCTTTTAATGAGCTATGGAAAGTGAAAGACAAAAGAATCAGCTGCATTATGAAGACAAAGAGAGGAACTCGGAACATATTTGTTGTTGTTGAGTGCCATCGAGTTGATTCCAACCCATAGCGACCCTGAACAGGGTTTCCAAGGAGCAGCTGCTGGGGTTGAACCACTGACCTTGCAGTTCAAATGACTTTGCAGTCTGACGCATTTGCCCACAGCGCCACACCAGGACTCCAGGAACATATTTAGAGAAGGGTTATTTCCATTCATATATCTCCCTGATGTGTCTTATTGTCCTTGTTTATTGGCTTTAATGTCTTAAAACCAAGCAGAAATGTTATTGTTGTTGTTAAGTGCTGTCAAGTCAGCTCCAACTCACAACAACACTGTATAGGGTTTCCATGGAGCAGCAGGTAGGTTTGAACTGCCAACCTTGTGGTTCATAGTCCAGTCCTGATCCTCCAGTGCCATACCCCAAGGCCCCAAACAGAAATAGAGCCTGGGATTTCTAGCATCTGTTTGCTGCAAGGTAAAATTCTCAAAGTAGTTGAACATAGTTCTCATACTATGATTTATTTTCATATTTCAAATGTTAGAACGTAAATCTGAGATCTCAAGGATTTTATATATTTATATATATCCACTAGAAGAGAGAAGGAATATCAGCTTTCATTTTTATTTAAAATTGTGACATTTTAATTACAATGAATTAACCAAACCCCAAACCAAACATGGGAGTCCTGGTATGGCACTGTAAGATAAGCATTGGATTGTTAATCGTAAGGTTGACAGTTCAAACCCAATAGACACTCCTTGGAAAACCTATGTTGTTGTTGTTGTTAAGTGCTGTTGAGTCGGTTCCGACCCATAGCGTCCCTGCATAGGGTTTCCAAGGAGCAGCTGGTGAGCTTGAACCACCTACTTTGCAGTCTGATGCACTAGCCCACAGAGCCACACCAGGACTCCTATACAGGCTCACTATTATTCATAACTGATTCAATGGCACTTATTGGCAACAACAGCAAAACTAACCCAAGGCTATTGAGTCGGTTCCAACTCATAGGGAGCCTGTATCAGATATCCAAAATCTTTACAGGAGCAGAAAGCCTTTTCTTCTACAGTGGTTTGAATAGTCAACCTTTCAGTTAGGAGTCTAATGCTTATCCAGAACTCCACAATATATTCAAGCCAGTTATTTTTTAATGATAGAATATCTAATGTGAATTAACACTGTAGTCATGTAAGAACCAAAAGAAAAAGGAATCATTACAGAATAGGCTTAAATAGAGCCATGTATCAAACCAATGTCTCCTAGCCTTCGACACCAAGGTTCTATCTTTGGATGAGAGTGAGTTAGTGAAACTGACTGAACTGGATAGATTTTCAGTAGAAATATCACAAAACTTTCTGCCACAAGAGCACACTTCTCTAGCACAAGCAGATTGTGAAGACTTGAGCAATGCTAAAGCAAATCCAGTTCCCTTGGTACTGGGAAGGATTTCACATTAAAGGACCCGTGCCATGACCCTTCTGTGTGCCCAACAATGTTATTGGTGGTGGCATTAAGTGTTGATAAGTTGATTCTGACCCATGGCAACCTTGATAGGGTTTCCAAGGTTGTAAATCTTTATTTTTGTTGTTGCTAAGTGCCGTCGAGTCGGTTCCGACCCATAGCGACCCTGTACAGGGTTTCCGAGGCTGTAAATCTTTACGGGAGCAGAACGCCT
>NW_006408678.1:6543885-6544850 GCF_000296735.1 Chrysochloris asiatica | reverse complement strand
TGTTGTTGTTGTTAAGTGCCATTGAGTCTATTCCAACCCATAGCGACCCTGTATAGGGTTTCCAAGGAGCAGCTGGTGTGCTTGAACCGTCAACCTTTGTGGTTCAAACTGACTTTGCTGTTCAGCGCATTAGCCCACAGCACCACACCAGGACTCCATTATAGAAACACTCAACTCACCACAATACAACAAAATGACATGCGAGTGTTGAATCTCAAACAGCATATTTCAAAGTAAACAATCATTTTCTCCCAGTACCTGCACTTCCCCCATTCTTTCTAACTCAACATGTGATATTTCTTCTATGCAGACAAAATAAAAAACTTGGGGATCATTCCAGACACTGGGTTCTTTTTTGACCAATTATCAAGTACTTTCAAATCTATTTCCAAAGAGAGTTCACGTTCATCCGTTTTTCTTCTACTCAGCCACATGCATTTTCTTGGTTCCAGCCACTCGTGGCTCACCTGGCCCACTGTAGTAACTTTTCCTTCTGGACTTCCCACTCTTGTGCTTCCTATGGGCCATTCTCTACAGAGCAGTCAGAGTGTACTTTAAAACAAGTGATTCCACCATTCCCCTACCCCATATCCAATAGTGACTTCCCATTGGACTTAGAGACTAAAATCCAAAGTCCTTAGCATATTGTACCTGGCCATGCACCATCTATCCCAGCCTTTCTCTCTTCCCCATCTCAGGTCGCTTACCCCAACTTGACATTTACAATGTCCAGCACTCAGGCCTTTCAGTTCTGGTACAATCATGCCAAGTGTCTCCTGGCCTTTGTACTGACTGTGCTTTCTACTTGGAGTGCTTTCACTTGGCTCTCTTTGTGGCTTAGAAGTTCTCATCTTTCAGATCTCAGGTTAAATGTCATATCATCAAAGATTGTCTAGTCAATTTAAATCAAGTAGGTATCTCAGGGCATCATATTCTCTTCCTAATACTTTTTACAGTTTTAAATT
>NW_006408678.1:6512362-6532885 GCF_000296735.1 Chrysochloris asiatica | reverse complement strand
GGCTGTAAATCTTTACGGGAGCAGAACGCCTCATCTTTCTCCCGCGGAGCAGCTGGTAGTTTCGAACTGCTGGCCTTAAGGTTTGCAGCCCAATTCGTAACCACTACGCTACCAGAGCTCCAGAAAAACTCATATTTCTCCCCAAAAGCAGCTGGTGGGCTTGAACTGCTGACCTTGTGGTTTGCAGTACAATGCTTATCCTAAAGCACAGCAGAAAAGGGCTGCTTCCAAACAGTGTCAGTACACTGTCTTGTAAAGCATTTAGAAGTCCTGGTGATGCAGTGGCTTAAGTGCTCAACTGCTGGCTGAAAGGTTAGCAGCTACTCCTTGGGAGAAAAATGTGGCAATCTGCTAATGTCAAGATTGTTGTTGTTAAGTGCTGTCGAGTTGGTCTTGACTCATAACGACCCTGTGTAGGATTTCCAGGGAGCAGCTAGTGAATTTGAACTAGTGACCTTGAGGCTCAAGGCATCCTTTCAGTCCAGTGCTGTATCATAGAGCGCTACACTAGAATTCCTTGGAAATCCTATGGGGTAGTTCAGCTCTGCCCTGTGAAGTCACTATGAGTCCGAACTGACTTGATGACAATAGGTTATTTTTTGTTTGTTTTGAAATTCAAGAAGCAAAATAAAAACTATAAGGACAGTGATTAATAATCATCTTTTTTTCCCCTAGCTCTAGGAATTCCTTCAGGACAGCAAGTTTAGTAGCATGTACTGTTAATGTGTGACGCTAATTGGGCGTTAATACTGATGTGATTTTTACCTAATCATGATTTACTTGTTGCAACATAATGCATTTAAAGTGTATGTTATCATCTTGTCCACCGTTTCAGGCAAATGAAACTAGCCTAAGGAGCTATGCACATATCCAAAGGAGGAAGCCTCCCATTATACCATTTCAACAAAATTACAAACATCCATTTGGCTAAATTTTAAATCTTATCAAAAGTATCTTATCATGTTTATTTTATTTTCTATAGACTGCACTTCAGAATCCCAGGTTTACTTTCCTTGGCTTTTTTATCCCTACAGTGTTTAAAATGAAATGGAGGAATAGGTGTATTATGGGAAATTTTCAATAAAAGTTGATTCTTAAATACCTAGATGTCCTGCTGGTGGTGGTGGTTATGTGCCGTGGAGTCGGTTCCGACTCATAGCGACCCTGCATAGGGTTTCCGAGGCTGTAAATCTTTATGAGAGCAGAAAGTCTCATCTTTCTCCTGCAGAACAGCTGGTAGTTTCAAACTGCTGACCTTGAGATTAGCAGCCCAATTCATAACTATCAAGTTACCAGAGCTCCTTAGATGTCCTATAACATACAAAATAAGTTGTGGGTTGTAAACTGTTCATTTTCCAAAACTGAGATAGCTCAGTAACAGTTCAGAAGATAAACAAAGTCAGTTGGATGACTACTCTGTTAGTTGAAGCCCAAAGATGGGAAGTGAGATTGCATTTTAATAAAACATCTAACACATGTACTTTCCATTCAAGCTGCATTCCAATTTGCATTTCCAATATTTAAAAACAAAAAACATAAAGATATATAGCAATGTGGCAGATCCTGATTAAGTCCAATTTGAAAAATGTTCCCCCAGGATTCCTTGATTTTTCCTACTTAATCCACCTCTAACCAGGGCCATTGGTAAGCAGTAGGCACCAGTGTGGTAATTTATAGCTGGGTCTCAATGCTGACAAACTAATTTCCTTCCAATGCTGGTTGTAAAAATGATATATTTTTAAATCTCTACGGCCTTATATCAAATGAGAGAAGTGTTTTGTAAACTTGTAGTGCTATAGAAATATTAGTTAATGCAATCGTGGACCCATTGAATTATGTATGTTGCCAACCTAATCTATGTCTGCTTTTCCCTGAAGAAAAGCTGACCTCAACTGAATCTGTGCAAATTCCAATCGCTCCAAATCACTCTCCACATGGTTTGTAGGCAAGAAGCAACCATAAAAAAGATTATGATAATGTGGGACAGAGGCTATCTCAGTGGAAACGGTTTCATAAGATGTCATGCCTCAAAAACTATGCCCTGAGCTCTACTACACTTCTCACTGTTAATCTCTTTTTAGTTTTTTCTTCTTCACCTCTTACAGGCTTCTATCTTCAATCTCCTTTCCTTCCTTGCTAGTTCAAACTGTTACTGACGATGGGTTTTCTTCTCGACTGGCTTCATTTTTGCTGTTCTTCCAGGAGAAAAATCTATTACCTGCCCCGCCGGTACAAGTTCATGAGCAGGTCAGTAGTTGCATGCTCTGTCATGACAGTGTGTGTTTGGTCTGTCGGCTTGTGTTGTCTGACATTTACAAGAAGCTACAAGCTGGACAAGGTGGGTCTGTGTCATATGGAAAACCAACCGGCTGCCATGCACATTTCAAAGACAGCTGTTTCAGGTTAGCTTGAAAAGCAGTGAAGATAGAAAATGCTTCTCTGAGTCTTCCTGTGAATTGTTCACACTCAGGAGGATGCAGTTCATCAACAGTTGTTGGGGTATTTTTGTTAACCCCATTCTATCAGAATGGGGTCCCTGAGTGTCACTCATGGTTACGTGCTCAGCTACTAACTGAAAGGTGTTGGCAGTTGAAATCTATACATAGCACCTTGGAAGACAGTCTTGGTAATCTATTTCCAAAAGACCACAGCCATTGAAAACTTAGTGGAGCACAGTTCTCCTCTGACCTCCACTGGGTTGACATGAGTCCAAATCAACTCAACAACAAATGGTTTTGGTTATTGGATAAATGAGCACAAGCTCCAGAAGTGTAGAGTATGTTTGGCCTGGATATTGTTTTTTGTCTGCACAAATTCTTTCTCCCACTATATGGCCTTTGAGAGGCTGGAATACAGATTGTCTCCTTACTATGAAGTATGATGCTGGGCCCCTAGGGAAGACTCCATCCTATGTCAGTCAGAATGTTAACTCAATTATTCAGATGTATTACCTCATTCAGGGGCCCTGCCTATCCTTTTCATTGCCTCCTGAAAATAATTCACAGTATAAAGATTCCATTGCCTTTATACCCAAAGTTTATTTCTTGTATTTTTAAAGGCGTGGAGAAGGGGAAAGCATCAATGATAGCTTTTCATTGGATTCTGTTGTGATCACTGGCAATGTAATCTCAAAATTTAAGCTGGATCCATGTTTTCAGTGAGTTGATGGTTAAATTGAGAAATCATTGGATTTCTCTGAAAATCCTGTAATTTAGTTCTGTGGGATTTTAGGATCTATGTTAACTCTGTATGCTATACAAAGTGAAAAATAAAATAATGATATATTTTGGAAGGTTTACTAAGATGCATGTGTTACTCAACAAAGTATAGAAAGAGAATTTGCATCCAAGGAAACATAAGATGTTGCCATTTCTCAAAATTGCCCTATGCAACATCCCTTATTAGCAGTGCTTTTATAAAAATTATCAAACTGTAGTCATGGCACTTGGATTCATCATGATTTAGGTTATATTCTATGATACATAGCCTGTCACATAGAGGTCTGATACAATACTTTACATACAAGTGAGCTTCAAAAAGTTTGTGGAAGATTCCATTATCTTTTAATTCCATTTTTCCATGTACTTTTGAAGCCCCCTCATACATCAGTAGTTCTCAAACTTCATTCAGTATCAAAATCACCCAGAGTGCTTGTTAAAACACAGGTTGCTAGGCCTCACCCCCAGATTTGCTGATTCAGGAAGTGCCTGGGGTACAGCAGAACTTCCATTTCTAACACTATCTACCGGGCTATCAAATAGGCTCATCTCCACCTTCCCTGACTGATGATAGATGGGAAGAATGAAAACAAGCATCAATAAACCTGAAGGAGACATGTTAGGATAAAGGGAAGATTTCTCCAAGCAGTTATGGAACTATCTAGTTAGAACATGATTTTGTTTCAGTTTGTTGAATGCCAGTATACTTGAGATGCTAAAGATTGGAGAATGTGGAGAAAATCTAACTCCTGTTTAAATTTACCCATCTACCATGAGTCAGTAAAGTCTACATGGGTGGAAGAAGCTACACCCATTAGAATCAAAGGTTCAAATGTTGGCACTAGATGACTGGGCAAGTTATAGCTAGTCTTTGAATGTAAGTTTTTCCCATTTGTAAAATGAGGATACTAATCCCTGCTCTTTGGGGTTGATGTGAGATTTTGAGGTAAAGTATGCAAAGCACCTAGCATGGTACTTAGTATGTAGATGTTCAATAAATGGTATCCATGATTATTATATGTAATATTGATAACCATGTCTTTGCCTTTGCATACTTCCTATTCCCTTTTAGCTTCTGACCTCATCTCCCAACCTGTAGCCTCTCCTTTATCCTGTCCTCTACTGACTAGTCTACTAGCTCTGGTCTGATTTTACCTGCCAAGTAGCCATTTTCTCCATTTCTATTCCCTACCACACCGTAGGGTAAGCACTCAACATCAAGGTTAGTTTGAACTGAAAGGTTGACAGTTCAAACTCACCAGCTGTTTCTTGGAAACCCTATACAGGGTTGCTGATGGCACTTAACAACAGCACCATTCCCTACCCAGGCCTTGGCTCCACTGCTCATCCAGTCACCTAATATAAAACGAAGAGTCATTCTGAAGGCATCACCTCTCATCTCATCAGTCTCTCAGGCCTGCTGATGCTGCCCCAGGAATATATCAAGCATCCATACGTGACTCACCATCCTGACTGAGATTGCCTTAATTGAGCTCTCTTGTCTATTTTACTAAGCATCTTCCTAAGAAGCAAATCTAGTGTCATATGATGGCTACCTCACAGGGTCCAAAAGCATCAGTCAAAACCAAACTCACTGCCCTCAAGTCTGCTCAGACTCACATCAACCCTGTAGGCCAGGTCAGAACTGCCCTAAAGAGTTTACAAACTTACGGTCTTACAGAAACAATTACCACATCTTTCTTCCTCGGAGCAGCTGATGAGTTCAAACCACAGACCTTTGGATTAATAACTGAGCAGTTTAACTACTGTACTACCAGCAATCCTGTTGAAAGCGTAGCCCTTTATAAATTGTCTTCACCCATGTTTACCTTCCCATCATTCTTTGCTTCATCCATACTGAACTATTCATGATTTCCAGATTCATTGTACTTATTCAGGTCCATCTGCCTTTGTAGAGAGTGGTCCTTCTGGAAGGTTCTTTCCCATCTTCACATAAGTATCTCCTACTCAACCTGCAAAACTCATTGCATATGGTTTGGCCTTTTGATCAGGTTAGACGACACCTCTTCTCTGTTCTCTCATTGCCATACCACACATCCATCACCTCATGCTGCATTCTATGATGAAAATGTCCATTTTCCCATTGGGACAGTATTTAAAAACAAAGATGGCTCATTCATTTCCATGTTTTCAACACATAATAGGTGAAATGAACAAATGAATGAGTCACCACATACATATGTGAAGATTAGAATATGGGGAAGGAGTTCACAAATGAAAGAGGCATAGGAAAACCAGCTCTGTATAAGGTGTCACACAAAATTAGAATTGAAACATTTTCCCAAATAATGGGGGGTGGGGAGGGGCAGGGTCATGAGGATCTGAAAGAAAATGGTAATAAACAGATCCAGTGAAACTCAAGATCAGACATCAAATGTCATCAAGTCCAACAGTCCCTCAGATGTTTGAGCTTCTGCTATAGGTTCTCCACTGTGTGATAGAAACTGACTCTTTGGCACTTAACTACAACATAGTAGTGAAACCTCGGGATCTCATAGTCCGCCACTCTAAGACCAGGCCCTCAGAACGTGGTCTTGGATTAGCCAACATCAACATCACTTGGAATCTTGATAGAACTCTAGTCTGTATTTTAAAAAGCCCTGAAGATGGTCCTGATGCATATTGACAATTGGGAACCACCACCCTATGGAGAATGCGATCATGGAGGTAACCAACAACCACTAATTAGCCACAGTTGATTCTCACCGTTCATCCTTCACCAGAGGCTGAAGAACACCTCTCCTTATGGGAACGCATTCACGGTGCCCAGGACACAGTACTTCCTTAGTTAGCCTTCTACTGATCAGACTGTTCCTTTTCATTCTCCTCTTTTCTTCACCTGCCCCTGAGACATTTCATCCATTCCATGACTAAAGTCATGACTTCTATGCTTTAGACTCCCAAATCAGATTCTCTAGCTTTCTCTCATACTTCATCTGCTTTCCATCATTTCCAAAGGCCTCCAGGACACCAGTACCTCAAAAACGTATTATGAGATGCTGAGAAATAGTAGACAGTGAGGTTTCATTACTATGTTGTTGTTAGTTAAATTGCTGAACTCAGCCTTAGAGTTTCTGATTCAGTAGGTCTGAGATGGGACATGAGAATTTGCATTTCTAGCAAGATTTCAAGTGATGTTGTTGTTGACTTGTCCAAGACTACATTTTTGAGGACTCTGATCTTAGTGTGAAGGACTAATGTGATCCTGAGGAATATGAGGCAGTGAGGTTTCACTACTATACTGTTGTTGTTGTTAGGTGCCATAGTCAGTTGACTCAGCAACCTTGTTGTATAGGGTTTCTGAGAACAGCTAGTAGATTTGAACTGATGACCTTGATGTTACCAATCCAGTGCTTATCCTATACCAGAACTTTACTACTATGGTGGCGGCTGTGTGCCATGGAGTCGGTTCTGACTCATAGCGACCCTGTACACGGTTTCCGAGGCTGTAAATCTTTACAGGAGCAGAAAGCCTCATCTTTCTCCTGCGGAACAGCTGGTAGTTTTGAACTGCTGACCTTGTAGTTCGCAGCTCAATTTATAACCACTACACTACCAGAGCTTTTTTTACTACTATGTTGTTGTTGTTGTTGTTAAGTGCCGTCGAGTTGGTTCCGACCCACAGTGACCCTGTATAGGGTTTCCAAGGAGCAGCTGATGAGCTTGAACTGCCGTCCTTGCAGTTCAAACGACTTTTCAGTCTGGTGCATTAACCCACAGCGCCACACCTATTTTACTACTGTAGTTACCTTTATAAAATTTCATGGGAAAGGAAAGGGGCAAGAGAGAACAGAATTCAGGACAAGCCAAGAGGAGGCAGCAGACAAGACTGCACATTTGGCCTCATTACACAGTTCCTGTGTTAGTTCTCTAATGCTGCTATGACAGAAAGACCGCAAGTGGATAAAGGCTTTAACAACCACACATTTATTCTCTTGCAGTTTAGGAGGCTAGAAGTACCAGCTCTTGGGGAAGATTTTCTGCTGCCTTTGGGGAAAGGTCCTTTCAGTATCTGCAGACCCAGTATTCCTTGGAGATCTCCATACATCTTGGCATCAGTCCTCCCCAGGATCTAGGAGCTTCCCAGTGCAGGGACCCAAGGTCCAAAGGACACACGCCACTCCTGGCTCTTCTGTCTTGGTGGTAGAAGGTCCCTCTTTCTCTGCTCAAGTCTGTCTCCTTGTATCTCCTATAAGATAAAAGGTGTTGCATGCCACATCCTTGGAAATCTCCCATAAATCAGATTAGGGTACGTTAAGGCTGAGATTAAGGGGGGGTAGCTCTGTGGGTTAATGCGCCAGACTGCAAAGCCATTTGAACTGCAAGGTTGGCAGTTCAAGCTTACCAGCTGCTCCTCAGAAACCCTACACAGGGTCACTATGGGTTGGAACCGATTCGACGGCACTTCACAACAATAATAATAAATCAACCCTTATTCCTTTTATTGGTTTATTGCTTCAAATCACATCCTGGGGATGGCTACATCTCTGCTGCCTAACCACTAAGAATCCTAATCCAGCCAAGTTGACACAAAATCTTAATTATCAAAGACCCCATGTGCAGAGGAGATGTTTTCAGTGGGGGAAAAAAAGGGGGGGGGGGCAATCCTTGCTTTTAGAACTAGAAGAATAGTTTACTAACCAGTAATCCTCTACTGTTGCTGCTGTTACTGTATACCATTGAGTCAGTTCCAACCCCCCCCCTCCCCAAATGATGCTGTTTCGAGTGTATAATTACAACCAAGAAAGAGTTCAGGCACTAGAAGATTTTGAGCCAAAATAAAGGAAAAAGAAATGCTAACTATTGTGGTATGACACATAGATTCCAAATAGCCTCTTAAATTAGGACTCTGTTTCTTACCATCTAGAATGAAATTATTGGAGTCCTGGTGTGGCACTGCACAGGGTTTGAACTGCAAGGTCAGTGGTTCAAGTTCACCAGCTGCTATACAGGGTGGCTGTGAGTTGGAACCTACTCCACAGCACTTAGCAACGACAACAGAATTCAATGACAGGATCCTGTGTGGTGCATAACTTACAGAAGCTTATTGTCTGGCTATAAACGTTACAATGCTAGTCTACCATGTCAGTCAGAAAATTGTATACTTAAACTGTGTTCATTTCTCTGAAGAACAGAGTGATTCAGGTGATGAAGAGCATGTCTCTTTGCAACCTATCCCTGATATCCCAAATTGAAGGGCATGTCTACAACTTCCTATCATGCCAGTACCTCAAACATAAAACTCTCCTTAGTCTAGCACTCTCATGCCATACTAAATATGGATAGTGCAACAAACTGTTAGTTTCACCCGTGCAAATAATATTTAATATGATTTATCCATGAAAACACCAAAACAAATCTGTCTCCATAAAGCATAAGAGAAATGAATTAAAAATTGTTTCTGACCAGTCCGAAAAATAAACACAAGTCTTTTTGAAAAGTCACCTGACGCTCATAAAACACACTCATGTAATTCAGGCATATATTTTTAGAAAAAATGCCTTTTTTTTTCAAAATCCATGTACTTGATTTATTAAATGCTGTTTGCCTCTTATCTTTGGGCAAACATGCAAGCATTGTAAATTACCTATCACTAAATAGTACAAATAAAAGCTATAGAAGATGTGCTTACAAAGCAACAAATGTGATTATTGTGAGTGGCTTGTAGTAGAAATCTCACTACAATAAAGTCATCCCGCCCCCTCCCACCCCCTGCCCACATCTGCTGGGCATCACCACAGTGCATGGTGGACAGGCTACTTCATTATGCACTCAATGTGGTCACAATCTTATCAAATGAGCAGACAGGCAAAATGACAAAGTGACTTATCTCCATCCTTGCTTTAAAAAATTAATATGCAGAATGTTCCAAAGCCTTTTGACTATTCAGTAATGTACTTAGACTGTGCCCTCAATAGTATCCCTGTGACCTAAAAGAATTGCATTTGCTTCCAAAGATCCCTAGCTCCCATGCAGGGGGAGGCTGTAAATGCAGAGCACTTGACTCCAGGAAAAGGACAAAGAAACCCAAGCCTCCTATTGTCTACCTGTTATCAGTCCAGTAGAGCTGAGTGAGGCTGCCGTTCTGTCCCGACAATCTGTTAGAAACATGATGTTATTATAATAGTCTGGTCTGGGGAAAGCAGGTGTCTCTAAAGTATGCCTATTTAATTCCACCTAATTAAGTTGTCATTAGTACAATTTTTCCCTCCTGGGTTGTTAGTGGCTCATGGGATAGGAGCCTGTCTTCTGCCTCCTCAGGGTATGCCCAGCACATCCAGGTCAGGAATCTGGGCAGGAGCAGGACAATGACAAAGGTCTACTCGCAGGAGTCCTGGTGTGACACTGTGGGTTCATACACTAGAAAGCATAGTCGGTTTGAATGACAAGGTCGGCGGTTCAGACTCACCAGCCACTCCTCAGAAACCCTATGCAGGGTCACTATGAGCAGGAATCGACTCGATGGCACTTCACAACAACTCACAGGTTACGGACTCCTGGTGTGGTGCTATACATTCAGCAGTGGACTGAGAACCACAAGGTCGACAATTCAAACTCACTAGCCACTCCTCAGAATTCCTACACAGGGCACTTAGCAAACAGCTCACAGGTTGAAGGAACCGTGGGAATGCCAATAGTTAGAGCTAGCTGCCAATCAAAAGGTTGTTGGTTCAGACTCATCCAGCAGCTCTGCGTGAGAAAGACCTGGTGATAAATGCCTGTAAGATTATTTGGTTCCAATTTGTAGCAATCCTATATAGGGTTTCCAAGAATGGTTTCTGGGTTTGAACTGCCAACTTTATGGTCAGCAGTCCAATGCTTATCATAAAGCACCACACCAGAACTCCCCTGTAAAGATAGCTGTTAAGTGCTGTCAAGTTGGTTCAGACTCATAACAACTCTGTATAGACTTACCTAAGAGTAGCTGGTGGGGTTTGACCTTGTGGTTAGTGCTTATCCTACAGTGCCACTACACCCTAGGAATCCCTATGGGGGAGTTCTACTTTGTCCTACAGAGTCACCATGAACTAGACTCAACCACACCTAATAACTATTAACAACTGACAGGTTCGCATGTTAGGGGGAAGTACTTTGCATATGTCCTTTACCTTAATCATCACCTCTCATCAAGTGGGAGTGCTTCCCTTCCCTTCCCAGCGGAGGGAACCAAGGGCCACAGAGATTAAGCAGAACCTTCCCAAGGTTAAGAGGGACAGTGGCCAAGTTAGTGTGTCTGTGACCATTTACTTGTGATTGGCTGCCTGCTCTTCCCAGCTACCTGGAAATCCACCTGCCATGAAGCCAGGGAGTGGGGAGGAGATGAGGAACCCAGCACGTAATCACCAGAACAACTTTCCATGAAAGTAATTCACCTTTGAGTCCAGATTTATCTTGACAAGTCAAGATGAGAAATGCCCTAGCTCTCTATACTGAGCTGCCCATGTAGTTGGTGAGTGGTCTTTCACGCAGAAACTGGCAGAAATGGAACAGAGTGACACTGTATTCAACCAAAATCAGTGCTAAATCATTAAATCAATGTTCTTTCCTTTCTTTTCCCTGTCAGGAGAGACTTTTTAAGTAAGAACCACTTGTATAATAGAGACAAATGGGATGCTTTCTGGTTAGTTAGTTTCCCAACTTTTTACACTTCCAAGTAAATTTCAGAATTGCGGGTTTAGGACTCGCAGTGATTGCATTATAAGAGGGCCTCAGTGGTGGCGGTGGTGCGCCGTGGAGTCGGTTCCGACTCATAGCGACCCTGCATAGCGTTTCCAACGCTGTAACTCTTTCTCCCACGGAATGGCTGATTGTTTTGAAGTGCTGACTTTAAGGTTAGCATCCCAGCACGTAACCAGCACACTACCAGAGCTCCTTGAAGGGCCTCCACATGCAAGTGCAAATCAGTGCCCTTGAGTTTCTATTGGGAAGAGAACACTTTACATAGTTCATTGTCATTGCTATCATCATTCTCTTGATCCTAGTGGCCACCTCTTAATGGCACGCTTTGTATGTTCTGAGGAGCCCTGGTGATGCAGAGGTTTAGTGCTCACCTGCAAACCCAAAGGACGGCAGTTTGAACCCACCAGCCGCTCCATGGGAGAAAGATGTAGCAATCTACTTCATAAAGATGCAGTCTTGGATACCCTCTGTGACAGTTCTACTCTGTCTTGTGGGGTTGCTGAGTTGGAATAGACTTGCTGGCAATGGACTTTGTATGCCCCAGGCACTGTGCAAGCATGTGGTATTCAGTCCTCTCCACAGGCGATACTGCTGGATCAGAGAGGCTCCTTCACAACTAACAAGCTGAGCAGCTAGGGTGCGACCCCACCTCGGGCTGACCCCAAAGTCTACCATTATACTAAATGGTATCCATTATACATTGTCAAGAGATCAGACGACGTATTGCACTGGGCAAATCTGCTGCACAGGAACTTTTTAAAGTGTTGAAGAGTAGAGATGTCAGCTTGAGGACTAGGGTGCGCCTGACCCAGGCCATTGTGTTTTCAATAGCCTCATATGGATGCGAAAGCTGGACAGTGAATAAGGAGGATCGTAGAAGAATTGATGCCTTTGAGTTGTGGTGTTGGAGGAGAATACTGAAAGTGCCATGGACTGCCAAAAGAACCAATAGATCTGTTTTGGAAGAAGTGCAGCCAGAGTGCTCCTTGGAGGCCAGGATGGCTAAGCTTCGTCTCTCCTACTTTGGACATATTGTCCAGAGGAAACAATCGTTGGAGAAGGATGTCATGCTGGGTAGGGTGGAGGGTCAGAGAAAAAGAGGAAGACCCCCAACGAGATGGATCGGCCAGGTGGCATCATTGATGGACTCAGGTGTGGCAGCGGTAGTGAGGTTGGCCCAGGATCGAACATTGTTTCGTTCTGCTGTGCATGGGGTAGCTATGAGTCGGTTCCGACTCAATGGCACCTGACAACAACAACATGCATTGTCAAAGGGAAGCTCTTTATGAACTCATTTATTTGGGATGATATAACCAAAATAGTGTGGCCCAAATAAGGTCATTTCACATTCCCCACCCCCCACCCAGTAAGGATCTCAGGGTTAAATTTTTATTATTTGTTAAGATGTTATTTTGAGTGAACATCTTTCTTCTACCATCTTGTTTTAGTTTATTTTTAATCTCTGCAGTTGTAGTTTTTGTTTTATAATTTTAAAATGTCTTCCCCTTCCCTGAAATCATACCTATTCTTCTCTAAATTTTCTCATATAGGTCCACATTTCTGCAATTTGATACATGGTTCTTTTTATTTTTTCTTCCTGGAATCCTCAAGGGATTTAGGGGCTACCCAACACTCCTTGTAACTTAGAAATGGTTAGGGTTAAAGCACATCCTACACTGATAGGCTTACATGAAGATAATGAAGAAAACCTCATTTCCAGATGGTATTACATCCACAGGTATAAGACTTAGGATTCCGACATATATTTTGGGAGGGCAGGGAGGAACCATTCAATCCAACACAGTCAGGCATTATTAGCACTGTTATCCTGCAAAATAAAGTCTAGAAAGTTGGGCTCCTTGTGGAAAGTTACACAGGCGATGGGACGAGGTTTTAGGCTTCCCAAAACCCAGCTTCCTTGTACCAACCACACCAAGCCTCCTCCCTCACTTCCTTTATAGTTCCTTTTGCCACTCTCATTTGTAATAAATTAATCATTTTCATTACCTTGTTCCATTCTCACTTTACCATCTCCACAATTCATTTAGATGGTGGTACCACAAGCTAGCTGTTGACAGCTGTCATTTTATTCCATAGAGTATTTATGCCTGAGTTTTTATATCTCAATTTGTTTTTAGCCGTTCATACCCTGAGTACTGTGCCTGGCTGGATTTAATTCACAGTCGTCACACGCAGAGCCCAGATTCTGTGAGAATGTGAATTTTGCAAAGTGTAATCCGATTAGTGCTGCAGGCTGCAGATGTGTAGGAGGTAAAGGCTCTATTATCGAAAATCTTCGGACCCATGTCCTCTTTCCTGAATGAATTTTAAGGCAATCAGGCAAGATAACACCAAGAGCCACTGGGAAAGCCACCAGGTTAGCCTAGGAAGTTCAATTTAGGAGTCCATTTAAGGACTACCTCATTGAACTTGGAGGTATGATAGATGCTAATGACAAAACTGTTAATAGGCAAGTTGGCTGCTCAAATGCTTATTTTCAGAAAAAAATTGTCATAATCCAATGTGGCACTGTTCTAGGGACTTTTTGTAAATATGAATCAGTGAATTCTCACATTATCCTGCCCATTTCATAGATAAAGAAACAGGGAACAGAGGCACAGTAGAGGTAAATGCCCATGGTTACACTGCTAGTATTTGTGGAGCCAGGGTTAGGCATCTGGCTCTGAGCTCACGTTCAACCATTGTGCCACACTGCCTCTCTGGAGCTGCTTAGCTCCTTGTATTTAAGCGTCTTTTTAAAAGGGCTGGCTTGTAAGGAGCTCTGGTAGTGTAGTGGTTACGAATTGGGATGTGAACCACAAGGTCAGCAGTTCGAAATTACCAGCTGTTCCATGGGAGAAAGATGAGGCTTTCTGCTCCTGTAAAGATTTACAGCCTCAGAAACCCTATACAGGGTCAGTATGAGTTGGAACCAGCTTCACGGTACATAACCACCACCACCAAAAGGATGGCTTGAGTGCAAGGGGTCCCAGGAAAATGAAGTCTCAGGGAGACAGAAACTTTTACCACTTTGTCTTCAAAACTTATAATTTGGGGGTCCTTCCACCCTATAATTTTTTTCTGTTTGTGTGGCCCTGGGTAGAATCTTTACTTCTGTGTGTGAATGGGGAGGTGGAGGTGAGGCTGAGAGGAGGGGCCTCAATTCTTTCCAGTTTGAACATTATAGGGGTTCTGGGAAAGAGCGGCCACCTTCAGGCAGAGTTGGGGTCGTGGTGAGACTAGAACGATGTTGAGAATAAAAGAGGAAGTCAAAGCATTCACCATCATCTCTCAGTCTGGAGTTGATCTGTTGTATAAAAAGTATCCCTCCAGCTGCAAATTTCACTGAAAAGGATAAATTCTGTCTGTCTATCCAGTTGTCCTGAAGTCAACTCACGATAACCCTGTGTTGAGTGTTGAGTGGGATGTTGAGTGGCTGCGTTTTCAGAAGTAGACCACCAGCCAGCCTTTTCTTTCAGGGTTCCTCTAGGAGGAGTCAACTCTCCGACCTTTTGGTTACCAGCGGAGCATGTTAGCCATTTGCCCACCTTACAACACTGGAAAACATACATGGCTGTGTCATTTAAAAAAAATTGTTGGAAAGAGCATACTCAAATTCCATGTGTTTTTAGTTAATTGACATAGAAGACATTTCAGTATTTTTGTCTCCCAAGAGATGTGTTTCTTCTGCAGTCCTGAAGTAGTGGTGATGTGCCATGGAGTCAATTCCAACTAATAGTGACCCTGTCCTATACAGGGTTACTGAGGCTGTAAATCTTTACAAGAGCAGAAAGCCTCATCTTTCTCCCACAGAACAGCTGGTAGTTTCAAACTACTGACCTTAAGGTTTTCAACCCGATTCCTGAAGTAGAGATTCCTTTTATCGGCTACTTTTATAGAGCAAACCTTAAAACCAAGTGACTGCCATCTGTATTCTGGCCCTGGTTTTACTTAACATGGGGCTTTTTTGCATTGGGCTCCATGCTATTTGTTCTATCTATTTCACCTGTCACACAGAGATGCTGTTTCATAACTGCTCTTGGGGGAGACAAAAAGCCTCCCTTCTCCAGTGGAATAGATACGGCAGTAGTATAAACATTTGAAAGTCTAGTGTGCGATTTGCTCCTTCTTGTGGCTTACTGTGAACAACTGAAAATCTGGTCACTTGGAAACCAGATGTTTCTATCAGCTGACGTCAGAGGGACAGAAGGGTTGGAGAAGAAACTGTGGCTTGGGAGCTACTTTTTTTCTTTATTATTTTCCTTGGCTTGGCATCACTGTGTGCACTGGCAAGAGTGACACATGTGCCCATGACACCCCAAAATCATGAGAACTGGGGTCACCTTAAAGGGGTCACAGTGAAAGCCCCCTTGAAGACAGGGTGGGAGTCAGGAAATAAATCATGCATCAGACTCACACACTCATCCCTCAGGGATCTGCTCATTAATTGGCATGTGGGTAGACATATTAACCGGGGCCATGATTTAGAGATAATCCCATTGAGGGCATTTGGTGAAATGGAAAATAACACTGACGATGCAGCTCTTTTCTTTACTTCTTTATTGGGGGACCTGGCTCCTCTCTCTGTGGGGCCTTGAGTTTCTCATATGTTAAATGGAGGTGCTGAGCATGCCATACAAGAGCCTGGAGTGTGTAGGGTCATGCTATGGCTCTGGGGTAACTTCCTTCATGTGTCTCAGGGCAATGCTGACATGCTGTACCCTTTGGTCTTGCCTTTCATGTACCACAGGATCGATAAACAAATAAGCAGGTTTCGGAGATGGTTACCTAAAAAGCCAATGAGGTTGGACAAGGAGACACTGCCAGACCTGGAGGAGAATGACTGCTACACTGCCCCTTTCAGCCAGCAAAGGATCCACCAGTGAGTGTTTCTTGTCGAAGCCCTTGTCTTACTTACTAAGAACATGCAGCGTCGATACCTTGGCACATGGTAGGAGCAGGCCAGTGCCCTTCGTTTCTTTTATATTGTCGGGGTAAGGTGACCACTGTAACCAATAGTCCCCTGTATTGCAGCAGTTGAAGAAAGTAGAAGGCTCCTTTTTATGTGTATTTGGTGACTGATCATTTCCATGGTGTTCAGAGACTCAGGCTCCTTCTAAATCTACCTTTGCCAAGTCCCAGTCCTCAGAGCCCTCCATAGGCTCCCTGAATGAAGCCAGCAGATAGGGAAAGTGGGCTACTACACCTTTCCCCACTGAAAAGAGGGGGGTTTTCTGGTTGTTTTTGTTGTTTTTAATTTTTATCTCTCGTCAATCCTCAGTTCCCTTTTCTTCAGAAGTTGTCCCCAAAGAGTCACACCACTATCTATTCAACTTTCTCTGAGCAGTAGTTTAACACTTTTGATGTATGGAGGATATACTGGCTAAAGTAATTGCAAATGTCATGGAGAATTTAAGGAATGATGCTGAGGTTAAGTGCTAGGAAAGCAAACAGTGCCTAAGATTGGAACCAATTAAAGAGAAACAAAGGAGCCCTAACAGCATAGTAGTTATGCAATGGGCTGCTAACTTCAAGATCAGCAGTTCAAATCTACCAGCTGCTCCACAGAAGAAAGATGAGGCTTTCTCCTCATGTAAATATTTACAGCCTTGGAAACCCTGTCCAGGGTCCCTATGAGTCAGAACCAACTTGATGGCACATAACTACCACCACCTGAAAGAAACAGGCTTTCCAACAGAGCATAAATCAGGCTTCCCAGGCCTGCTCTCAGCAGGATTTCAGAGGTCCTGGCATCCCCTGCTCCAGCTGTAGGGACCACCATAGGGACAGCTCTCCTGTAGGAACAGCTGACTTCCCTGAGAGGAACAAAGGGTGACAGATTGCTAAGAAATAGGTTACAAGCTTTGAGAAAACATAAACCAAAGGGCAATTGCCAAGAGGTTACAGAGAGTGCAAAATGGGGCATGTTTCAGCAACAGAAAATCAAAGTCTGTGGAACTCTAGGGAGCAAAGAGAGAAGAAAAATCAAAGAGGAGATATTGCACATCAACATGTATAATGTTCAGTAAGATCAGTCTAATGCACAGGGAGCAATTCTGTAAGCCTCTGAAAAAGCCAAAGCTGGGTTCCCCACAGATCAGACTGATGCCAACACAGACACATTGTCTGAACATTAAAAGACTCACTGACGAGGACATGAAACTCACAGTCAGCCTCAGAATTCGAGTTAAGTCTTCCTTGGGAAATAGGAACCCAGAGGAACATAATAACTCAGTGATCAAGACTTAGGAGTGTTTCCTTAAGAGAAAAAGACAGAGGAAAGCTGACAAATGTTCACCCTGGTTTTAAACTTTCTCCAGGTCTAAATTGTTCGTTTTTAAGTTTCTTAGAGAAATATTTGTATGAGGGATTTCTAATTTTTGTATGTGTTAGGGAAGAGACTTTATTTTTTAGAGCAATTTTAGGTTTGCAGAGAATGAAGCAGAAAATACACGGTTCCATACATCCCCTCTCTCCTTGTTCCCATTTCCCCCTATTATTAATATCTTAGTGTGAAACATTTATTACAATTGGTGAACCAGTACTGACGCTGCATCATCATTAACTTCAGTCCATAGTCTACATCGTGGGCTCATTCGTTGTGTTGTTCAGTTCTGTGGGTTTTAATGAATGCATAATGTCATGTATTCATACAGAATCATTTCACTGCCCTAAAAATCCTCTGTGCTAGTCATCTGGAGTCTGGTTTACATGTGGATTTTCTCTTTGCTTCTCACCTGGCTGAAGAGTGAAGGAGAGTTTCAAAACCTTTTGGATGGATGGATACATATATAGATGAATAGATGAATGTATGTATGTATGCTGCTGTTAGGGGCCATCAACTTGGCTCCAACTGATAGTGAACAACAGAATGAAACACTGTCAGGCCCTGAACCATCCTAACCATCATTGTTAAGCTTGAACCCATTGCTGTTGCCACTGTGCCAATCTACCTCATTATGTGTCTTCCTCTTTTTCACTGACCCTCCATTTTACCTAGCATGATGTCCTTCTCCAAGCACTGGTCTCTCCTGATAATATGTTCAAAGTATGAGAGACAAAGTCTGGCCATCCTGTAGCTAAGGAGCATTCTGGTTGTACTTCTTCCAACAGATTTGTTTGTTCTTCTGGCAGTCCATGGGTATTTACAAAATTCTTCTCCAATATCAAAACTCAAATGCATCAGTGCTTCTACAATCTTTATTCACTGTCCAACTTTCACATGCATATGAAGCTCTTGAAAATAACATGGAAAATACCATACTAAGGTCAGACTTAGTCCTCAAACTAACACCTTTGCTTTTTAATATTTTAAAGAAGCTTTGTACAGCAGATTTGCCTAATGCAATACATTGTTTGATTTCTTGACTGCTACTTCCATTGTGTTGATAGTTGATCCAAGCAAAATGAAGTCTTTGACAATTTCAACTTTTCTCCTTTTTTATAGATGTTACTTATTGGTCCAGTGGTGAGGATTTTTGTTTTCTTTACAATGAAGTACAATCCAAACTAAAGACTGTGATCTCTAATCTTCATCAGTAAATATTTTAAATTCTCTTTGCTTTCAGCAAGCAAGGTTATATCTGCATACTGCAGGTTGTTAATGAGTCTTCCTTCAATTCTGATGCCACATTCTTCTTCATATCATTCAGATTCTTGGATTATTTGCTCATCAAATAGATTAAATAAGTGTAGTGGAAGAATACAACCCTGGTGCACATCTTTCCTGATTTTAAACCCTTCAGTGTTGCCTTGTTCTGTTCAGACAACTGCCTCTTGATTTATATACAGGTTATTTATTAGCACAATTAAGTGTTCCTGAATACTCATGCTCCTCAATGTTGTCCATAGCCTGTCATGATCCACACAGTCGAAAGCTTTGGATAGTCAATATAGCACAGATAAACATCTCTCTGATATTCTCTGCTTTCAGCCAAGATCCATCAGATATCAGCAATGATCTCCCTTGTTCCACATTCTTATCTGAATCTGGCTTGAACCTCTGATAATTCTCTGTCATTCACTTGTGAATTATCTTTATCAAAATTTTATTTACATGTGATATTAATGATATTATCCAATGATATCCACATTCCATTGGGTCACCCCTCTTTGGAGTGGGCACAGATATGGATCTCTTCTAGTCAGTTGGCCAGGTAGCTGTCTTCTAAATTTCTGGCATAGATGAGTGAGTACCTCCGGTGCTGCATCAGTTTGTTGAAAGATTTCAGTTTCAACAAGTTGATGGATAAATAGAAGATAATATAGAATCCATGCTGAGGTTTTGTTTTACCTCAATGACTTATAGTAAAATAGAAAAGAAAAGAGATAGGTAGATAGATGGATGGATGACTCAATGAATCATTGAATTATATGGCACGTAGTCTGGAGTTTTGTCGTGCTTCAAAGGGATATTGGTAAATGGAAGAAGGTGTTCTACCATTCATTTCCTTCATGCTAGTTCTGTTTCCTGATGTTCTTGCTTCCATATGCTTTTCAAAGTCACAAACACACTAGGAATCCATCAGGATCTCTCCAGATTGGAAGAGGGGATGAGATATATGTTTGTATTCTTTTTGGAAGCTTTTTATTATGAATTGAGTGAAGGTTTGCAGAGCAGATCATCAGTTCTGCATTCAATATATCATGAATTTTGTTCCATCTCACCAAGTGCAGTCTCCTCCATGTAACAACAGTCATTCCATTTCTTCCCTGTGATTCTTATTTCTATTTCAGCATGCCTCCCAATCCTTCTGAACTCTGTCCTTAGCTACATGTTAACCTTTTTATCTTGAATGGTTGATCATTCCATAGTAAGCGTACCTTACTAGAGTTGTTGTACCCCTTATATAACTATCTACCGCTTGGTTGAAAATTGGGACACAAGGGTGAAGTCCATTCCAGAACTGAAGGGTGACAAAGAGTCATAGTCTTGGGTCCCTCCAGTCTCTTTCTGACTAGAATTATTATTATTATGGTCTTTTTTATAATTATGAGTTTTGTTCCACACTGTCTTCTACTATATCCAGGACCTTCTACTGTGATCCCTGTAAGAGCAGTGGGTAGCAGGAGCCAGGCATAGTCTAGGTTTTTTGGTCTCATAACCATGGAGACTGATGCTCACATGTTCTATTAATCTAGTGGATTATTTGATTGCAAGCATCTTCAATTTTCATCATTCTTCTTTCCTCCATGTATGCAGAGACAAACAGTTGTACATTAGATGGATGCTCATGGACTTTTAAGAACCCAGTCACTGCTCACCAAAGTAGGATATGGAACATTGTCTTTGGGGGACTATGTTTTGTCAATTGATGTTTTCCCATGAAACTATGGTCTGAATCTCCCATCCCCAGCAACTGATTGCCCCAAGGTGTTTGGTAATGTCTAAGAAGCTTTCATCATTTTGCTCCTTGTATTCAGCCTGTATGCTGAGCAAATAATCTGAGAAGCTGGGTTATATGAAGAAAAATGTGGCATCAGAATTGGAGGAAGAAGACTTGTTAACAACCTGTGATATGCAGATGATACAACCTTGCTTGCTGAAAGTGAAGAGGACTTAAAACATTTACTGACGAAGATCAAAGAGCACAGCCTTCGTTAT
>NW_006408678.1:6510539-6512007 GCF_000296735.1 Chrysochloris asiatica | reverse complement strand
TGAAAGTGCCATGGACTGCCAAAAGAACCAATAGATCCGTTTTGGAAGAAGTGCAGTCAGAGTGCTCCTTGGAGGCCAGGATGGCCAGACTTCGTCTCTTATACTTCTGAAATGGACTGGTATTTGTCATTTTTAATCTGACAGTTATATTGTTTATTGTGCCAGAAATGAAAAATTCAAGAAGAATAGCATTGTGTTCATCATCAAAAAGAATATTTCAAGATTTATGTTGAAGTACAACACTGTTTGTGATAGGTAGGATAATATCCATATGCCTACAAGAAAGAACAGTAAGTAATACTACTATTATTCACATTTATGCCAATCACTAAAACTAGTGATGATGAAATTGAAGAATTCTACCAACTTTGTCAGTCTGAAATATATCAAACTTGCATTCAAGATGTATTGATAATTACTGGTGACGAATACAAAGGTTAGAGACAAAGAAGAAGGATCAGTTGTTGGAAAATAGGGCTTTGGTGATAGAAATGATACTGGAGATCACATGATAGAATTTTTTCAAGACCAGTGAATTCTTCATTGAAATACCTGTTTTAAACATTATAGAACATGATTAGACACATGAATCACCAGATGGAATCACAGTAATCAAACTGAGTATATATATGTGGAAAGATACAATACGGAAATGGGAAATCTCCATATCATCAACCAAAACAAGGTCAGGGTCAGACTGTGGAACAGATAATCAGTTGTTCAAATACAAGTTCAGACTAAAGTTGAAGAATATTAAGACAAGTCAACAAGCACTAAAATATGACCTGGAACATGTCTCACCTGAATTTAGAGACGATCTTAAGAACAGATTTGATGTATTAGACACTAATGACCTAAGACCAGAAGAGTTGTGAGGTGACATCAAGACTATCATACATAAATAAAGTAAAGGGTCATTAAAAGGAAAGGAAATAAAGCAAAGACCAAAATTGATGTCAGAACAGACTCTGACTCATGCTCCCCGGTGTAGAGATGCTAAAGTTAATGGAAGAAATGAGGAAGCAAAAGAGCTGAACAGAAAACTTCAAAGGGCAGCTCAAGAAGGCAAAGTCAAGTATTATAATGAAATATTCAAAGACCTGCAGTTAGAAAACCAAAAGGGAAGAACACCTTTAGCATTTCTCAAGCTGAAAGAGCTGAGAAGAAAACTCAAGCCTTGGCTTGCAAATATTGTAGGATTCCATAGGCAAAATATTGAATGATGCAGAAAGTATCAAAAGAAGATGGAAAGAAATACAGAGTCACTGAATTAGAAAGAAATGACTGATGTTCAGCCATTATAAGAGGTAGCATTTGATCAAGAACTGATGGAATTCCCACCCCCTCCACACACAGAGTAGACAGAGATGGGCAACTTGGACATTGGATACCCAAATGGGGAGGGGGGAACTACAAAGGCTAGAAGTGACTGGCTTACAAGCTTTCAAGAGGGAACCTAGAGCTAGGG
>NW_006408678.1:6498008-6510229 GCF_000296735.1 Chrysochloris asiatica | reverse complement strand
ATGGCAATGAAATGATATACGATGGAATGAATGTAAAACTAAAGTTCTCTCATGTAAACTATCATATAATTCACAATAAAACATTAAAAAAAAACTAATGGAATTAAAGGAAGAAATCCAAGCTACACTGAAGATATTAGTGAAAAACAAAGCTCCAAGAATTGATGGAATACCCATTGAAATTTTCAACAAACTAATGCACTCATCTATGCCAAGAAATTTGGGAGGCAGTTACCTGGCTAGCCACTTGGAAGTGATTTATATTTGTGCCCGTTCCAAAGAGAAGTGACCCAAAAGAATTTGGAAATCATTGAGCAATGTGATTATGTCACATGCAAGTGAAATTTTGCAGAAGATAATAAAAAAATGATTGTAACAATACATTGACAGGGAGCTGCCCAAAATTCAAGATACATTCAGAAGAGGATGTGAAACTATGTATATATTGCTTATATCAGATGATTCTTTTCTGAAAGCAGAGAGTTTAGCAAAAAGATGTTTACCATTTATTTATTATGCAAAATCTTTAGACTCTGTGAATCATGACAAGTTATGGATAACATTGCAAACAATGGGTATACAAGAACCTGTGTACTTAGGCCAAGAGGCAATTATTGAAACACAACAAGGGGATACCAAATGTTTTAAAATCAAGAAAGGTGTGTGCCAAGACTGTATTCTTTCACCATATTCATTCAATCTGTATGCTGAGCAAATAAAACAAGAAATTGGATTATATGGCATCAGGATTGGTGAAAAACTCATTAACAACCTGTGATATACAGATGATACAACCTTGCTTGGTGAAGGTAAAGAAGTCTTAAAATAATTACTGATGAAGATCAAAGACCACAGCCTTGAGTATGGGTTACACCTCAGTGTAGAAAACAAAAATCCTCACCATTGTACCAACATCATGATAAATGGAGACAAGATTGAAGTCGTCAAATCAACACTCATGTAAGCAGCAGTCAAGAAGTCAAATAATGTATTACATTAGGCAAATCTGCACAAGACCTCTTTAAAGTGTTTTAAAAAAAAAGAAACAAAGATATCTTTTTTTTTTTTTTTAAATGCTTCATTGTGAATTATGTGATAGTTTACATGGGAGGACATATCCCCTCCATGCATCATCCACCAACCAAAGGGTATACCCTGCAAGCCTGCCCCCTGGTCGTCAGAACACAGCCCCTCTTCCTCTCTGGGTCCAAAGTCCCCAGCCGCTCCATCTCCCCACTCTGCCTCCATCCCTGGCATCACTGCTTCTCTGGGTAGGCGCCCATTCTCTGCTCTTCTCCCTTGATGGTCCCAGGGACCTCCGCTCAAAGATATCTTTTTGAGGATGAAGTTTTATCTACCCCAAACCAAGATATTTTCAGTTGCCTCATATGCATGTGAAAGTTAGACAATGAATAAGAAAGACCGTAGAAAAATTGATGCCGTTGAGTTATGGTGTTAAAGAATATGGAAAATACCATGCACTGCTAGAAGAACAAACAAATCTGTGTTGGAAGAAACACAGCCAAAATGCTTAGAAGCCCAGATGGCAAGACTTTGTCTCTCATACTTCGGATGTATTATCAGGAGGGACCAGTTCCTGAAGAAGGACATGATACTTGGTAAAGTGGAGGATGAGTGAAAAAGAGGAAGACCCCCCCCCCCAACATGATAGATTGGCAGCTGTGATAGGCTCACACATAACAACAATTGTGAGGATGATGCAGGACCTGACAGTGTTTTGTTCTGTTGTGCACAGGGTCGCTATGAGCCAGAATTGACTTGATGGCACTTAACGACAACAACAACCAGCTATATAGGAGGGTCACAGTCTCTCCACACCATCGCCAGCATTTGCCATTTCCTGATTATTTGAATTTTGTTAATAATGTTAGAGTGAGATAACATCTCATTGTTGTTTTGATTTGCATTTCTCTAATGACTAATGATCATGAACATTTCTTCATATTTTTTGGCTGCCTGAATATCTTTTTTAGTGACGTGTCTGTTCATGTCTTCTGCCCATGTTTTCGTTGTGTTATTTATTTATTTATTTATGCTTGTACAGGTGTTATAGTTCTCTATAAATTTTAGAGATTAGTCCCTTCCTATTATGTCATTGCAATTTTTTTCCGGGTCTGTGGTCTCTTTTTACTCTTTAGATGAAATATTTTCATATATTTCAGTGTCTGATTTCTTAGGAGGTCCCAGTCATCTATTTTGTCTTCTTTTGCATGTTTTTTTTTAGTTATGTTTGATGGTACATTTATGTCATGTGTCAGAGCCCCTAAGCTGGTCCCTATTTTTTCATTGATGACCTTTATAGTTCTCAAGTTTTACAGTTAGGTCTTTAATCCACATTGAGTTTGTTTTTGTATGTGGTGTCAGATAGGGGTAATGTTTCATTTTTTTGCAAATGAATTTTCACTTTTGCCAGTACCATTTGTTGAAGAGACTATCCTCCATTTAATATGTTTTGGTCCTGTGTCAAAGACTAGCTGACTCTATGTGGATGAATTTATTTCTGATTTCTCAGTTCTGTTTCATTGATCTATGTGTCTTTTATTGTACTAGCACCAGGTTTTGACCATGTGGCTGTATAGTGGACTTTGAGATCTAGAAGTGAGAGGCCTCCAATCATGTTCTTCTTCTTAAGTACTGCTCTGCTTATCTGAGGTCTCTTTCCTTCCCATGTAAAGTTAGTGGGCAGCTTTCCATGACTGAATGATAATTTTCACACATATTTTTAATATATAATAAATGAGGGGTGATATCATGTGACATAAGGGCATTTGTTCATCTCCCTCACATAATTTAGAAGGCTTGCTGACATATTTCCGTGTCAATTCACTGAGTAATTCATTTGTTCAACGTGACATAAGGGCATTTGTTCATCTCCCTCGCATAATTTAGAAGGCTTGCTGACGTATTTCCGTGTCAATTCACTGAGTAATTCATTTGTTCAACAGTCCACTTGTTGCCAGGCACTGTCTGGGCATAGGAGATATATCGTCTTTACCCACAGCCTCGTGAAGTTAGCAGAGAATTTTGAATAATTATAACCAGTATGAAGAATATGACTTAAAAGAGAGATTGCTCAATTCTTTAGATTTGGCCCATGGGATTGGTAACTGATGAGGATTGCTCACAAAAAATAAAGAAGATGCTTGAGCTGAGTCTTGAAGGATAAGCCTCATCCAGGACGATGTTGATGGTGCTAAGTGCTATTGAATCAGTTAGGACCCATAACGACCCTGTATAGGGTTTCCGAGGAGCAGATGGTGAGCTTGAACCTTTGACCTTGCAGTTCAAAACGGCTTTGCAATCTGGTGCATTAACCCACAGCTCCACACGAGGACTCCGTCCAGGAGGCTAAGGGAAGGAAACTATTCCAAGAAGAGAGAGCAATCCTTTATAAAAGAATAAAGAAACAGGATGGCGTGTCTGAGGAACCACCAGCATTGTTCCGAGAGTTGATGCAGGATATAAGGAGGACCTAGTGCTATTTTTTTTATAAAGTAATATAGGGTCAGTGGAATGTGATGTTTCCAGATGGGAGGAACAAGGAGGAAATAGTAGAAGGACAGCTAAAACAAAAGAAGAAAGAAAAACAAAAGAATCAGACTTCATGGACCAAGAGAATAGTTTAGGTAATTCTGTCATGTAAATAGGAGATGAAAAATTAAATAAGTTACTCAAATGTTTTGGGAATTAGAGTTTTTTTTCTCTCTGAAAATTGTCATGCCATGCAGGCCACATCTCTCTGATGTGTATGTAAGTAAGACTCTAATAATGCTGACTGTCAAGTTGGAAATGCTTGCTTGGTACAATCAGAAAAAAAAGAATGTCCCTAAGGATGCTTTGAGGGTGATTTTAATGGGTTGAAAGTAATCAGAGGTAGTTGGTTAATGAGCTGTGGGAGTTATAGAAGGGTACCCAGGCTTTCCAAATGCAGCCCAGAATCCCACAAGATCTTGGTTTATTGCAGAATGTATGATATTGTATTTGTCTAGGAATAAAAGGAAGGTTAGGTGTGTGGTTTGAATGTAGGAGGGGAAAAAGAGAAAATCATTTTGGACATTTAATTCTACAAGACCCTTAATGCTTCGCTCTCATGATTAAACTAAGACACCTGGGTTAGCTCACTCTATCTTCTTTCATCCCCAGAGGATGCTTTGGCCCTACTGAGCTGCTTTTATTTTTAATTGCAGTTTGGGTCATTAGTTTCCCACTGAACAGTTTTTACACATATTCTGTTTTCATGGTATTGGTTACAGTCCCTTCAGTGTGACAGCACTCTTCCCCCTTCATCCCTGGGTTCTCCCTTCCCGTTTGTCCTTCTTTCCTGCCCCTCCCTGCCTCCTAAGATTCATTTTTGGACAAATGCTACCCTTTTGATCTCATATGGTGATTGTACTAAGGCGTGCACGTTCCTCCCTAATGTTTATAGGCATGTCACCGTATAGGTCTGTCTAGTGTTTTGCTGAAAGTTGACCACCGGAAGTGGGTTCCATTCCAGATGTGAAGGGTGTCTAAGGGTTACAATCTCTGAGGTTCTATTAGTCTGGATCAGACCAGTAAATCTGGTGTTGTATATGGTTTTGAATTTTGTTCTATATGAACTGTTTTCACCTCCTTAACTCACCATGCCAGTTTGTCACCTAGGTCTGTATGTTTTATCTGTCTGCCTGAAAAGCCCTTCTCTTAGGCTTCCTTCATCTCCGCCAGAAAACCTTCTCCAAGTTCCAACCCCACCCCCCAATTCTAGGTGTGATGCCCTCCACTGTGTCTTGATAATACTATAGTCCTGATATGACGCTATAGGATAAGCACTGAACCACAAGGTAAGTTTGAACCACAAAGTCAGTGATTCAAGCTCACCAACTGCTCCTCAGAAACCCTATAAAGTGTCATTATGAGTCAGAACTGACTCTATGGCATTTAACAACAACAACAACAGCAACAACATCATAGCTCTTCATTAACAGTATCATTCATTTTAATTATTTTCCCCTCAACTATTAGAACCCCAAAAGACCCAATTTTAAGTCCTGGTGTGGCACTGGAGCATTAGAACTGGACTGTTAACTGCAAGATTGGTGGTTCAAACTCACCATTCGCTCCCTGGGAACCCTATACCTGGTTGTGTGAGTCAGAACTGACTCACATCACTTAACAACAACAGCATGCTAGATGCTAAATGAAATTAGGAGAACCAGGTGAATGAAGAATACAGATGATGTGAAGGTAACTCACTGCACATTCATCTCACACCAAACTCAGAATTTTGTCTCCTCAGACATGGTCAAACTCCAGTGTCCCTATCTCAGTAAATGGCACCAGTAATTTTCCAGATGAAGAGACCAGAGTCTGGAAGCCATCCTTTGGCATCTCCCTCACCTCCACTACCCATATCTGATGCATATTAGAGGGCTGATAACTTTGCATCCTAACTTCTCTCTGTTTGGGCCACCATTATTTCATTTCTGAATCCCAAAAATATCCTAAACACATCTCTCTGGTTCTACTTTGCCCACTTTCAAGCCGTTCTCTCAAGTGCGTATGGAATGGTATTTTCCAAATGCAAATTGAATCATGCCATTTCACCCTGCCTGAAAAAAACTAGGTTGTTATTGTTTTTGTTGTTGTTGTTAAGTACCGTGGAGTTGGTTCCGACTCATAGTGACCCTGCCAAGGGTTTCCGAGGCTGTAAATCTTTATGGGAGCAGAATGCCTCATCTTTCTGTCACAGAACTGCTGGTAGATTAGAACTGCTGACCTTGAGGTTGGCAGCCCGACTCGTAACCGCTATGCTACTAGAGCTCCTTAGGTTGTTACTGTTAGGTGCCATCAAGTTGGTTCTGACTCATAGTGACCTCATGCACAACAAAATGAAGCCGTGCGCAGTCATGACAGCCGTACCATCATCGAGCCCATTGCCGCTGCCACTGTGCCAATCCATCTTGTTGAGAGTCTTCCTCTTTTTTAGCTGACCCTCCACTTTACCAGTCTCCAGGGACTGGTCTATCTTAATAGTACATCTGAAGTATCAGGCGAAGTCTCTTCATCCTGGCTTCTAAGGAACATTATGGCTGTACTCTTCCAATACAGATTTGTTTGTTCTTTTGGCAATCCATAGGACTTTTAATATTCTTCTCCAACATCATAACTCAAATGTATCAATTATTCTGCAGTCTTCCTTGTTCATTGTCCAAGTTTCTCATGCATATGAGCCTGTTGAAAATACATGGCTTGGGGCAGGCATATCTCAATTCTCAAACATGAACATATTAAAGAGGTCTGTAGTATTTCCCTTAGGATAAATACTAAAATAATTGTCTTGACCTTCCAGGCCTCCAATGGCCCACCATTAATGTCTTTCAGCCTCTGCTGCCTTCACTGTCTCTCACCTCTCAAGTGTGTTACAAGCTCACAACGTTTACTACAAAGAGCCTTCAAAAAATTCATGAAAAGAATCTATGATCTTTTCATTCCATTTTCCACCAACTTTAAAGCCCTTGTATATACTTTTTAACCCCCCTCTCTGGAATTATCTTTTCATTCTATTCTCAATCTAGTTTTCTCTTAATCCTTCAGGATTTAGCCCAAACCCAGTCCTACCAAAGAGCAGGTCTCCTCACTATCTACTGTTTTAGCAGCAGGTTTCCTAGATAATATTTTCTGCATTTGAATTTTTTAAATGATTCGTGTGTTATTTCATGACTGCTAATCTCGCCAGGTGAACTGGGTGCTCTGTGGAGGCATAGGACCCCTCTGGTTTTGCTCACTTTGTACCTCCAGCACCTTGTAAATGGCTTATATAAAGGCAGCCTTTAATACACATCTGTTAAGTGAATGGGGTAAGGATGAAAGCCATAAAGACAACTAGAATGATTTAATTAAATATTTTGTCATTTGAACTGCAAAATTTTGTACAGAAAAAGTTGAAAGCTGATCAAAAAACAAATAGCATTCTATTTAAATGATAGCCATATTCAAGGAGTAATAAAAGCAAACCTGTGTTTACCCAGCTTTTTAACTCAATGCCTGGTGTTATTTGGCTATAATATCTGGTATCACCGGAGCTAGAAAGGTCTTACTTTGTGCCAGACAGTATTCTAAGAACTTTATGTTTAATCCTCACAGTAATTCTCTGAGGGAGTCATAGAGACATTACCATTAGCACCATTTTACAGATAAGGAGACTGAGACACAAAGAGGTTAAGGAACCTATCCAGCTACTCCACGGAAGGAAGACCTGGTCATCAGCCTCCATCAAGATTGGTGGTGGTGGTGGTGACTATGTGCCCAGGAGTCAGTCTGACTCATTGTGGCCCTGTATAGGATTTCTGAAGCTGTAAATCCTCATGTGAACAGAAAGCCTTTATAGAAGTAGGTTTGAACTGTTGTCCTTGTAGTTAGCAGCTGAGCTCATAATGAACTATGCTTCCAGGGCTCCAGGTAAACCCTATAGCATGGGTCTACTCATGAGGTTGCCATGAGTTGGAATCAATTCTATGGTACCCAGTAACAACAGTAGCATACGGGCTGACAAAAACATATCCCACCACACACTGTTGAGAATCGTTGCTCTACTGTCTTCTATCCACTCCCTAAGATAAACTCTCGTTAACTCTGATGGCTGTGACAGCCACGTCCATCTAAGAGAGAATTTGTTGCTCTTCACCTCTTAGCCTGTGAATGCTGCCTGAGTTATCACCGCCCTTCATTCTGCAAATGGCACCAACACTAACACCCTTGAGGGGACTACTTTCTCAGGTCAATACCCATAATAAAGTTTCCTCTGCTGGTAGAACACGGAATGGGGGGAAATTCATGTCATTTTTCAAATGTATTCTTTCAAGAAATGGATCAATTCTGAATTGCCTTCCAGAAAAATACAGATAGAAAGTGGACAGTGTTTCTCCTTCTATTTTATTTATATCATTTCCATGGTTTTCATTAATTTTTATGACAATCCTTAAAAAGTGAGGTGAAGTTAAATATTGGCCTGTCTCTAATAGAAGAATCTGAAATGTATGCTGTTTTGTGTATGTGTGTGAGGATGCATTCGTTTATCCACACAATCCAGTCCAGTGTTTATTTTCAGTGCTTGAGAACTGACAGTGAAGAAACCAGCTAAGATCTCTGTGCCCTGGAGTTTATGTTCTTTAGCTGGGGGTGATGGAGGATACATTGTACATCAGTGGTTCTCAACTGGAGGTAATGTTACTCCCCACCAGCAGACATTAGAAATTGTCTGATACCATTTTTGATTGTCACAGCTAAGAGGGCTATCGGGATGGAAGGCAGGGATGCGGCAAACATCCATCCCACAGTGTACCCAAAATCTCCCACAACAAAGGGTTATCTGGCTCCAAAGTTCGAAAGCATGTTAGAAGGTGACAGTGTTATGGAAAAGAGAAAGATAGGTTGAGGAGAAGTGCTGGCTTGGGTGTGTGTGTGTGTGTGTGCAGGCTGCACTTTGAAAATGGGGTAGTCAGGGCAGACCTCATCCAGGTGTGACTAGAGACCACCATAAGGAAGTGAGAAAAGAACAGAGCACATTCCAGGTAGGAGGAGCAGCTAGAGCTAACCCACTAATATGGAAGGACATCTGCCTGTGTTGGAGGAAGAGTGAGGAGGCTCTGTGGATAAATCAGAAATGGCAAGGAGAAAGGTAATAGTGATGAGCTAGCCACCAGGAAATGTTTGAAGACCTCCCAGTACAGGAAAGGAGCGCAGCAGTGCTAGCATTATCGGACCTGTCACAGAACAGGGATGGAAGTCTGGGGCTTTTGTCTTGCTATCCCAGCAATGGTTCCCAAATCTAGAATTTCCAAAAGAAAAATGAGAAGCGCAATCAGTCATTCATGTCTAATTTGATTTTTCCTTACTCTACTGATTTATATTTGGCTTTGGTATGCTAATTGATGGAGTCCTGGTGTGGCGCTGTGGATTAATGCACCAGACTGCAAAGTCATTTTAATCACAAGGTCGGTGGTTCAAGCTCACCAGTCACTCCTTGGAAACCCTATACAGGGTCGCTGTGGGTCGGAACCGACTTAATGGCACTTAACGGTAACAACATGCTAATTTATAGACCATATTCTCTATCAAACCTTTTATGACCATTCAATGCTGGCCATTTAAATCAGGACTAATGCCTGTCCCAAGGTATTTAGCACACATCTCCTAGTAATTCATGTGTCATGTGCATAGATGAATGGACCTATAAAGAGGCCACTTGACATGAAATTTGCTTATGTGTCTTTTTCCTCCTACAAGACTGTAAGCTGAGGAATAATAAAAATGTCTAGTTAACAACAAATCAACACAGTGCTCAATGCCTAAGAAAGCTCTCACCAGGGAGAGCTTGGTGCTTGGGCCTGTAAGAGTTAACAGGGAGGGGAGAACACTGCTGGAGTGTTGGTAGACAAGAGTTTCTTGGTAACCTCCCCTGTTGTCTTTTCTGTAAGGAGCCCTGGTGGCATGTAGGATAGGCACTGGACTGCTAACCTGAGGGTCAGAAGTTCAAAGCCACCAGTCACTTCATGGGAGAAAAATGAGGCTATCTGCTCCTGTAAAGATTTAGTCTTGGAAACCCTACATAGAGTCCATGAATCAGAATCAACTTAATAGCAGTAGGCTTAGCTTTGGAATCTCCCCTGTAATCATTTGACCTTCCTTTCAGGGGAATTTAACAGTAGACTGTGGCAATAAGGTATAGATAATATTGTTGTTGTTAGGGACCATAGAGTTGGTCCGCATTCACAGTGACAACAGGAGGTCCTGTACCAACCTCACAATCATGGCTACTCTTGAGCCCATTGCTGCTGCCACTGTTTCAATCCAGCTCAATGGGGACTTCTTTTTTTCTGACCCTCCGTTTTAGCAACCATGGTGTCCTTCTCCAGAGTTTGGGCCCTCTGATAATAAAAGCAGCTAAATGACCACATTTAAGTAGTGTAGCATAATAAAAGTGATGGCAACCACCGTTTCTGAGAGGGCTTCAAAAGTTCATGGGGGGATAAATGGAAATAAAATACAATGGGATTTCCCCACAAACTTTCTGAATTCCCGTCATAGTAAACAACTTCTATATACCTAGACTATAATATTAGAACTGTGAGGATATGGTTAGTATGATGTAGTGACTTGCTTAATGCATATTAATAAACAAGAGGGATGTGTTTTCTGTACATGGCTGACACCTCACGTATGTACCAACCAAAACCATGTGGCCATAGAGTTGACTCCAATCCAAATTCAATCATTGAAAACCTTAACAGAAGTCTACCCTGAAACAGTTGCTGGAGAAGGATGTCATGCTGGGTAAGGTGGAGGGTCAGAGAAAAAGAGGAAGACCCCTAACGAGATGGATTGGCCAGGTGGCATCATTGATGGACTCAAGTGTGGCAGCGGTAGTGAGGTTGGCCCAGGATCGGACATTGTTTCGTTCTGCTGTGCATGGGGTCGCTATGAGTCGGTTCCGACTCGATGGCACCTGACAACAACAACAACCCTGACATACATGGGTTGACGTCTGTTAAGGTTTTCAGTGACTGATTTTTCTAAAGTAGGTCATCAGACCTTTCTTCTGAGATGCTTCTCAATGGACTTGGACCTTCAACTGTGGGCACCACCTGAGAGCCCACATACAGTTTTTCGGCCGCATTTACCTAGTATGAGTCTGCAAATGTGAAAATACTTGAAAGTTTTTGTAGTTTTTTGTTAAGGCATTTGAGGTGAGCTAAAAGACAGATATGATAAAAATGGCAAAATATAAGTAAATCCCAATTCTGAACCAGGGGTAATAAAATTTAGAGTTCAGGAAAAAAATGATCTCCAATTTGCAGGCCTCAATGGCCTCTATATTTGTAATAGTTGACAAATGAGCCAACACATTGGGCTGTAAACTGAGCGAGCAAAGCAGAAAGGAGAGCACAATAAATCACATGCTGCTGGTTGCCAGAAAGAAAGAAAACCAGTCCCTTTCATGAAGCAGTACTTTCCAGTATTGGTCTGTGAAATAAGTCTTGCATGGGGGCTCTGAATGAAGTAGTGCCCTCCTTAACCTCCTTCTAGCAAACACTTTGTAGAACTTTCTGGAACTGATTGTATGACACTCAACAGCAACACTATCATTATTATTGTTAGCCAAAAGTACAATGAGAATTCTTGGGAAAATTTGAAAAGTTGCACTTGGTGTGTAATGAGACAGTCTGAGGGGCTAAAGACTGATTTTGCTGAGATACTTATCTAACCTGAATTAAAATATCATTTCTTTCAACTCAATGACAACCTAAGTGTCTCATCCTTCAAGATATACTGCCATTTGACATTTTATTCATCAGTAACATATATGCAATTGGTTTTTCAACCTTCTCAGCAGAAAGAGCTAAAGATACTGATGCTTCAAATATTCATTTTGCTATATTTTCTTTAGAAGGTGTTTGGCAGTTTTCTTTTGTTTTTATCTATTCAAAATCTTTAGAGAATTCTTTAGGCAAAGAGATACAGAGATTGATTTAGATGGGATTAGCATTCTTTAGTGTGCCAATGACTTTAAGCTGTCTCAGAACACTTGTTTTATGGCAGTTACTTATTCGGCATTAGGATCCTCAATATGCAGGCTGTTGATATTGATCCATAGCATCCAGGGAAACATCAATATTCTGAAAGTTTTAAACAGAGATAAGAATGTAGCAAGCCACCCTGCCTGAGATCTATGCTTCTGAAAATGATGAGACTCCTTTATATAGAACATGACTTAATGACTACAGTTTAAGAGATGAAGAGGTAATCTAATTATGTAAGAAAAGGGCACCTGTGGGTGTCTGGAGACACAGTATTAGTTAGGGGTGTTTTCATGGTATTCCTGAGACCAGCTATGAATAAGTCACTCAGAAATCTTGTATGGTCATTTACTCGTAAGTACATTTTTTCCCCTATTTTCCAACTCATTCATTCAACAAATATTTTCAATGTCTATTATGTGCCACCAGTACTCTTAAGTCAGTTTGTCATACTGTGGTGGCGTGTATGTTGTTGTGATGCTGGAAGCTATACCACCAGCATTTTAAATACCAACAGGGTCACCCATGGTGTTCAGGTTTCAGTGGATCTTCTGGAATAAGACAAACTTAGAAGGAGAGGTGGACCACTGAAGACTTTATGAATACCAGCAGAACATTTTCAGATATGGTACCAGAAGATGAGCA
>NW_006408678.1:6490113-6496603 GCF_000296735.1 Chrysochloris asiatica | reverse complement strand
GTTGACAGGGATGGGCAACTTAGACATTGGCTAAAATGGGGAGTGGGGGAGACATAAAGGCATAAAGTGACTGGCTTACAAGTTTTCAAGAGGGAGTTTAGTTTCAGAGCATGGGGGAGAAGGTAGAATCTCCATTGAGTGGTTTTCAACCTATTTAGATGGGGCTGGTGAAAGGAGATGGGGATAAGACTCTTGTGGTTCAATATTGAGTAATTGTTATCACGACTGATTGTGATTGTTGCAACTGTAAAGGTAATCATTTTGTAGCAAAAAGAAGGGAGTGATTGAAGTTGCAGTCCAGGAGCGGAGGACCCTGGAACCATAAAGGGAGAAGAGTGGAAGTGGAGTGTGGGACCCTATTCAGAGAAGCAGTGATGCCAGAGATGGAGGCAGAGATGATGAGCAGCTGGGGACTCTAGACTCATGGAGGGAGAGGGGCTGTGTGCTGGCAGCCAGGGGGGTGGGGTGGGCAGGCTTGCAGGATGTGCCCTTTGGGTGTTTGAATGATTGCATATTCCTGAGTATTTGTACATAAAAAAAAAAAAAACAAACAGAGGGAATAGAATCAAATACTATCAAATGATGATACCTAGAGGGGATTGTAATCATTGCAATAAAACAAAATACAATTGGATGTGTAAAGCTGATGTTCTCCCATGTAAAGTATCACTCAATTCACAGTAAAAACTTAAAAAAAACATACATGAAGAAACCAAAAGGTCATTCAAAAGAAAGAAAAGACTAAAATGGATTTCAGAACAGACTGAAACTTTCTTATGAGCATTGAGATGCTAAAGCAAATAAAAGAAATAATGGAGTAGAAGAATAGTACAAAAAAATTTTAAAGAGCAGCTCAAGCAGACAAAGTCAAGTATTCTAATGAAATGTGCTAAGACCTGGAGTTAGAAAATCAAAAGGGAGGAGCATGCTCAGCATTTCTCAAGCTGAAAGAACTGAAGAAGATATTGAATACTCAACTTGTAATATTGAAAGATTCTATAGGCAGAATATTGAATGATGCAGGAAGCATCAAAAGAAGATGAAAGGAATACACAGGGTCACTGTATCAAAAAGAATTGATTGATGTTCAGCCATTTCAAGAGACAGCTTGTAATCAAGAACAGATGTTATTGAAAAAAGAAGTGCAAGCTACACAGAAAGTGTTGGCAAAAAACACGGCTCCAGGAATTGACAGAATACAGATTGACATCTTTTCAACAAGCATCTGCTTCTCTGTGCCAAGAAATTTGGAAGACAGCTACTGATAGGAAGAGATCCATATTTATGTTCATTCCAAAGAAAGATGACCCAGCAGAATGTGAAAACCATGAAACAATATCATTAATATCAGGAGGGGTTATAATCATTGCAATGAAATGATGGTTGTAAAGCTGATGTTCTCCCTTGTAAACTGTCACTCAATTCACAATGAAAACTTAAAATAACAACAACAAATACCATTCATATCACATGCAAATAAAATTTCCCTGAAGATTATTCAAAACCAGTTTCAGGAGTACATCAGCAGGAAGCTGCCAGAAATGTAAGCCTAATTCAGAAGAGGACATGGAACAAGGAACATCATTAGTGATGTTAGATGGATCTTGGCTAAAACCAGAGAACACTAGAAAGATGTTTACTTGTGCTTTATTGACTGTGCACAGACTTCAACTCTGTGGATCATAACAAACTATAAGTAACGTTGTGAAGAATGAGTATTCCAGAACTCTTCATTCTGCACATGAGGAGCCTGAACACAGACCAAGAGTCATCATTCAAACAGAACAAGGAAATACTGAATGATTTAAAATCATGAAAGGTGTGTGCCAGGATTAGATCCTTTCACCATATTTATTTAATCTGTATTCTGAGCAAATAATCTGAGAAGCTGGATTATATAAAGAAGAATGTGTCACCAGGATTGGAGGAAAACTCATTAACACATGGTTATACAGATGGCACAGCCTTGCCTGCTGGAAGTGAAGAGGACGTGAAATACTTACTGATGAAGATCAGTGATTACAGCCTTCAGTATAAATTGCATCCCAATGGACAGAAAATTAAAATCCTCACAAATGGACCAATAAATAATATCATGGTAAATGGAGACATGAATGAAGTTATAAGAGACTTCAGTTTGCCTGGATCCATAATTAGTGCTCAGTGAAGCAAAAAACCTCTTTAAAGAGTTGAAGAGCAAATATGTCAGTTTGAGGACTAAGGTGCACCTGATCCAAGCCATGGTATTTTCAGTCACCATGTGTAAATCATCACGTGCATGTGTAAATTGGACAATGGATAAGGAAGACCACAGAAGAAATGATTCATTTGAACTGTGATGTTGAAGAATATTAAAAATACCATGGACTGCCAGAAAGAACAAACAAATCTGTATTGGAAAAAGTATACCCAGAATGCTTCTTAGAAGTTAGGATGGTGGGACTTCACTTCTAATACTATGGACATGTTGTTAGGAGGAATCAGTCCCTAGAGAAGAACATCATGCTTGGTAAGGTAGACAGTCAGTGAAAAAGGGGAATACCACAAGCACCATGGATTGACACAGTGGCCGCAACAATGGGCTTAAATATAGCAATAGTGGTGATGGTAGAAGACTGGGCAGTTTCATTCCCTGTCCATGAGTTACTATCATTTGGAACAAATCCAACAGCACCTAAAAACAGCGACAACCAGAATATGTGCCAGGAATGGTACTGTAGTAGAAAAATGCTCTGAACTGTGTTTTCATAACATAAATATATATATTTATGCTTGTGTATGTTTTATTTAAATTTTTAACTTAAGTGCCATTGAGTTGGTTCTGACTCATTGTGACCCTGTATAGGGTTTCTGAGGAGCAGCTGATGGGCTTGAACTGCCAGCCTTTTGGTTCTCTGTCCAGTGTTGATCCTCTATAGTGTCACACCAGCAAGTTAAATTTGATCAGAAATAGGCTTGTTTGATTTGTCAAAAAATTTAAGTGGTACTATAAAGTCCTTCTAGGAAACTGGAGAATCTCCTAAAATCAGGTCTAGAAAAATAAGGAAGGGTTAACATAAAGGAGGAGGGGTGGACTGTGTAATATAATCACCTTGTGCATCATGTCATATGAAACAGTAGTGGTCACAAGGAACAAGGGAGACCAGAGCAGGTGCTCTGTACTAGGCTCTGTGTTGTGTTTTAATTATTCATTATCTTATTTGATCCTTTCAAAAACTCTACAAAATAATTTCATTATCCTTATTTTACAGAAAGTGGAATCAAGGCTCAGAGGAGTTATCTAATTTGCCCAAGGCCTCACAGCAACAGACAGACTTTGGATTTAGAACCCAAATCTGTCTGATCTAAACTCATGCTTTACTCATTCCATTGTTGAGTTCGTTATGACTCAAGATGACGACATACGTTATAGTATGGGGATTTTTTTTTCTTTACTTTCTTCTTTTTTTGTTAAGGAAATCAAGTTTGCCTTTTTTTAAATATAAATATTTTTCAGAATTAAATTTTATTTCACATTTATGTAAATCACAAAAAAAATTACATTTCCCTATGCTACAGCAAACAGTAGTGTATGCAAATGACCACTAATTCAAAACCATACCTTAAAAATGTCTTTATCCTTGGTAATAAGCCAGTTGCTTCTAATGAATTCTTCTAATTCCCACATCTCTCACCCACCACATCAGTTTTGTGTTTCCCATTCCTGATTATGGTGTTGCCACTACATGCTGACCATCACTGATGCTGCCATGTCTGCATCCACCATCACCACCAAATAAATCCTGTGATCCGATCTCCTCCATTTTAACCTAACTACCATGGTTTAGTTCAAGTGGTCACCATCTCTCGTCTATAAAACTGTAATAACCTCTTCATATTCTTGGCCTGTCTTCACTCCCTAACCTGCCCTTGCATTAACTCATACGTCACTTTTGTACAATTTGATGAAGGACACCCTTAACTCCTGGCATTTATAGACTATGCCATGATTCACAGAGAATCAAGCAGAGTGTGGACATATTTCAACCTTTCCTCAGCCCCTGGCTATGCAGATTAAGCAATGACTAATGTGTAATACCATGTGTGATAGCTTTGCTTCCTTGATTAACAGACTTCATTGATTAACATAAAGTTCAAATTCTTTAACATGGTGCATAAAACTGATTTTTACGGCATCTCTTTTACCCTCTCTCCTACCCCGTCTTCTTGGCTGGATGCTTTTACAGCAAGGCCATGGAAGCTGCCTAAATAGTCCCTAAGTCCTGTGTCTCCTTCCTCAAGTGTTCTTTCTTACCTATCACTGTCTGATGAAATCTTATTCTTCCCTGAGGAACCAGTTCAGATATCGTCTCCTTTATGGAAATTTTTATGTCTCATAAGGAGTCCTGGTATGGCACTGTGAGTTAATGCACCAGACTGCAAAGCCATTTGAACTGCAAGGTCAGTGGTTCAAGCTCACCAGCTGCTCCTTGGAAGTCCTACACAGGGTCGCTAGGGGTCAGAATCGACTCAACGGCACTTAACAACAACAACAAGGAGCCCGGTAGTTCAGCGGGTTAGGTGTTGGGCTGCAATTGCCTTGTTGGTGGTTCAACCCACCAGCCACTTTGCTCCTGTAAAGATTTATAGCCTCAGAAACCCTATGGAGCAATTCTATTCTGCCCTGTAGGATGCCTGTGAACCGGAACCAAGTCAATGGCAACGGGGTATTTTTTTATGTCTCAAGCAGACAACATTGGACCACAGGGCCCATTTGCTCTTGTAAATGTTTCAATTGGGGTATTGATTATGTTGTACCACAATTATTTATTTCCATGTTGCTGAGCTTCACAAAGCACAATTTAGCAGCCAAGAGTATAAGTAGAAAGACATTCCAGTCTTTACTTGAGTCTCTCACAGGACACAAAGAGAAGCCAAACACTCGGTCCTCAGCAACTGCTTGTTTAGAATATGTCCACACCAGATCATACACCAATTCAACAATCTCTGCGGGTACATTTCAGTGACACTGATTACATTCCTCAAGGTGCTTAACCGTTTCCACCATTCTTTTCTAAATTGGTCCTGCTCCATTAACATCAACTCATTGCCCCTAAATTTCCTGTCTAATCATTCCAGTTGCGTTTGTCAGTTTGATTCCATATGCAGGTAGTTACTTGTTCTGACAACTCCATTTTACACTGGTTCTGACCATAAGTGAATACCTTTTTTTTTTTTTTAATTTCCTTTTATTATCAGTATCTATAAATGCCATCTGTATTTATTTGTCTTTTGCAGTTAGACACATTACATACATATATAAACTTACAGATCATATTTTATTACATACACGCATGCATAAAATACACAAATCATAAAAATTAACTCCTATGATAAAGAAGAATGGGACAGTATTTTTGTCTGTTGCAGTCATAAATCCATTGGTGGAAAGTTCTGGATCATCTGATTTATCCCTGGGAATGGTGTTTCTAGTCAAAATCATTGAGCATTATCTGTATAGTCCTTTTCCTTATTGCTCAGATATTTTGCAGTAACATCCCACTGATTTCTGAATCTGCCTATAGACTGTAGCAAGGCATTCAGCATTTGGGTCTATGTATGCTTTTAAGCAACTAAAGTCCCTAATTTAGTTTAGAAAATTAAATCTATGTGGCAGTGTTTTGGACAGTGATTCATAAAACTGAACACCCATGAGTGAACATCTGAGAATAATATCAGCAAATTACATGCAGCTGCAACGTTTTATGTATTACATATTACAAATGATAAAATGTACACACACAAAAAGCAAGTCATGGTCACCAAAATGTGTTGTAAGTCGGGCCTACCCGTAGATAGTCCTCAAAAGAGCACAATGCTAAAGGTAGACATTTCTTTACTAATTAAATTAAACAATTTTTGAGTCCTGGTTTGTCACAGTAGGATAAGCACTAGACTTCTAACTGCAAGATCGGCAATTCAGACCCACTAGCCACTCCTTAGAAACTCTATACAAGGTCTCTATGAGTTGGAAATGCCATGGTGTAGGTCAGGCGCACTTTAGTACTTAAGCTGACATCTCTGCTCTTCAACACTTGAAAAAGGTCTTGTGCAGCAGATTTGCCTAATGCAGTATGTCGTTGGATTTCCTGCCTGCTTCTTCCATGAGTATTGATAGTTGACTGAAGAAGAATGAAGTCCTTGACAACTTCAATTTTTTCTCCATTGACAAGAATGTTGTTTATTGATCCCTTCCAATCAGTTGGCCAGATAGTTGTTGTCCAAATTTCTTGGCATAGATAAATGAGTGCCTCCAGTGTTGCCTCACTTTCTTGAAAGATTTCTATTTTTATTCCATGAATTTCTGGTGCCTTGTTCTTTCCCAGTTCCTTCAATGCACCTTGAACTTCTTCCTTCAGTATCATTGGATCATATGTTACCTCTTGAAATGGTTGAACATCAATCATTTCCTTTTGGTACAGTGACTATGTATTCATTCCATCTTCTTTGA
>NW_006408678.1:6434002-6483558 GCF_000296735.1 Chrysochloris asiatica | reverse complement strand
GTGAAGTCCATGTATATAGTTGTCTTTTATGTTGTTTTAAAAAGGTATTTGCAAAGAAGAAGTCATTGATCTTATAAAATTCTATCATGTGATCTCCAGTATCATTTCTATCATCAAGGCCATATTTTCCAACTACTGATCTTTCCTGTTTGTTTCCAACCTTTGCATTCCAGTCACCAGTAATTATCAACACATCTTGATTGCATGTATGATCAATTTTAGACTGAAGAAGTTAATGTTGTTGTTGTTGTTAAGTGCCGTCGAGTTGGTTCTGATGCATAGCAACTATGTATAGGGTTTCTGAGGAGTGGCTGGTGAGCTTGAACTGTTGACCTTGCAGTTCAAACTAACCTTGCAGCCCAACACATTAGCCCACAGCATTACACCTGAACACAGAAGTTGGTAGAATTCTTCAATTTCATTATCACTATAGGAGTAAATTTTAAAAGTAGTGATATTAACTGGTCTCCCTTGTAGGCATGTAGATGTTATCCTGTCACAGACACACTTGTACTTCAAGACAGACCTTGGAATGTTCTTTTTGATGATGAATTTTATGCCATTCCTCTTTAGATTTTCTTTCCTGACATAGTAAACCATGTAATCGTCAGATTCAAAATGGCCAATACCAATCCGTTTCAGTTCACTAATGCCTAGGATGTCAATGTTTATGCCTTTCATTTCAAGTTTGTCAATTTCCAATTTTCCTAGGTTCATACTTCACACATTCTATATTCTGATTATTAATGGATCTTTACAGCTGTTTCTCTTTGTTGTGTGTTTTGCCTCATCAGCAAATGAAGGTGCTGAAAGCATTACTTCACTCGTGTCATCACAGTCAACTCTACTTTGAGGAGACAGCTCTTCCTCAGTGATATTTTGAGTGCCTTGCAATCTAAGGGGCTCATTTTTCAGCAGTATATCTGACAATATTCTGGTGCTCATCATCATGTTTCAGTATACAATATTCTGGTGTTACCTGACAGTGTTCCATTGCCATTCATAATGTTTTCAGCAAGCCTATATAAGGTTTCTGAGGAGTAGCTGGTGGGTTTAAACTACAGACACTGTGTTATCAGTCCAGTGCTTATCCTATTGCATCATACCTGGACTCTGAAATACAACTAGAAATGACCATATGTATCACTAACAAAAAATGTTTCACAATGTTTTATATTTCAATAGTTTGTCACCTTAGTCCTAAAAAGAGGCTTGAAAATATTTACCAAGCAAATGAAAAAATTTAGGATAAACACTCTACTTGTGAATCACAAGGTTGGCAGTTTGAGCCCACCAGCTGCTCAACAGGAGAAAGATGAGATGTTCTGCTCCCACAAAGATTTGCAGCCTCAGAAACCTTATATAGAGTTCCTACGAGTTGGGACCAACTCATTGACACTTAACAACAACTCCCCACTTAGTCCACATGGTTAATTCCAAAGACCAGGTCATTAGGAAAAAAAATCAGACATTATGTGAAAATGGAGGATGACCACATCAAATCACAAAATGGAAGATGATTACATCATGACATAAATACCAAATTAAATCATAATATTACTGCCAAGTTACATCATCAGGTTCTTGTCAAACCATAGAGCATTATGGCCTAGCCAAGTTGACACTTAGTCTTAACCATTACAACCAACATTACTCCCACCTTGCACCTCAGCATTTGTTACTGCCAGGCGCACATCAGTAATGAGCAAAATAGTCTGATACTGGAATTTTCATTGTTGCTGTAAATATAAAATGTTAGATAATAAGATAGTCAATAAATGAGGAGTAGACAATCCTGAACATTCCTGATTTAATCTGATTTGGGAAGTTAAGGAAAACCAGGCCTGGTTAGTATTTTGATGGGAGACTACCTGGGAATACCAGATGTTGCAGACTTTTAGAGTTCTGTTGTGGTTCTGTAGGATAAGCACTAGACTGCTAATTGTGAGTTAAGTGATTCAAACCCACCAGACACTCCCCAGAAACTCTGTACATGGTTACTGTGAATCGGAACCAACTGGACTGCATTTAACTATGACAATAATAAGGTGTATTATGTTTTGGTCTCATAAGCTTCTCATCCATTTACCCATAACAAGTGTACTTAAGAAGCTAGTTATTGCCCTATAGTAACCCAAAGCCCAGAAAATAATCCTTGTCACATAAAAAATGAATTGATTGCTTTGTTCCTTGTTAGATTTTTACTAATTTATTTATTAATATGATGTAACATTGTTAACTTTAATTTATATTCTCAAATTAATAAAAACGTAACAAGAAACAAAACAACTATCTCATTTTTTTATGACAAGGAATATTTTCTGGGCTTCAGCCTACCACAGGAAAATAAACTTGTTATAAAAGAAGTCTCTATTTGAAAGTCTAATTAGAAAGTTTCCTGAAATATTTTTAAGGCATTAACCTTTGCTTTTCTTTTTTGTATATTGAAATAATGCAACTTCAACCATCAAAGAAGACTTATATAACAGTTATCTATTTTTACATAACAATCCCCTCAAAACTTAATGACTTAAAACAACAGCCATCTTACTTGTTCTTGATTTTTATATTTCAGTGATTTGGGCTATGTTCAGCTGGACAGTTCTGCTGATCTCACCTGGAATACCAAGTGTGCCTCCAATCATTTTTTTTGCTCAACAAAAATTTGCTCAGTTTTTGCTCCAAAATTGTCTCATGTGTCAGGTACCAGAGAGGCTTTCTCTAGAGAGGCTAGCCCTGGTTTCATTATATCAGCAACCTAGGGACAGCATTTAAAGAGAGCAAGAATGGAAACCACAGAGTCTAACCTAGGATCAGGACCCTCAGAAAAATTACATCTGCTACATTCTATTGATAAAAGCCAATGACAAGAGCAGCCCAGGTTCAGGAGGTAGAGTGATAGACTAGCTCTTGATGAGCGGAGTAAGAAATTCACATTGCCAAGGAGCACGTGTATACTGAGGGGAGGAATTGTGTCCATTTTTGGTAACCTACTACAGTCTTCCTTCTGGCTGTAATTTATTCACATTCATCCCACATAGAAAATATACTCATATTTATCTTTGCTGTTGTTGTTAAGTGCCGTCGAGTCGATTCTGACCCATAGCGACCCTGTATAGGGTTTCCTAGGAGTGACTGGTGAGCTTGAACCACCAACCTTGCAGTTCAAATGGCTTTGCAGTCTGGCGCATTAAACCCATATCACCACACCAGGACTCCGGACACCCAAAAGTTTCATCCCAACTACAGCACCAGGCTCAAAGTCCAGGCTCTTATGTTTTGCATCAGGTTCAGTTGGACATGAGAATCCTTGGATGCAGCACCTCAAATGTTCAAATTCTTGAACCAGAGACCTGTGAACCAAAAAGACAATTTGTCTGCTCCCCACATTCCTATCTGCAACAGACACTCCCATTCATAAAAAGAGAGGAGTACGACACTTGTAGCAGATCCGGAGGCATTTTGAAACCCAGCTGGACTCATGTTTCAGGCCCCTGTATTCCAAGGGCAAGAAACATGCTGATTGGTTATCTGGTTGTATTCTCTACTTTGACATATGTCTTAGGTTTTTAAATTTACAGAGATGACTAAATTCTCTGATTCTGAAATAATCACATAGCACCATCTATACCAAGGGTGAGGAATGTCCCGCCCACGGGCCATATAAGGCCTAAAAATCATTTGGTTTGGCCCTGCTAAGGTAACCACAATTCCAGACATCACATTTTTTTGTTGTTGTTAGGTGCCATTGAGTCGGTAGCGACTCTATGCACAACACAGCGAAACACTGCATGATCCTGGGCCAACAACCTCACTACTGTTGCCACGCTTGAGTCCATTGATTCTGCCAGTTTGCCAATCCATCTCACTGGGGGTCTTCCTCTTTTTCTCTGACCCTCCACCTTACCAAACATGATATCCTTCTCCAGCGACTGTTTCCTTCTGACAATATGTCCAAAGTATGAGACATGAAGTTTGGTCATCCTGGCTTGCAAGAAGCACTCTGGCTTGCATGTCTTCCAAAATGGATCTGTTGGTTCTTTTGGCAGCCCATGGCACTTTTAACATTCTCCTCCAACACCATAACTCAAAAGCATCACTTCTTCTACGGTCTTCCTTATTCACTGTCCAGGTTTCACATGCATACGAGGTTATTGAAAATAACATGTATTGGGTCAGGCGCACCTTAGTCCTCAAGCTGACATTTTTGCTCTTCAACACTTTAAAAAGGTCTTGTGCAGCAGATTTGCCTAATGCAATACATCATTTGATTTCTTGACTGCTGCTTCCATGAGTGTTGATAGTTGATCCAAGAAGAATGAAGTCCTTAACAATTTCAATCTTTTCTCCATTGATAAGAATGTTGTTTATTGGTCCAGTGGTGAGGATTTTTGTTTTTACATTGAATGCAATCCATACTGAAGGCTGTACTCTTTGATCTTCATCGCTAAATATTTTAAGTCCTCTTCACTTTCAGCAAGCAAGGTTGTATCATCTGCATATCATAAGTAACCCACCATGCTACCCAAAAATAACCAAGATGTATTTCTCTAAAAGTAGTTTCACACATAAAGCATAATTATAAAATGAAGCTAATTTTTAGGACTTTAAGGTTGGAAAGAATGAAGAATTTATCTATGATAAAATGTAACTGTTTCTGGAGTAGCTGTTGGACTTTGGGGTAATGGGAAATAAACAGTCCTGTGGTTTACTTACTCATTCAAGTCATTGATATAGTAGGGAACAAGGCAGACAAAGGCCTACCTCATAGAAATTGTATTCTATAAAGGAGAGGACATTGAGCATGTAATCACCCTTCCTCAACCCCTAATTTTAAAAAATCCAGAGTAAAATGTATAAAGTAAATAAAACAAAGTAATGAGAGAGAGAATGGCATATGGAATGGGAGAGTGACTGTCTTAGGTAGGATGGTGACATTTGAGACTCAAATGTTGGGAAGAAACAAGTTATGCATAATTCCGGGAATAGCTTGAACCAAAACCCTGGGAAATACCAAGCTGGCCTTGCTCGAGAGACAGAGGAAGGACATTATTACTGGTTGACAATGAGCAAGTGGTAGAAAGGAAGAAGTGAGGTCTTCAATGCATCAATTCATATAGGAAGCCAGGACATGTAGAATGTCGTGGACAATTGGAAAGTAGTGTGAACTCGGTTCTGAATCTATAGAAAGTCATTGGAGAGTTTTAAGCAGGAGAGGGATAAGCTTTTACTTCTCTTTTAAAAGATCATGGGTAATGTTGTTCTTAGTTTGTTAGTGTTGCTATAACAGATATACCAAAAGTGAGTGGCTTTAAATAACAGGAATTTATTTGCTCACAGCTATGAAGGTTAAAGTCCAAGTTAGGATCTTGACCATGTCAATATCTTTCTTGTTGGTATCCTCTGATGTTTTTTGTATTTTTTTGCCTTGTAGATGATCCTCTCGTGGCATCCATCTTTCCTGTTCATTTGTTCTTCTGTGTTTTTGCTGCTCATTTAATAATTCAGAAGTGATTAGGTTTAGTATTAACCCTACACTGATATGACTTATCCTGGGTGATTTATCACAGATTAAAGTACATCATGGAAAGATTAAAGTGCATCCTGGGTGATTTATCATAGATTAAAGCACAAGGTGGCCCAAGGCCATCTGATTTAACCACTTATCAAATCATGACAGTGTGTGGCCAGATTTTAACACGTTTTCGGGGGGGACATACTTCAATCCATCACAGTTGTGTAGTGGGTGAATGACAGGGAGAAAGAATGAATTAGAGAGAAGAATTAAAAAGCTACTGTAACCGTCTTGGGGAAAAAAAAAATCAAGGGAGTTGGGTAATAAAAAGTCCGCTTCAAGGTATTATTTAGGAAGAAGGACCCAAAGAACTTGATGGGTTGGATGTTGAGCTTGAGAAAAATAAGATATCAAGGATGCATCTCAAGTTTGTGACTTGAGATATTGGCTGTATAGCAATGCAAATTTTTAATGGGAAAGAGCAGGTTTTTCTTTTACAAGGGTACAGATCAAAAGTTCTGTTTTGGTATGTTTGGTTTGAGCATTCTTAGTCTTCATGTGAAACGTCAGGTAAGCAGTTAGATATATGAGCACAGTATTAACCAACTGAGCTTGACTGTCTGTCTCAGTACATTTAGTCTTACTTTGTGAATATTTAGCTCTGTCCTTGGGCAACTAAGCATTATGACTCATTTTCCTGACAATTAGCTGATACCCAAAGACATTAATGACTTCTCTGAGGTCACACAACTAAAGTGAAAGAACAGAACTAGAACTTGAGTCTTCTAACAACATATATATACATAGTCCTGTAGGATGCTCCTCACCCCTTGCCCACTCTTCTGCTCTAATTGTGACTAAAGGGAAATGAAGGTAAAGAGCCCATTGAGGCTACAGGTAGGCTCTGCCCACCTGAGCAGAGTTGTTAGGTGCTGTAGAGTTGGTTCTGACTCATACAGACCCTGTATACAATAGAGCGTAACACTGTCTAGTCCCATGCCTTCCTCAAAAATTGTTGCTCTGTTTGAGCATGTTGTTGTTGCCACTGTGTCAGTCTGTCTCATTTATCATTGACCCTTTATTCTCCCAAGTGTGATGCCCTTCTCCTAGTGACTAGACTTGTCCTTCCTGACAATATGTCTAAAGTACAAGAGAGAAAGTCTTGCTGTCATTGCTTCTAAGGCGCAGTCCAGCCATACTTCTTCCAAAGCAGATTTGTTCATTCTTCTAGCAGTCCATGGTACTTCTAGGATTCTTCACCAACACCGTAGTTCAGATGGATTGATTCTTCTCCAGTCTTCCAGAGTATCATGCACAGTTTAGGCAATTCTTTGGCTGTGCAGTCATGAATGGAGGCTGTTAACGATATGTGACTATTTTAATTTAAATGAGCATAAAATTAAAATTTTACTTTCTTACTTGTAGTAGTCACATTTCAAGTGCTCAGTACTTACCTGTGACTAATGGGTACTATGTTGGCTAGCACAGATAAAAAACATTTTCATTATCTCAGAAAGTTCTATTCAACAGTGCTTGTCGCTAGATAATTCAAACTCATATGTCCCTTAGTTTCACTAACTTGTGAAGGTATTCTAGCATTACCCTAATAGATGTGGTCTACGATGGCAGAAAGAGAGATGGTTGTGATCTGCTTCAAAGGTAATACACTTTATAATAAGTGGACTTTACACCCAGAAGCAATGAACAACTTTCCCCAATTCACACCATTGAATGTTTGTGTGTTTCTCATTGTCTAATAAGAATAGAGGTTGCTCTGGGTAAAACTATGTCCTTTCCACCACTGCATTCAAATTCAAAACACACACTCAAAACCTCAAAATACACACATAACAACCCTTAACGCTTTCCAACATCCTTCTGCCTCCATATATGCATACATATTCTCCATGCACACAGCTTTGCACAGAGCAAGTATAATGCTTTTTTTGTTAAACAGTCGACCATATGACAATACTTTACAACACTGCTGTGGATAGTTGACCACAGGAAGAGCTTATCAATGAAGATCACATAATCCCAGTTCCAGGTCTGTAGCTAAAACTCAGTTTCATACTCCTTTCCCATTTCCTTCCTTCCTGGCAAAGAAGAAATTGGTTGCCGCAACATACCACCCTAACCCAGGAAATGAAAATTCAGAGCTTCTCACCTACAGTGAAAGCAGGAGACCTGGGACCTGAAAGTGGGCATGAGATCCAGGCTCAGGCCTGCTCATCACTTAGCAAGCAAAAAGCAGGACCTTCCTTATAGGGTATAACAGGGAATCTAAAAAGCCCTTCACACACACATGTGCACACACAGACAGGCAGAACCATACTGCCAACTGTCCCCTTCACAAATGAGTGAGAAGATTTGAAACAAGACAGATGGTTTTTAATCCATCCTTGCCACCTGCTACTTATGTATCTCTGGGCATATTATGTAAACCCTCTGTGGTGGTGAAAATTAGGTATCAACTTCGCCAGGCAGTGATCTTCAGTGGTTTGGCAGATACTATGTAATCATCCTCCATTTTGTGATCTGATGTGTATAGCCAGCCAGTTGAAAACAGCTTCCTTGGGAATATGGCCTGCATCCAGTAAGGGGCTTCCAAAGTTTGTGGGAAAATGCCATTATGTTTTTATTCCATTTTTCCAAGAACTTTTTGAAGCCCTTTCACATTTATGGATATTCTGGCAAAGCTCTCTCTCTCAATATTTCAACTATCTTGTCAACCTCTGACCTCCAGTTCCGGGACTTGAGCCAGCAGCCTGCCATCTGCGCTGCAGATTTTGGGTTCATCAGTCCATGCAACCATGTGAGTCAGGAGAAACCACCAGCCTGTCTCCTGGCCCATGTGCTTAGGACTTGCTAGCCTCCATAATAGTATGAGACATTTTCTTGAAATAAATCTCTGTACTCATACACTTCAATGGTTTCGCTTCTCTAGAGAACCCGGCCTAATTTACCCTACAAGGGAGCAGGATGAAGAGGTGTTTGTTTAGAACCTTGATCACGGTACTTGTTGCTTAGGGCTGCCATAACAAAATACCACAAGCTGAGTGGATTATAAAATCAGAAATTTATTGTCTCACAGTACTGGAGACTAGTAGTTCAAATTCAGGAGTTCAGCAGAGCCATGCTTTCTCCAAGAGCTCTAGAAGAAGACCTTTCTTGTCTCCCTCAACTTCAGGTAGCCCAGGTGTTCCTTCTAGAAGAATGTCCTCTCTTATAAGGACACCATTCAGATGGCATTGCAATTCACCCTACTCCAGTATGATCTCATGTTAACAGAACTTAGAACAGCTTCAAAGATCTCATTTTCAAACAATGTCAGATTCATAAGTTGTTGTTTTGTGCTGTGGAGTTGGTTCCAACTCATAGTGACCCTGTATAGAGTTTCCGAGGCTGTAAATCTTTACTGGAGCAGAAAGCCTCATCCTTCTCCTGCAGAACAGCTGGTAGTTTCGAACCGCTGACTGTGAGATTAGCAGCCCGATTCGTAACCACTATGCTACCAGACAAGGGGTTAATACTTCAACTTATCCTTTGGGGGGTGGGGGCAGGGAACACCATTTAATCCATAACAATCGCATAGTTGGCCATCAACCAATTCAGCTGTTTATTTCTTTCCTCACCCCTCAGAGTGAAGGAGAGAAAAAGATCTAGAAGAGAAGTTTCAGTACCTGCTTAGAATTTCTTTTCCTTGTTCAAATATTTCACATTTGTATTGGTGGTGCTATTTTGTATCGGTGGCACATTCATATGGTCAAACACTCTTAAGTGAGTACAGTGAGGTTTCCTTCCAACTGCTGACTCCCAACCACCTAGTTCACCTCCTTAAAGGCAACCAGTGTTTGCAGATGTTTATATATCCTTCCTTAGGCATTTTGTATCTGAAAAGCAAATATGTATGGCTGTACATTTATATCTGTGTACTTCCATATATGCATATGTTTTCCTCTTTGAAACTTAATAACTGAATGCCTATTTTGAACCTTATTTTTTTTTCCGGTAGCATCATGATGATTTTTCATATCTACACTTGACACCCTTAACCTCTTTACAGCTAACCTCTTTACAGCTGCAAAGTGTTCCATTGCAGAGTTCTAACATAATTTATTTATCTTCTCTCCTCCCCACCCACCCCTGCTGATGAATTATTTAGACTGTTTGCAGACATTTGCTATGATAACCTATGCTGCAATGACCAACCTTGACCTTCTATTATTTTGCACATGGATGGTTGTGGTTTTAGAATACATTTCTATAAGAGGAATTGCTGGGTGTTGAAGAGATTTGCATAATTTCGATTGAGCTGATGAAATGGTCACCGTAGGTTTTGGACCAATTTGCATTCCCACTAGCTATGTAGAAGAGCAGAGCCGAGCATCTTTGTCTGCTAGGACCACCATAACAAAATACCTCAATATGGGTGGCATTGAAGAACAGGAATCTATTTTCTCACACTCCTGGTGCTAAAAGTCCAAATTCAGGGCATCAACAGGGCCATGCTGTCTCTGTAAACTCTAGGAGAAGATCCAGCCGTGTCTCTTTCAGTTCCTGGGCTGGAGATAGGACCTCATGTGCTGTCTTTCTTTGTAGGTCTCTATGCCTGTTCTGTTCTTCCTATTAAGAAACAAATAGCACTCAGAAAGGTTTAGGAATTAAAGCCTCTCTAATTTAGTAGTCCTGGTGTGGCTCTAGGTAAGCACTGGACTGCAAGGTCAGTTTGACCTTGGAATTCAAACTCACCAGGTGCTCCTCTGAAACAATATAATGCATTTGACAAATCAGCTGCAAAAGATCTCTGTAAAGTATCAAAGAACAAAGATTTCACCTAGAAAATGTCACTAAGGTGCGCCTGACCTCCATGGTATTTTCAGTTGCTTCACATGGATGAGAAAGCTGGACAGTGACTAAGGAAGACGAAAAAAGCATTAACATACTTGAATTATGGTGTTGGCAAAGAGTTTTGAATGTAGCATGGGCCACCAGAAGAATGAACAAATCCGTTTGGAATAAATTCAGTCCAAACATTCCTTAGGAGTGAGTATAGTGAGACTTGATCTCATGTACTTTGGACATGTTATCAGGAGGGACCAGTCCCTGGAGAAGTACATTGTTCTTGGTAAAGTAGAGGATCAGTAAAAAGAGGAAGATTCTCAACAAGATGGATTAACAGAGTGGCCTCAAACAGCAATGATTGTAAGAATGACACGGGACTGTGCAGTGTTTTGTTCTATGGTTCATAAGGTCACTATGAGTCAGAACTGACTCAACAGCACCTGATGCAGTAACAACAATTCACTTCATAATAGCAAGTTCTAAGCCTATTTGTACATCCAATGCCACAGGAATGGGTCCTAAACTTGTTATCTACAGAACGGCTCAGCTTATGTGTGCATGTAACAGAGAGATTTCATTTGAAGATTGTTGTAAGTAAGAAAATCTTGAGAATCATGATGTTGAGATCACGTTGCCATTTCTCAACAGCCCAGCAGTTTGGAGGCATGGTTAAGAAAGTAAGAATTGCTCCACACCCCACAAGAAGATCTTTAGAAAGGCAGTGTGCAGGGCATGTTTCCCTTGGTAGTTGGAACATAGGTGTGAACAGACAGCTTTCTGAGAATAGATATAAGGAGGTGAGATTTGGCCTCATTATCCCCAACATTCTATAGGGTTTCCAGTAGCTGAGCTCATTTGTTAGCTCATTTGAGTCAATTTTAAGGACTTGGCATGTGCCAAGCCTTGTAGTAATGCTTAAAATGCTGGATAGTTCCTGCTTTCATCCAGCTCAAAGAAGGATGTCAAACATGTGGGCAGACAATGTGGGTATCACATAATAAAAGGAACAGTAGTAAGGACAAACAACTCTGAGAGCTTATTAAATTCCAAATTCTGGAATTTAATAATTCATCTCACCAAAGTCTGCAAAAGTGTGTACAAATCTATATGAGAGTGATTATGGTGTAAAGTAATGCCCAGAGAAGTTAAAGAACAACCCCAGCACCACATTGTAAATGGAAAACCAAGGATTATATTGAAATCTATTTGACTTCAACATCTTAAGGAAAGACAGAGGTGATGTCAGAGCACATTATAGGGATGAAGTGAGGATAGGGGGGTCAAGATAAATCCTTGGAGGGAAATGTGGTCTGAGTTAAGGCTCAAACGATGAGTGGAAGCCAGGAGGGCCTCTCAGTCAGAACTTGTCTTGGGTTGATCTCAAGGAGAATCAACCTCCAGGAGTCAGAATATTTTTGACATACGGAGGCAAGTGAGAGTAGAGACTAAGAGAAAAGCCTCTTGAACCAGACTTAGTTCCAATTCTGGCTCTGCTCTCATTAACGGAATGACTTTGAGCATGTAACTTATTAATTAACCTCTCTGATTCTACAACTGTGATATGTGGCTAGTAAGTACTTGTCTCATGAGTAGTTGGAAGGGTTGAATGAATTAACATATCCAGAGTGCTTAGAATAGAGCCTGTTGTTGTTGTTGTTGTGTGCCGTGGAGTCTGTTCTGACTCATAGCGACCCTGTACAGGGTTTCCGAGGCTGTAAATCTTTATGAGAGCAGAAAGCCTCATCTTTCTCCTGTGGAGCAGCTGGTAGTTTTGAACTGCTGACCTTGTGGTTCGCAGCCCGATTCGTAACCACTAAGCTACCAGAGCTCCTTTAGAATAGAGCCTTGCTTATTCTAAAAAATAAACGCACACCTTATACATATGCTTGCTCCACTGTAGAGTATACCAGTACAAGTGAATGGAAGAAGGAAAGCATGATATTGAAGCTCATCTATGGTGTCTATTATAGAAAATGCTTCCATGAGCTTGTGCGATGTAATGTGTTGCTATAAGATGAGAGGAAGCAGAAAACCATTTAAAGGAGGAGGGTGATGGACTTTTAGCCCTGAATTGTCCTGTTAAGCATGGTTGTGCGTATCAGTTTCATACATCATCTAAAATTGAGAGCCAAAAATGGACTTATTTATTGGTTGTCTGTTTCCGTGACATCTTTATTTGGTATTGAAATGCAATGGTCTGTCACCAATAAGGTGATATAACAGAGAAGGATAAAATAAAAGGAACACATTAAATATAACTCTTGGCTTCCCACTCTTTCTGTTTGATGCTATAAAATGTTTCCAGAACATTCTAGGTAAAGTATAAGGTAAGTGTTGCAGCTTCCTCATTTTACACACGTAACATTTATTTCTCATCTACCAAGTCAGATTACTTTTTCTGAGAATAATGTTCTATGACAAAATCCAAGAGAAATGTGAGAGAAAAACACTTCAAGGAATCACTTTTTGTGATTTATATGTGTTCTTAAATTACCTGGCCCTTCTCTTCGTTATATGTTACAACAATACTCACATTCCAAACCCTGTTTCTAAACTAAACCCAAGCTTTGCTCACCTTTCCTCTAGTCCAGCTTTTTTTTTTTCTTTTCCTCCCTTTGTTTGAACAATTTTTGAAATTCCATAGTCTTCCAGAAAAAATTTAATAGCAATTTCCCCTACATAAGCCCCTTGTTTTTCCTATTGTTTTTTTTTTGTTGTTGTTGTTTTGTGCCGTGGAGTTGGTTCTGGCCTTATAGCTACCCTGTATAGTGTTTCTGAGGCTGTAAATCTTTGTGGGAACAAAAATCTCATCATCCCCCCACAGAGCAGCTGGTAGGTTCAAACCAGCAACCTTGTGGTCCGCAGTACCGTGCTTATCCTGCAAAGCCACTGTGTGCCCCTTTGAGTCTCAGATACTCCTATTCAAAATCTTGTACTGAGTTCCAGCCACTAACTAGATGATGTTGTTATTGTTGTTGTTGTTGTTGTTAAGTGCCGTCGAGTCAATTCCAATCCAGAGCCACCCTGTATAGGGTATCCGAGGAGCAGCTGGTGAGCTTGAACCACCAACCTTGCAGTTCAAATGGCTTTGCAGTCTGGCACATTAGCCCCAGCGCCACACCAGGACTCTGTGGGGCTACAGAAATTGTTATGATGTAGCCTTTTGTACCCAGGGAGCTCATAGTCTTGTATGGGAGAAAGTCATGCAAATGTAGGTTGAATCTGCTCCTCTTTGTCATGTAATCATGTTCATTTTGCTTTATGGTCTAGCTTCCCTGCCCACTAGACTGTGAACTTCTCAAAGATGTGTAGTATCAGTTTTGTTTGTTGTTGTTAGGTGCAGTCTAGTGTCTGGTTGGTTCCAACTCATAGTAACCCTTTGGACAAGAGAATAAGACCTCTACATGATCCCATGCTGTCCATACAGACATTGCTATATTTGAACCCATTGTTGCATCTTATTGAGGGTCTTCCTCTTTTTTGCTGACCCTCCACTTTACGAAGCATGATGTCCTACTCCAGGGACTAGTCTCTCCTGAAAACATGTCCAAAGTACATGAGATAAAATCTCACCATCCATGTCTCTAAGGAACATTCTGGCTATGCTTCTTCCAAGACAGATTTATTCATTCTTCAGGTAATCCATGCTATACTTACTATTCTTTACCAACATTATAATTCAAATGCATAATTCTGTTTAGTTTATACCACTGCTTAATCAGTACCTTATATGTTCTTGTTGTTGTTAAGTGCTGTTGAGTTGGTTCCAACCCATAGCTACCCTGTACTGGGTTTCTGAGGAGTGACTGGTGAACTTGAACCACCGACCTTGTGGTTCAAACCAACTTTGCAGTCCAGCGTATTAACTCACAGTGCCACACCAGGACTCTGTACCTTATATAGTATCCTCAATAAACATTGTTGAAACAGTAGATGAATGAATACCAAAAAACATTACAGTTTTTATATAAACGCATTCATGTGCTTGGAAGATAAGAGACAACCCAAGAAAGAAAGTATTAAACTCCTTTTGGGGCAATAGGGTTTAGACGGTTGGGGAAACTTGCTCAGAGGACTTCTGAGCTGGGTTTGAGGGGGATGGCTACCAACATTTATCATCTTTGCATGTTATCCAGCATGAGCACCCAGTAAATGTTTGATAAGTTAATGTATTTGACAGTTTATGGAAGAATGACACTTATAATATCTCTAATATGATGCTATTTACCACATTCCTGGGAAAGGATGAAAATGGCACTGATGCTGGACTTTGTGATTTATTCTCCAGCAAACCCTGGATCCTCTCTGTCAACTGTAGAATCTCTCAGTTTGTACTAACATCCCTAGAAAACCCTGTGCCAGCTGTGTGTAAAGCCCTGTGACAAACTCTGGGGACAGATGGACCACTGGCTGATAACAACAGAGATATTATCTTACATGTCTTTTGAGGAGAGATCCCATCCAGGAAAAAACATGGGAGAGGAAGGAATAGAGGCAGTTTTTACACTTGCCCTCTCATCTCACTACAGAGCTACACTCATCCTCTACCTCCTATGTCTACCCAAGCCAGTTTCAGACCTTAAAGCTCCTGAAATAACAGATTGTTACGACATGGGAGAGGTGGTCGAAGATAAAGAGAAATAAAGACAAAATGAAATTCCATGTGAATTTATTTAATGGGCTTTCTGAGAAAAAATATATGAGACCTAGACTTCCTATTAGTTTAAGGTTGATGTTGTTTTAAAATTTATTTAGCTTCAGCTCCTTCCTGACAGAATGAGGTTAATGCTCAGGACACTGTGAACCAAAACTCCTCAGATTTGTGGCTCTGTGGCCTCTGGTGTGACCTCTGGACTTCCTGATGTTTTTCCAGACCCAGCCTCCCTATGACTGGCTGAAAAGAACCCCATTTGAGTAGTGCCAAATTATATCAAAGATTACTATTCCCGTCACCTCTGATTAATCCTCTGCTTGTGTTTTCCAATATGTGTGTGCAGCTTCATCATACACAACAAAGACACGTTCTTCAACAATGCCACAAGAAGTAGAATTGTGCACCATATTTTACAAAGAATAAAGTATGAAGAAGGGAAAAACAAAATTGGTAAGTAGTGTATTATTGTACTTATGTGCTATTGAGTTGGATCCAAGTCATGATCCTGTATAGGGTTTCTGTGAGTGGCTGGTGGACTTAAACAGCCAGCCTTGCAATGAACAGTCCAATGCTTATCCTATAGTGTCAATGCATAGCAGGTTATACATTGAGCTGCTAACTGTAAAGTCAGCAGTTCGAGTACACTAGTTGCTCCATGGGAAAAGGATGAAGCTTTCTGCTCCTATAAAAATTTGTTGTTGTTAAGTGCCATCAAGTCGGTTCCAACCCATAGCGACCCTATCTGTATAGGGTTTCTGAGGAGCACCTAGTGAGCTTGAACCACCGACCTTACAGTTCAAAGCAACTTTGCAGTCCAGCACATTAACCCACACCTTCACACCAGGACAGCCTCAGAAACCTTATGTAGAGTGTCTGTGCTGCTGTGTGCCTTGGAGTCGGTTCCGACTCATAGCAACCCTGTACAGGGTTTTCAAAGCTATAAATCTTTACAGGGGCAGAAAGCCTCATCTTTCTCCCACGGAACAGCTGGTAGTTTTGAACCACTGACCTTGTGGTTCACGGCCCTATTCGTAACCACTACACTACCAGAGCTCCTTAGAGTGTCTATGAGTCAGAACCAATTCCATGGCATACAACCACCACCATCACCACCACCTCCATATATATATATGTACATATGTACGTAGTGGTTACGAATCAGGCTGCAAATCTCAGGGTCAGCAGTTCGAAACTACCAGCTGTTCCACCGGAGAAAGATGAGGCTTTCTGTTCCCGTAAAGATTAACCACTTCCGAAACCCTGTACAGGGTCACTATGAGTCGGAACTGACTCCACGGCACATAATAGCAACAACATATATGTATACATACTATGGAGTCCTGGTGTGGCACTGTGGGTTGATGCACTAGACTGCATGTTGATTTGAACTACAAGGTCAGTGGTTCAAGCTCATCAGTTGCTCCTCAGAAACCCTAAACAGGGTCACCATGGGTTGGAAATGACTCAACGGCACTTAACAACAACAACAAACACATACTATATATGCTATATTTGGTGTTTGGGATTCCAGATCTTTTCCTTTGGCTTTATTAAGTATGTCTCTAGTCTAAAAATGCTCGTCATGTATAAAACCTGTAACTACTTCCTCAGTGGATAATTCACAAGTATAAAACCAAGTTTCCATCCTTCAGTATGTTCTTTAAATAGCATACCATCTGATTTACCTAAGATCACAGGGGAATTCTGCAAAATCAATCAGTATTTATGGAATGCCCATTATGTGCCAAGCATTGGATTAGATGTCAGAGAGATAAACACTGTTCTATCCTGGAACTTATGTTCAAGAAGTTGAAAACAGACAGTCAACAAGCAAATATAACAAGTAACATGAAGAAAATACAATGGGTGATTTTACCAAGATAGGTGGTAAAAAGATGGGAATGAATGAAAGTGAATTGAGTTCAGGAGGTGAAATGTGAGTGGCGGGTGACCTGAATGAGAAGAAGGAATTGGTGTGGAGAGGTTACGGATTGGGTCTGTCCATAAGAAGAAGCTTAAAGTACAGACATGAAATAAATTCTCCAAGTAAGTACCATCCCTCCCATTAAACAGCCCCTGCATTTGAACCATGTTTCCAAGACCCTTCTGTATTAAATTACCAAGTTTCCTGCTTTATTAGGCAGATGATTATATATCAGGGGGATTTGGGTAACTTTGTCAGTATCTCTGTCCCAGCAAGATTTGTGTCAATAGCTTCAAAAGACTTACATTAGTCAGGGTCCAGTCAGGAGACGATACCACATATAATTTGAACAGAGAAAGTTTAATATAAATAATTAACTAGGACAGAAGCTTTGTGTAATGGGGGTTGGCAAGAAAAAAGTAGAGATAGCTCTGAAATAAAGGAATAACAGAAATTGAGAACAGCAACTATCCCTTGGGAGACCCCACCCCCAGGGCTGAAGCTCAGACCTCCATGGAGGAGTTACGGCTATATGGTTCACTAGATTATAGAGCAGTTTGCTGAGGTGATGTGTTTGCTGTGTCCTACTCACTGGGAATAAGGAGCTCTGGTAGTGTAGTGGTTATGAATTGGGCTGTGAACCGCAAGGTCAGCAGTTTGAAACTACCAGCTGTTCTGTGGGAGAAAGATGTAGCTTTCTGCTCCCGTAAAGATTTACAGCCTCGGAAACCCTGTACAGGGTCGCTATGAGTTGGAACCGACTCCACGACACATAACAACAACAACAACTCGCTGGGAATAGACCATCTGGAGACTAGGGGGTCCATCCACTGGGTGGTGCTGCACCCCAGAGCTCACTGAAAAACTGCCTGAGGGAATTCCAAGGAAGGTATCTGTGTTGAAAAAAAGTGCGCCCAGAGCGCCCCCTGGAGACCAGGATGGCCAAACTTTGTCTCTCATACTTTGGACACATTGACAGGAGGGACCAGTCACTGGAGAAGGATATCATGTTTGGTAAGGTGAAGGGTCAGAGAAAAAAGGAAGACCCCCAGTGAGATGGATTGGCAAAATGGCAGTATCAATGGGCTCAAGCCGTGGCAACAGTAGTGAGGTTGGCCCAGGACCGGTCAGTGTTTTGTTCTGTTGTCCATAGGGTCGCTATGAGATGGTGCCAACTCGATGGCACCTCACAACAGCTGCAGTGGTAGAAACCCTATACAGGGTCACTATGGGTCAGAATCAACTCAACGGCGCTTAACAACAACAACCATTAATTATTACAGAGCAGGCAGTAAAGATACATTTGGAACAAAGAACGATAGGTCGTTTTATAGGCAGCTAGCCTAAATGGCCTGCTGATCAAGCTTTCAGGTAGGGTATAGACTGGAGGGACTATATTAGAGTTGTTAACTCTTGGAATCAGGAGCCTAAAAGACCACAGTGGTCCAGAACTCTCCACCAAATCTAACAAGATGGAATTTATCATTTGTAAAGTCCTATACTGAAACCCAGCAAAACAACTAGTCTGGTGCAGTGTGGGAGAAATGATGAACAGCATCATCAGAGGAAAAGCCTTAAGCGTGTAGTCAAATACAAGCACAGTGTGACTCACTAGTATTATGGAACAGCCAAAAAGAAGCCTACTTTGATTCCGAGCTGCATAAATTAAAGTATAATAGGGAGAAATAGCTACCTAGTCCGTATCTGAATACACGTGGGATTTTATGTTCAGTGAGAGTCAATATCAGTGGGTATGTTGTTGTTGCCCATTTCATTTTCATAATGACCCTCTGCACAACAGAACGCAACACTGCCTGGGCCTGTGAAACTGAGTTAGGTCTTTCTTAATTTCAGTAGGTTGTGCTTGAACATTATCGCCACATCTTTTGCAAGTTACTTATCCTTGAGATACATTCCCTCAATGAAGTCTCTTGTGACTTTATTTGGAAGACATTTTCCCCTCTAAAGTCCTCTGGCAATTTTTTTTAGAGTGTTTATTTGATCATTAATCATCATATAACACAGTTATTGCATTGAGTTATTTACTTTCAATAATGTTTTGGAAATTGTGCTACCTAAGAGAACCCCTGTTAACATTTTGGTATACTAAATAATTTAAATATAACTTTAACTACTTTTTATGGTTATTTCTATTCGTCCATATGACTTTTTAGCAAAATTAGGATGTGCTATACATCCTGGCATGGCACTGTAGGATAAGTACTGTATCACAATGTCACCTTGAACCACAAAGTTAGTGGTTCAAATCTACTAGCTGTTCCTTGGAAACCCTATACAGACTCGCTGTGAGTTAGAACTGACCCAACAACATAGAACAACATACATAGTATGGAGTACTGGCGTGGCATGGCAGGCTAAGAACTCGACCACAAGGGTGGTTTGAATCATAAATTCAGTGGTTCAAACTCATCAGCTGCTCCTCAGAAACCCTATACAGGTTCACTATGAGTCAGAACCGACTCAACAGCATTTAACAACAACAGCAAAACTCAGTGAAATGTTCCCCATCCTTACACAATCAAAAACTGTGTGTACCTCAAGTCATACCACAATTATTGCTCTGAGTGTTTGCATCTCAAAATATGTGTTGTTTGTACAAGCATTCAAGACAGAGATAAAAGGGCAGAGACAGTGTTTTGTTTTTTAATGTTCTGAAGGAGAACAAGGCAGTATTGTTGCCTAATGAGAAAGAGTATGAAAGGTTCTAACCTTTGATAAAGGAATAAGGCTGATTCTATTCAAGGAACTCAAGCTTTGAAAATCCGAAATGATAAACTGGAAATGTATCCAATTAGAAAGCAATCAGCCGCAGAATAAATTATTAACCCAGGACTAAGCATATGAAAAAAATATGGAGTATTTTAGAACAAATGTGCATTGATCCCATGTTTCACTATCATCTTTAGTTTCATAAAAAGAAGAAAAAATATATGATAATTTAATTTCTTAATAAAATTCAAGTTATCCAATGTTATTTTCTGCCTGAAACCCTTTCTGAGCAGGATATCTTGAATGAGCCAACAGTGATTACAGATAACATGAAAATATTGGTTTATAAACATTTTTCATAAGGGTCTTTCAATAGAGTGTAAACTACCACTAGGTAAATTTCTCAACTTTACTCTGAATTTATTGCGACTGTGAAAATTAAACTTGAGGAAACCCATTTACAAAATAGAGCAATTAATAATGCAACAAAGATTTATTTAACAATGCTGTTGTTGTTGTTAAGTGCCATTGAGTCAGTTTCAACTCACAGCCACCCCGTATCTGGTTTCTGAGGCTGTAAATCTTTCTTCTGCAGAGTAGCTGGTAGATTCATACTTCTGACCTTCCAGTTAGCAGCCCAACTCGTAACCCACCACATTACGAAGGCTCCTTTTATTTAGCAATTGGTAAATATGATAAAAAGGAGTTCTAGTAACGTAGTGGTTACAAATCAGACTGCAAAACTCAAGGTCAGCAGTTTGAAACTACCAGCTGTTCCATGGAGAAAGATGAGGTCGTAAACATTTACAGCCCCAGAAACCCTATACAGGGTCGCTATGAGTTGGAACTGACTCCACGGCATATAATCACCACCACCACATATATTAAATAGTGAAATTGATGTACTGGTTTCAAAATAGGTGCTTGCAGCAAGTTAGTGAAGTGATAGACTTCAATTACTAGTTACTTTCTCACCTTGCAGGATTTTGGTAAATTAAGATAAACTCTTAAACTTTTTCACCAAAGTATCTCATTAGGTCCCAGTGAATTCCAATATTTGAGATCTTTGAAAATTATTGATGACGTATGTGTAATTCCTGGTGTGGTGCTGTAGGATAAGCACTAGACTGCTAACTGCAAGGTCGGCAGTTCTAACCCACCAGCTAATCCTCAGAAAAACTATTCAGGGTTGCTATGAGCACTTAACAACAACTGTATGTATAATTCTCAATAGAGACTGCAGAAAAATCAACATTTTCTCCATCATCACTCATTGATTACATAGTATTTATTGTGCCAGGCAAAATATAAGCCTATGTATATTTATATTTCAAATGTTTTCCTAAGACAAATAGTGTTCATGCCTAGTATCTCAAAGCATAGTAATACAGTGTTGTGACTGTTGTTGTTAGTAAGTGCCATTAAGTCAGTTCCTACTCAAAGCGACCCGACATAGGGTCTCCAAGGAGCATCTCGTGAGTCTGAAATGCTGACCTTATGATAAGCAGTCTAGTGCTTCTCCTACAGCTACACACCCCCATCGAAAAATATCCAGTGGAATAAGTGCTGTTTTCTAGTTAGGCTCGGCTTCAGAATTCCCATAAGACTCTAAAGCAAGATTAGGGAAACTTTTTTCCTCAAAACTTATAACATCATTCACAAGCCATACAGAATGATTAACTGAAAAATTAGGGAAGACTTAAGTAAATAGAAAGGTGTATCTTGTTGACAGACTTCTGGTGTGGTGCTTAAGAATAAACACTTACTATGAACCACAAGGTCATCAGTTGAAACCCACTAGCCATTCCTTGGAGACCCTATAGAGGGTTGTTAGGAGTCATAATTGACTCAGTGGCACTTAACTCTCTCCAAACTGATCTGTGGATTCAAAATTCCAGCAGGGTTTGATTTGTTCATAGGAACTGATAAGCTGATTCAGAATCATAGGGAAATTAAAGGACCAAACGGGGTCCTAGTGTGGTGCTGTAGGATAAGCACCAGCCTGCTAACTCCAAGGTCAGTCAATTCAAACCCTCTGAAACCCTATACTGGGTCACTATGAATCAGAACCAACTCAACAACACTGAACAACAGAAAGGTAATCAAGACAAGGTGGTATTAATATAAAGATAAATGAATAGATCTAAAGAATAGAAAATACAAATGTAGACCTACAAATGTATGAACAGTTTATTTGGGGCAAAGGCAATTCGGTGGACAAAGGTTTTGGAACAAGTCATTATCAGTATGCAAAGGAATGAAATCTGTGTATAAAAATTAACTCAAAACTTGATCATATAGTGAAATGCAAAACTAAAACTGCAATGCTTTCAGAAGAAAATCTTTGTGGTAAAGATGTAGGCAAAGATTTCTTAAACACAATGCCAAAAGCAAATCAAAAGAAAAATCAGATTTCATCAAAATGAAAACTGCTCTTTAAAAGATATTAAGATAATGGACTGGGATAAAATATTGTTAAGTTGTTGTTAAGTACCGTGGAGTTGGTTCCAACTCACAGTGACCCTGCACAGGGTTTCCGAGGCTGTAAATCTTTATGGGAGCAGAACGCCTCATCTTTCTGCCATGGAACAGCTGGTAGTTTTGAACTGCTGACATTGAAGTTGGCTGCCCAACTCGTAACCACTACAATATCTAAAATGTCTACAGAATACCCAAAACTCAGAAATAAAAAATAATTTCATGAGCATAGGATTTGAATGGACATTTCAACAGAAAAGATGAATAGATGGCAATTAAATACCACCACTCGTCTGTCAGTATGTCATACTGTGGTGACTTGCACGTTGCTGTGATTCTGGAAACTGTGCTACAGATATTTTAAATACCAGCAGGGTCACCCATGGTGGACAGGTTTCAGGTGAACTTCAAGAGGAAGACATACTAGGAAGAAACAGAGACAGACTGCTTCTGAATATGTAGTCACTGAAATTTCTTATGAATAACAGTAGAATACTGCTAACACCAAAATATTGAATATTGAAACATGATAAGAGTACCAGAATATTGTCAGATAGTGTCATAAAATGAGGCCCTTAGGTTGGAAGGCATTCAAAATGCGACTGGGGAAGAGCTGCCTGCTCAAAAGAGAATGAGTTGACCATTATGACGTAAATGGAGTCAAGTCCTTGGGACTTTCATTTACTGATGGGACACAACTCAAAATGAAGAGAAACAGCTGTGAACATCCACTAATAACTGGACCATGTTGTTGTTCGGTGACATCAAGTCAGTACCGACTCATAGAGACCCTATGCACAACAGAATGAAACACTGCCTGGTCATGGGCCAACCTCACAATGTTTGCCACACTTGAGCCTATTGATGCTGCCACTGTGCCAATCCATCTCACTGGGAGTCTTCCTCTTTTTCTTTGACCCTCCACTTTACCAAATATGATATCCTTCTCTAGTGACTGGTCCTTCCTGACAATATGTCTGAAATATGAGAGAAGTCTGGCCATCCTGGCCTCCAAGGAGCACTCTGGCTGTATTTCTTCCAACAGAGATGGAATGTAAGAAGTATGAATCTAGGAAAATTGAAAGTTGCCCAAAATGAAATGGAATGCATAAACATTGATATCCTAGGCAATAGTGACCTGAAGTGGACTGGTATTGGCCATTCTGAATCTGACAGTCGCAGGGTTTACTACACTGGGACTGACAAATTGAGGTGGAATGGCATGACGTTTATCATCAAAAAGAACATATCAAGATCTGTCTTGCAGTACAGTGTTGACTAGTAAGATAATATCAATACATCTACAAAGAAACATGGTAGCATAGTAGTTATGAGTCAGGCTGCTAACCTCCAGTTAGTTCAGAAATTCAAAATTGAAGGAGAAAGATGAGACTTTCTGCTCCTGTAAAGATTTACAGCCTCAGAAACCTTATACAGGGTCGCTATGAGTCAGAATTGACTCCACAGCACATGACCACCAACAAACCACCACAATGAAGACCAGTTAATACCACTATTATTCAAATTTACACACAAACCACTAAAGCTAATGATCATAGAATTGAAGAATTCTGCCCACTTCTTCAGTGTGAAATTGATCAAACATGCAATTAAGTTGGGTTGGAAATTACTGGCGATTGGAATGCAAAGGTTGGAAGCAAAGAAGAAGTAGTTAGAAAAAAATGGTCTGGGTGATACAAATGATGCTAGAGATTGCATGACAGAGTTTTGCAAGACAAATGGCTTCTTCATTGCAAATACCTTTTGTAAACAACATAAAAGTTGACTATACCCATGGACCTCACCATATGGAATACCCAGAAATCAAATTAAATACATCTGTGGAAAGAGGCAGTGGGAAACCTCCATCTCATCAGCCAAAACAAGCCCAGGGAAAGACTCTGTAACAGACCATCAATTGCTCAGATGCAAATTCAGGCTGAAGGTAAAGAAAATTAAAACAAATTCACAAGAGTCCAAATATGACCTTGAACATATCCTACCTGAATTTAGAGATCATCTAAAGAATAGATTTAATGCATTAGACACTAAAGACCAATCACCAGAAGGTTGTGGGATGACATAACTCAAAATAGGCTGCAATCATGCATTGACAGAGAACATCCAGAGGTTAAAGCCAGATTCAGACGTGGAATGAGAGGTGTCATTGCTGACGTCAGATGGATCTTGGCTGAAAGCAACGAATATCAGAAAGATAATTACCTGTGCTTTAGTGACTACGCAAAGGCTTTCAATGGTGTGGATCATGACACGCTATGGACATTGTTGTTGAGGATGAGCATTCTAGAACACTTAATTGTGCTCATGAGGAACCTGTACATAGACCAAAGGGCAGTTGTTCGAACAGAACAAGGGAATACTGAATGGTTTAAAATCAGGAAAGGGGAGGCAGGGCTTAATGGCAGATTAGGGAGAAGTGCAGTGAGTACATCCGCCAGCAATAACACAGAATACCTGACCAAGCAGGTCAGGGGACTGTCCCAGAACTCTGAACTACATATAAAGGAATATTTAGAAAGTTCAAAAGCTTACAGCCAGTAGAATTTGTAGCAGAAGCAAGATAAAGGTGTAGACATTATTTTTTTTGTCTCTGCTCATTGGTTTCTCATGGTCTGTGCACCTCCATTCTGGTGACTAGAGGGGGTGCCTGAACAAGTGGACACCCACACCCACACCCGGAGGGTTCTCCTATGCATGTGTACAGATCTGTTCAGCAGACTCTAAGAGAAAAGTTTCCGCTTAAAACCAAACAGCAGCTCAAAATGGATACATCCGGCCCTGAACTGTTAACCACTAGGAAAAAGGCCAGAACCGGTATTGTGGAGCAACAGAAAATAAACACTAGAATGGATACTATAGTCTATAAGCACCGAAAAGAGAAAAGAAAAAAAAAATTCAATAGCAAAATATGAATATGACTTTAATGTCCCTCGCTTAGCTTCTTGCCTTCAAGGCCGCTTGAGAAGTTTCAAGATGTCACTGTTGGTCCCTATGACATAACTCAGGATTTAAGTTTTGGCCTGTTTCCTTTTTCTGTTGCCAGCCAAGAATCCTCTACCTAGCAAATATGTCAATCAAATATGACAATGTAATAACATCAGTTGTGTATCAGGGTTGTATTCTTTCACCATACTTATTCAATCTATGTGGTGAGCAAATAATCCGAGAAGCTAGAACATATGAATGTGGCATTGGGATTCAAGGAAGACTGGTTAACAACCTGCAGTATGCACATGATATAACCTTGCTTGCATAAAGTATTTACTGATGAAGATCGAAGACCACAGTCTTCAGTATGGGTTGCACCTCAAAGTAAAGAAAGCAAAAAATTTCACCACTGGACCAATAAATAATATCCATATAAATGGAAAAAAATTGAAGTTGTAAAAGACTTCATTTTGCTTGGATTAACCATCAACACTCATGAAAGCAGCAGTCAAGAAATCCAATGATGCATTGCATCAGACAGCGTCCTGGTGTGGTGCTGTGGGTTAATGCACTGGACTGTAAAGTCGGTTTGAACTACAAGGTTGGTGGTTCAAGCTCACCAGTTGCTATGTGTCAGAACCGACTGGATGGCACTAACAACACACAACAACACATTGCATCAAGCATACCTGCTGCACAAGAGGTCTATAAAGTGTTGAATTGTCAGTTTGACAATTAAGTTGCACCCAACACAAGCCATGGTATTTTCAATAATGTCATATGCATATGAAAGTTGGACAATGAATAAGGAAGACCATAGAAGAATTGTTGCATTTGAGCCATAGAATTGGAGAAGAAAATTAATAGTAATATGGACTGCCAGCAGAACAAACCAATCTGTGTTGGAAGAAGAATAGCAAGAATGCTCCCTGGAAGCCAAGATGGTCAGACTTGTCTTTCATATTTTAGACATATTGACAGGAGGGACCAGCCCCTGGTGAATGATACCATGTTTGATAAAATTGAGGGTTGGAGAAAAAAAGGAAGAACCTCAAGGAGATGGCACAGCAATGGGCTCAAATGTAGCAACGATTGTGAGGTTGGCACAGGACCAGGCAGTGTTTCATTCTGTTGTACATAGGGCCCTATGAATTGGTACTGACTCAATGGCATCTAAACAACAAGTACCTGAGAAATGGTCAACATCATTTGTCTATAGATGTATGAAAATTAAAGTCACAATGAGATACAACTACATACCTATTAGAATGGCTAAAATAAAAATACTATAAGCACTGGACTTGACAGCATCTAAAAACGACTATACCAAATGTTTATGCAGACATGGAGGAACTGGAACTCTCATACACTGCTGGTGGCAATGTAAAATAGTACCACTACAGGAAACAGTTTTTCAGTTTCTTAAAAAATTCAACATGCATCTACCATACAACCCAGCCAGCCGTTCCACTTCTAAGTATTTACTCAAAAGAAAAGAAAGCATAATTTATTTATACAAAAAACTCATATGCAAATGTTCATAATAGCTATATTTCTAACAGCCCAAAACCAGAAATAGGGCAAATGTCTGTCATCAGAGGGATGGTAAATCCATATGATGAGGTACTGATCAGAATAAAAAAGAATGAGTTTCCTATACACACAACATGGATGACTTAAAATAATGGTGCTAAGCGTGAGAAATCAGACAAAAAAGAGCACCTACTGTATGATTCCATTTATATCAAACTCTAGGAAATGCAGACTAGTTGGTATAGACAGAAGTTAGGTCAGTGTTGGTTTGGAGATGATGTGAAGAGGAGTAAGAGATTCCAGAGGACCATATCAAGTGTGGAGGGGGGTGAATATAGTCAGTTTCAGTTATGCCAATCATTTCATGGGTATATACGTTTGCCATAACTTTTCAAATTGTGTTTTAAATATGTGCACTTTATTAGATGTCAGTTATGCCTCAGTAATTGACTTGACAGCAACTAGTTAGATATTGATTTGACTTCAGTCAAGCTGTTTTTTAAAAAATCAACATAACCAACCCTACCCCCATTTTGTGGATGAGAATATTGAAGCCTGAAAACAGGAGGACTTGTTCAAAACCCTACCACTGGTCCAGAGCGGAGAAGTTAGTTATTGAACTAACTTCGAGATTGAAGCTGTTGGCAGGAAATCACTTTGATGTAGGATAAATTGAACCACCAAGTGCATTACCTTCTCAGGCCAACCACTGGTATTAAGTGTGTTTCATTGTTTTATTTGTGTTTGAAAACCTGGTTTCACAGACCTTGATCCTAGTCTCCCAACAGGTCTGCTGTGAAGTTTCCTCTAGTCAGTTTCAACTAATAGCAATCCTGTGTAGGGTTTCTGGAGTCCTGGTGTGGCGCTGTGGGTTAATGAACTGAACTGTGATGTCAGTTTGAACCTCAAGGTCAGCGGTTCAAGCTCACCAGCCATTCCTCAGAAACCCTTACAGGGTTACTATGATTTGGAACCAACTTGACAGCACTTAACAACAACAACATAGAGTATCCAAGGAGCAGCTGGTGGGTTTGAACCACCAACTTTCTGGTTAACAGTCTAGTGTCACACGTAGCAAAATTTTTTTTTCTAAATGTTTGGTGTCTTCAAATGGGTTTGAATCACTTTTGGGAACCTGGGGAATTTTTTTTTTTTTTTTTTTTTCCAAAACGTACCACCCCAACATTGGTTTTGAACATTGTGAGGATTCAATTTGTGCTAATTCTAACTGGGCCCTTGTTCTTTTAGGTCTGAATCGTTTGCTTACCAATGGCTCCTATGAAGCTGCATTTCCCCTGCATGAGGTATTGCCCTATCTTATCACCTTCTCTTTCTTTCAACTTCCTGTTACTGAAATCAGTTTCTGGGACTAAAGTCACTGAATGTGTTGAAGTGACATTTGTCCATAATGAACTTGATCTGTTCACTAGGTATTTAGTGAGGACCTACTTGCATTGGGAAATCTCTCTCCCAGCAAGGATTTCTTCCTCTCTCTTTCTATAATTGAAAAGAATACTTGAATCAAGAGTCACTCAACATGAATTCAGAGGAGTGACTTAGGTACTCTTAAGTCAAAAAATTAAGACGCATTGAAACACCACACCCAGGGGAGAAATGTTCTTGATCTGCAACAAAGTAATGCATAGTTCTTCCTTGAAAGAATGAGAGCAAACCATCTTGCAAAATTGCTGTTGAGCAAAAGGTGATAAATGGAAATTGATAGTATGGTACTCATGAGTGCTCATTTAAGAAGCATACATTTTTATTTTCCTACTGCATGGTCTTAATCATAGGTAAGTGTTCTCATAAATATAACTGAGATTCAATCTTGGGTAGTTTTACCGAGAATTTGCCTACGCATTTGTTTTCAGGGATGTGATCCTCATTATTGATGAGGGTTTGTTGAAAACCTCAAGATGTTGGGCCCCTACTCTGTACTGACCACCTTCCAGCACTTAGAATAGAAAGACAAATGCCCTGACTTCTGCCATCTGATACCTCACACACTAGCCAGGGAGAAATTGCTGTTGATTGATTTTCAATATGGTCCTCTCTTAAAGGGGAAAATAAAAAGTTCTAATAGTTTGCCAGTACACATTTGAGGACAATTCCAACTGTAAAAGGCAAATCCTTCCAAAACATACTTTTTGTTTGGATTACAATGTTTCTACTTTTCATTTGAAAACAGAAAAACGATATCAGGATGAGAGAGAACGCTTTCTTTAAATCATGTTTATTAAGAAAACTAGAAGCTGTAGTCTCAGACCCTGTATACTGACTACATGGAACAGTTTTGGAGAATACCTTTTAGTATAACAGAAACAAGCATTTTGAAATACAGGTGTGCTAAAGCTATATTTAAGGAGCCCTGGTAGCATAGTGAGTTATATATTGGGCTGTTAACTGAAAGGTCAGCAGTTCGAGCCCACCAGCCACTCTGTAGGAGAAAGATGAGGCTTTCTGGTCCTATAAAGATTTACAGCCTTGAAACCCCTGTATAGGTTCACCACGAGTCGGAACTGACTCCTTGGCATGTAGTAGCAGCAGCAAAGCCATACTGACAGTCCTGATGATGCAATGGTTAAGCACTCGCTTGACTGCCAATCACAAGTTGGAAAGGCCAGTAATTCAAACTCACCAGTCACTGTGCAAAAGAAAAGACCCAGAATTCTATTTCCATAATGATTTCAGCTTAAGAAATCCTATGGGGCAGTTCTATTCTGCCTTACTGCGTCACTATGAGTGGAATCGACTCGATAGCACACGACAACAGAGCTCCAAAGACAGATCCTTCTAGAAGAACATCATGTTGGCAGTGCCCAAGGTTTCATTGATAGCTACATCCTCTACACTGCCCTGACCTTGGGTCTGAGCCATTGGTAACTGAGCAGAATTGGGTTAGGGATCGGGTGTGGTGTGAAGGAGCCTGAGGTAAAGAATTTCAAAATGTCACACAGCAACTCATTGACTTCAGTATGGCCTTCTGTCCTCTGTTTCCAGTGGTAGATTTCTTGCCTTACATGTGAGAAACCAGATTTGACTCCCAAGCCAGTGAACCTAACACTCAGCTACCACCCATCTGTCAGTAGAACTTTATGTGTTGTGAAAAACTGCACAGTTTCTGCAGAACTTCGAGATTAAGACAGTTTAAGAAAAAAGGCTTGGCAATCTGCTTCTAAACATCAGCTAGCAAAAGCCCCTTTGGAGCACAAGACCTGACCTGTAACTGATCACAGGGACGGTCCAGGCCTAGTGCTTTTTACCACTATGTATGGGGTTGTCATGGATCAGGCCAAGTAAATGGTAGCCAACAACAACCTATTGCCATCATGTAATTCCCACCCATACAGACCCTCCTGTTGTTGTCACGAAGTGCTGTTGAATTGGTTCCGACCCATAGCAACCCTGTATAGCGTTTCTGGGGAGCAGCTGGTGAGCTTGAACCTCCGACCTTGCAGTTCAAATGGCTTTGCAGTCTGGCGCATTAACCCACAGTGCCACGCCAGGATTCCATAGAGATCCTCTAGGACAGAGTAAAACTTCCTGCAGGGCTTCCAAGGCTATAATCTTTACAGAATCACTCTGCCATGTCTTTTGTCCCCCAGAGCAGCTGGTGAACTGTGAACCTTAGGTTAGCCAGTAAGTGCCACTCACTGCCCTACCAGAACTCCTTACAACACCAGTTGCAGCTACAACAATACATAATTGTTCTTTTCTTTAAAGTTTTTACTCAGTTTAACTTGATTATGCTGTAACACACTTCTTATCTCTTAACACCATTTTAAGTAGGAAGGGCAAATACAGTTGCCCTTATTTCATGTTAAAAAATTAAATAGAAGTTTAGAGAAAGGCTAACCTACTTCTATTCACATCATGAGGTGGTGATTGAGCTGAGACTCAACCCCAAGTTATTTTGTTGTTGTTTTTTAAAGCTTTTATTGTGAATTGAGTGATAGTTTACATGGGAGACATCAGTTTTGCACTCTTCCTATCGTATTTCGTTTCATTGCAATGATTACAATCCCCTCCATGCATCATTACTGAACAATATTTGCTTCTATTCCCTCTGGTTTTTTTTGTTGTTGTTGTTGTTTTTTATGTGTACAAAAACACTCAGGAATATATAATCATTTAATCACCCCAAGGGCATATTCCTGAAAAACCAGCACACAGCCTTTCTCTTTCCATGAGTCCAGAGGCCTCGGCTGCTCTATCTCTCTATGTCCTCTTCTCTGCCTCCATCTCTGGTGTCACTGCTTCTCTGGATAGGGTCCCACATTCTGCTCATGCTCTTCTCCCTTGATGGTCCTAGGGTCCTCTGTTCCTGGAATGTACAATTAACTACTCCTCTCTTTTTCTTATAAAACTTCTACCTTTGCAGCTATGACAATCTCAAGTAGTCATGATAGCATGTACTCACTGTTGAATCATAAGAATCATCCCCATCTCCTTTCACCAGACCCTTCTAGACAAGATGAAAACTATTCAGTGGGAATTTTACCTTGCTCCACACACTCTGAAACTAAACTTCCTCTTGAAAATTTGTGAGCCAGCCACTTTGTGCCTTTATAGCTCCCCACCCCACCCCACCCCCATTTTAGGTAGGTAGCCAATTCAACCTCCTTTTTTTTTTTTTATTCCTTGCTCTCTGCACTTCTCATTAAGAAAGAACATCTCAGGTTAATATGAATTACTTTATTTACCTCAAGAAAGCCCATTTTCTGCTTGTGAAACTAGCATTGCCACTAACTGACCTCAAACAAAGCCCCACCTCTCTGTTGGTCAATGAGATGGTTGAATTAGATTTGAACTATTAGAATTCAAAGGTGACTTCCAGATTTTACATTCTAGAATTTTCTTTGAGATAGATAAGACCATGTGACAAGGGTACAACTCTGACACTTTAGCAGCCAGCCTTTCCTGAAAGAAATCAGGAGAAGAATGACTAATTCTTAGGCACAGGCTCTGAGCTGGATACTTGATCTATTTAACCTACAGGGTAAACATAAAGGAGGCAGATATTTTTAGTTCTGTTATGAACTAGGAAACCAAGGTTCAGAGAAATCAGGGAGCTTGTCCAAGATTACATGGCTTCTAGCAAGCATGTACTTCTTATGATTTAAAATTATTAACAAAATAGATTTCAGAACAACTACTCATACTACTTTGAAAATGCCATGGATCCATGTTCTTCTCATGCCATTCCTATTTCAGCGTCTGCCATAAGAGCCTGGAATCACTGTTGCTTTTCCTATGGCTTTTGGTGTTTTTATCCCAGGGTAGTTACAGAAGTAAAAACTCCATCAGAACGCACGGAGCGGAAAACCACCGACATCTGCTATATGAATGCTGGGCTTCCTGGGGTGTGTGGTATAAATACCAGCCTTTGGATCTTGTAAGGTAAGTTTGTAATTGACTGCAAAGAGCTTGTACAGAATGCTTAGAGCAAACCATCAACTGGTTCAAGCCAATATTAGAGAGGAAAAAAGGGTCTGAAAAGCACAACTCTTGCTCAATTTTGACTTCTTCCCAAGAGGGAAACTCATCAGAAAACAGTGGGCTCTGGTGAACATGACATGTCTTCTAAACGAGTTTTAGGAAAGGATTTAGGAAAAGGTACAAGAGAGCTTCAGAGAGTTCCTGGGAAAATTCCATTATCTTCTAATTCCATTCTTCCATGATCTTTTTGAAGCTCCCTTTTATATGAGACCAATCAGGTGTCCCCCAGAAATATAGCAGGAACAGGTCATCCATGTAAATGTTACTGATAAATTGCTAATAGAGAAGTCAATGATCAATAAAATAGAATATTTATGACTATTATACAAGTAGGAAATATGAGATACTGTAATTTCAATGAATTTTAGTCAATGGACTTTAAAAGGTTATTCATTTAAAATAAACATTTTAAATGAAAAAGGCTTGTTTTAATTTACAGATCAGAAAAGCATACCAACTTTTAGCCGATGCTAATTGTGTAGTGAAAATGTATGTCTTTAAACCTTCTATATCTGCCCAACCTTCTGCCATAACAAAATTACTCTCTGACGTATCATCATTCATTTGGAGACTAGTTATTACGGTTGGGTCACAATGATCCACACTTCATGGATTTCTTATTAAAGAGAAAGTCATGTCTCATTTCCTAGACCAGTTGGACTTGTTTCCCTTTTACCAGGACCCTAAAATAATGAGCCCAGAGGAAAGAAATGAGACAATCTGTTTTACATCTCATCTTTTTGGAGAGTTATTCTTCCTTCCAGAACCCTTGTTAACTTGTTAGAAAATGTTTTCTCCTCATGATCCAAGGACAGTGATGAATTGTGCCCTCCTCTTTGTGTTGGTAACAAATGATCCATATCATGTGGGGGAGTGGAAAATATTTCCTGAGATGAGATCATTTTCCTTGGACCAGTCACAATGTGTGATAAAACAGTGAGGTGAAAAACGAAAGCAAATTCTCTTCCCAGGCCCAGTCCCACATTACAGGATCATAATTGATTCAAAATTACAGAAAATGGCTGCAGGCAAAAACTCTCCCATCGATGACAGTATTTTGATTAAGATTTTGCAGTTAGTCAGTGAGTATTAATTAAGTACCTACTGTGTTTCTAGTCCTGTGTTAAGTGCTATTGGCAAAGATAAATAGAAGCCATGGTCTCTGGCTTTCAGAAAATTCTAGTTTCTTTCTGGAAAACAAGCTTAACATGTGACAGCTAAAAAGCAATACAAGACCATCCACACAAGGAAAACTGTGTGACAGAAGTAAAAAGTTTTACAGTAATTTACACAAAAAAATGAATGTAGGCCAGCACATCTGTAGATGGCTTTGAGTGTTTATGTTGGCCAATAGGAAGAGGGATGCAAAATACAACAAAGCCTTGACTAGAATACATTTATAGAGTATTTAAGAAATCTCAATGCTTAAAATAGTTCTTGTCTTATTGATTTTACTTCCTACATATATCTCACATCGGGCCACATTTTAGCATCTCCTCAGCCACAACCACTACCTTCACCAGTGGCCTGAACTATAGCACTAATCCCCTACTTGTTTTCTCTTTTCCCATGCTAGCCCTTTTCAATCCATTCTTCACCCTACATACAGAGTCATCTTTCAGAATGTGAACTTGATCATGTCCTCAATTGATTAAACTCTTTCATGACTTTCCATTTCTCTCAGGACAAAGGACAAGACCTTTAGAATGGTCTATAAGATCCCTAGGAGGATCCCTGATTTCATGTTAGTCTGGTCACCAGATCATAACAACCCTTCTGGTTAACAGTCAGACTGTGTAGATCCTGGGAATTGCAGTCGGTTTTGTTCATTCAGCAACTGGGGGGGATGCCATGCCCCATGAAGTAGGGGCTGCTGCTCCAGTTGGTGTAGTTCTGAACATCACAGCAACTCAGCATAGCCGGTTGAGTTGGTTATGGCTGGGTTGCTAACCGAAAGCTGGCAGTTTGAGCCTACCAGTTGCTCTACAGAATGATGAAGCTTTCTGCTCACATAAAGTTTCACAGTCTTGGAAACACTATACAGGTTGCTATAGTCAGAACTGACTCAACAACATACAACCATCACCATGAGACCCATTGAGTCCTGGGGTGATTCAATTGGTTTATGCACTCAGCAACTAACCAGCTAAGGTTGGTGGTTTGAATCCACCCATAGGAACCTCAGTAGCAAGGGCTAATGAGCAACTTATGAACATCAACCACCAAAAACCCTATGAAGTACAGTTCTTCTCTAGCATACATGGGATCACCATGAATTGGAGTCAACTTAACAACAACTGGTTGGTTTGGTTTGCTTTAATTTGATCAGGCTACAACCAAACACTCCCTTCAGCTACTTCCCCAGCCTCTTCTCCATGTTCCAGCCATAGTGTCTTTATTTTATTTGAGGAGCCCTGGTTGCCTAGTGGGTTACGTATTGTGCTGCAAACAACAAGGTCAGCAGTTTGAATCTACCAACCACTCCATGGGGGAAGGATGAAGCTTTTTACTGCCAATAAAGATTTACAGTCTCAGAAACCCTACACAGGGTCTCTGTGAGTCAGAACCAGCTACACAACACACAACCACCATCACCACCTTCACCCACAGGGTCTTTGTCCATAATGTTCCTTCTGTCAGAAACATTTTTCTGTCCCCCATCCCCACCTAGTTAGCTCTTACTCATCAACGCAATAGTCACCTCCTCAGGGAAGTCTTCCCTAACTAGAGTGATTAGATAGACTTGTTATAAACATAGATCCTTTCTCAATTTAAAAATTATAGACTCATGTTTCATTGATTAATATGTGTCTCCTATAGCAGTCAGAGCTTATTTGGCTCACTGTTGTGTTCTTAGCATTTCACACAGCACTAGTCTGGGGTCTTTTACTTGTTGAATACACAAAGGAACGTATTCCTGAATGAATATATGTAGGACAAATCTTTGGAAAGCAAAAATTTCATAGGAGCACAGTGAGAGATGGAGTAAATAAATAACCCCTTGCTTTTATGAGTCATTGGGCACTCCAAGAGGAAGGCAGTAAACTGTTTCTGGAAATAGATGATCAGCAATATTTGTATAGAATAATAATGAAAAATAATTTGAAAATTCTTATGAGTCTAAGAAATAATTAACTTTTAAATTATAAAACGGAACTGGTTAAAGGGATAGAAAGCACTATTTGTATTGTATTCTAACACTAGTTGACCAAATTAGCAACGATGCTTGAGAAATAAAGACAGCCAAGAAGCTCCCTAAATACTTCCAAGGACATCAGGCAAGCAGTATAGTCTCAGTTATTAGACAACAGAAAACATATTGTAGAGGTAGGTGGTAGATAGCAATGCCTGTGCAAAGATCTCACATAAGATGAAAAGTTGCTTTCAGGCTTCGATTATCATGAATCTCAGTGATCCCTAAAGTTCTTTTCTTCCTAATGTACTGTGATTCTACAATTGTAACATCTGGTAAGGCTATAAAATATTGAAAGAGATGTCGAAAGCTTTTCACAATAACTTGGCTTACTGTGTTGAAAAGCATAATAGTAATGCACATGTATAAACTTAAGCACAGACGTGGAAAAGACAAAGATGAGATTATGTGTTGCAGCCACTCCTCAAATTCCCCTTGTTCCGTATCCATAATGATACATAACTTAATTCCTGAACGGTATGAGTTTGTTCTGAATGAACTTGTGTATAATCAGGTTCTTTTATGAAATGATTACCTTCTATGTTTGATGCAGTATAATAGGAGTAGAAATTTAAGCCCCAAGTGTAGATTTGATCAAATGTTCATTCCCTTAGCTTGTCTTGTCTGCATATAAGTCTACTCCAAAGCAAAATGACTTAACAAAGTGTTATAAACTTAATTGTACACCCTTTACCACCTTTTGCAAACTCGTGTCTTCAACAGGCGTTACTTTGGAGAGAAGATTGGCTTGTATTTTGCCTGGTTGGGCTGGTACACTGGCATGCTCTTCCCAGCTGCCTTCATTGGCTTGTTTGTCTTTTTGTATGGACTCACCACTCTGGATCACTGCCAAGTCAGGTAGGGGGAGCTCTGTACTGAGCCTGCTTTTGCTTTGTATTTACAGATGGCTGTGTGTGGTTTGCTGGTATTCAGAGACTGGACACACTTAGATTTTCATTCTAACTACCTTTCCAATCTCTCACGGAGAAATTCACAGGGATCTATACCCTAGGTTTACATTGCCATAGATACTGCATTCTTTAACTACCAAGGAAGCTGAGTTGGTGGTTCAATGGTAGAATGCTCACCTTTCCATGCCGGAGACCTGGGTTCAATTCCTGGCCAGTGTACCTCATACACAACCATCACCCATGTGTCAGGAGAGGCTTGTGTATTGTTATGATGCAGAATAGGTTTCAACAGAGCTTCCAGACTATGACTAGAAAGAAATGCCTAGCAATCTGATTCTGAAAACCAGCCAATGTAAACCCTATGGCTCCCAAGAACCCAGCCCACAGCTGATCACGATGAAAGCAGAGGACCAGGCAGCATTTAGTCTGTTGTATACGGGTCACCAGAAGTTGAGGACCAACTCAATAACAGACAACCAGGCCCATTATATATCAAGGAACAAATTACTCCCATTCATCAGCCGAGAGAGTCTCTCTGAGTCAGTCACCATTTTTCCTTCTACAAACACGTGGGTTAACAATCCTTTTGTTTATGAATTCTGTGTTTTTTACAACCTAGGCCAGAAATATATGTCACTAACTTGCTGGTGAGACTGTTCACTGTTGAAGGTTGTTACCTTGTTTCTTTCACCAGAATACAGTTTAATACACTCAAGTAGATTTTATTACAATAAAATCATCAATGTACCTTTTAAAAGTTGATGACTAAAATGAAAAACAGTGATTAAGCCTACAACATACAAATAATTTGTTTTCTAGAGAAATTGTTAATAAGCTGTCCTTTTCTTCCAGAACTCAAATCTCTAGTTATTTTGATTTATTTCTCATTATTCATTTTAATTTATCATACACACAGAGATAAAGGCAGTACTTTTCAGTTGTTCAATCATTCTTATAATTCAGTATGAAATTACCTCACATTTGTGAAATGTTGTGAATTACTTGTATAATTTGGGGTATAGCAACCAGTGTTTTGCTTCATGTATTTTCTAAGTTTAACTTACTCATATGTAAAGCTAAGGAACAGCCTCATACATAAGACGGTTTATCAAATTGTAAAACTGTACAGACACCTGTTTACACTAATGACAGATAAGGCTATGAGTGTAGAAATTCAGTCTACTGGGAGTTCTGTATCAGTTCAACATTGTGGTTAAGCTGGATGGGAAATGCTCTTCTGCCATCAACTAGCCATCCTTTCTCTGTATTTTTGTTTCCAGTAAAGAAGTCTGCCAAGCTATAGATATCATCATGTGTCCTGTGTGTGATAAATACTGTCCGTTCATGAGGCTGTCGGACAGCTGCGTTTATGCCAAGGTAATTTCAAATATGAAGATTTTAGATGGATTGAATTTAACATACTTCTTCTTGAGTGAGATTCAAACTGTTCACATGCTGGGCTGCTGATCAAAAAGTTGGAGGTTGTAATCCATCCTAAGATGACTCAGAAGAAAGCCTTGGAGATATACTTCCAAAAAATCAGGTATTGAAAACTCTGTGGAGCCCAGTTCCACTCTGACACACTTGGAATCACCATGAGTTAGAGAAGACTCAATGGACTTTTGTTTTCCCACCCCAAGAGAGATGGTGTTTTAGTCTCTCTTGGGTTCTCTAGGTGAGCAAAATGGGTAAAATAAAATTTAGTTTATCTTATAAACCGGTGTTTATAAAACATAGAGATTAACTTCAAGGAAATGGCTCACATAATTTTGTGGCTGGTTAGTCTCAAATCCATCCATTAGACAACAGGCTGAAGACCCCTGCCACCAGCAGGGCCTAGCAAATCCATAAACTTCAAGACAGCAGGCTAAAGACTTCTGCAGGCTTGTATCCCAAGAGTTGAAGGTCAGGTGACAAGTGGCAGGTTGAGATAGAAAGACCTTTGCTAGAACATCCATACAGAAAGCAAGTGATGCCTCCCCACCCCTCAAGGGAACTCTCCTTTCAACTGACTGACTGCTCACCTCCTATCACAAAATGCAGGATGATTGCATAGTATCTACCAAACCACTAAGAACCACACAGCCTGGCCAAGTGATTCATATAACATTAACCATCACAGATGGTAAGCAACTACTTTCTCTCTGACATTGCAGGTCTCTGATTCTCGAATTTATGTTGTAAGACTTACTTCCATCATTTAGTATTTGAATTCAAATATCTTTTTAAATATATATTATTTGAAATGTATTAGCTCCAGTTTTTATAAGAGACTGGAACGTAGCAAAGTACAAAAAGTATAGTTGTTAGAGTCAGAAAAGGTTAGGTTCAGATCTTGGCTCTGCTCTTTGCCACTTGTTTGTCCAAGAGCAAGTAATTCAGCCTAAGTCTCAGTTTCCTCAACTGTACAATGGAAAATACAATGCCTGTCACATGACTGTTATAAAAGGAGATATGACGTATACTGAGCATAACCCCTTGCCACCAAATTGATTCCAATTCATAGCAACCCTATATAGAACAAAGTGGAGCTACCCTACAAGGTTGTCAAGGTTGAAGTTCTTATAAAGCAGAGTGCTGTATCTTTCTCCCATAGAGCAACTGGGAGTTTCAGTGGGTTTCAACGGGTTTCAACGACATAACTTTGTTACAGTCCAGCACTTCAACTGCTGTGCCACCTAGGCTCCTATACTAAAGGTAATGTTATTGTTGTTAGGTGCCATTGAGTCATTTCCAACTAAGAGTGACCCTGTATACGACAGAATGAAACATGCCTGATCCTCACAACTGTTGTCATGTTTGAGCCCATTGTTGCTGCCACTGGGTTAATCTATATCATTGAGGGTCTTCCTCCTTTTCATGGACCCTCCACTTTACCAAGCATGATGCCCTTTTCCAAGGACCAGTCCTTCCTGATAACATGTCCAAAGTACAAGAGAGGAAGTCTTGATATCGTCCCTTTCAAGGAGCGATCAGGCCATACTTGTTCTAAACAGATTTCTCCTTCTTTTAGCAGTCCATGGGTATTCAATATTCATCTCCAACACCGTAATTCAAATACATAGATTATTCTACAGTCTTTCTTATTCTGTTTCCAATTTTCACATGCATATGAAGCCATCGAAAATACCATGATTTGTGTCAGCCATATCTTATTCCTTAAACTGCCATCTTTGCTCTATAACACTTGTACAGCAGATTTGCCTAATGGAATACATCATTGAATTTCTTAACTACTGATTACATGAGTGTTGATTGTGGATGCAAGCAAAGTGAGGTTTTTGACAACTTCAATGATTTCTCCATTTTTCTTGATGTTATTTACTAGTCCAGTTCATTTTCTTTACATTATGGAGCAATCCATACTGAAGGTCTTCCTTCAATAATAAGTACTTCAAGTCTTCTTCATTTCCAGCAAGCAATATTGTGTGATCTGCATATCACAGGTTGTTAATGAGTCTTCCTCCAGCCCTGATGCTATGTTTTTCATTATATAATCAAACTTCTTGCACTATTTGCTCAGCATAGAGATTGAGTAAGCATGGATAAAGAGTAAAACTTTGATGCACACTGTCCCTGATTTTAAACCATTCAGAATTCCCTTGTTCTGTTAGAATGGCTGCCTCTTGATCTATGTACAGGTTCCTTGTGAACACAATTAAACATTTTGGAATACCCATTATTCACTATGTTATCTATAGTTTGTTATGATTCACAGAATCAAATGTCTTTGCATAGTCAATAAAGTATAAGTAAACATCTTTCTGGTATTCTCTGCTTTCAACCAAGATCCGTCTGGTGCCAGCAATGATATCCCTTGTTCTACATCCTCTTCTGAGACCAGCTGCTAGATTTCTGGTAGCTCCCTGTCAATGTACTATTGCAATTGTTTTGAATTATCTTCAGCAAAATTTTACTTGCATGTGATATTATTGATATTGTTTGCTGATTCCTACATTTCGGTGGGTCACCTTTGGAATGGGTACAGATTTGGATCTCTTTCTATTAGTTAGCCAGGTAGCTGTCTTCCAAATTTGTTGGCATCGAGTTTGTTGAAGTGTTTCATTTGTTTTTCTATCAATTCCTGGAGCCATGTTTGTTTGTTTTTTTTGTTTTGGGATGTTGTTGTTGTTTTTTGTTTTTTTTTTTTGAGAGAACTTGTCTGCAACCATCCACTGATCACAGAGGGCTATTTAGTCACATTTTATTTGCACCTTTCATATTAGATTAGCATTGCCTTTGCAATCGTCCCCAAGTTTCCCAAACAAGGACTTGATCTTTCTTTCAATGTATCTCCCAGTACCTTTTACGTTGTAGTTGCTCTATAAGTTTTTCTTTTTTTTTTTTTTTTTAGTTATGTACATTATCTTTTTTATCCAAATGGAATTCAGTATAAAAGTAATCAAATATAACAATTTGTACAAAATATTATCCAAAGTCACCTTTCTATGGGATATGGACTCTGATATTCATATTGTTATTTTGGTCCCAAGTGGTTGAGGGCAGACATTCTCTTACTGAGATTTCATGGAGACATGAAGACTAAGAGGATTTCTGCCCTAAATCATCTATGAACTGAAAAAAACAGTATGAATTCATTGCCTTTTTTATTTTAAGTTTTTATTGTGAATTAAGTGATACTTTTCATGGGAGAACATCGGTTTTCACTCATTGTTTCAGTGCAATGATTACAAGCCTGGAGCCTTGTTTTTCACCATTGTCTTCAGTGCAGCTTAGACTTCCTCCTTCAGTACCATCAGTTCTTGATCATATGCTACCTCTTGAAATGGTTGAACACCAACCAATTCTTTTGGGTAAAGTGACTATGTATTCCTTCCATCTTCTTTTTATGCTTCCTGCAATATTCATTATTTTGTCCATAGAATCCTTCAATATTTCAACATGAGGATTGAATTTTTCCTTCAGTTCTTTCAGCTAGGGAAATGGTGAGCATGTTTTTCTCATTGGTGTTCTGACTCTAGGTCTTGCCACATTTCCTTATATTATAATACTTGACTTTGTCTTCTTAAGCTGCCCTTTGAAATTTTCTCTTCCAGCACTTCTACTTCAACATTTCTCCCATTCTCTTTAGCGTCTCTATGTTCAACAGTAAGTTTCAGAGTCTTCTGACATCCATTTTGGGCTTTTCTCTCATTGTCTTTTTAAGGACCTTTTGCTTTGTACATGTATGACATTCTTGATGTCATTCCACAACTCTTCTAGTCTTCGGTCATTAGTGTAAATGATAGGATCTTAGTAAGTAACAGCTGCCACCATTTGCCTCCTCATCACCATTATTGTCAAAAGGACCTCAATTCAAGCACTCGCTCAGCCACTTGCCTTCTTGGGATCCTGAGCTGTTGCATCTCTGAAATATAGGCAGTAATACATGTCCTTGCTGCCCTGTGACTTGTCATGAAGACCAAAGAGAATAGATGAGGAAGTGCTTTGGAAGAAAGAAATAAATGGCACCGTTATTCTATATGTAATTTCCTGTCCCCCTCCTGGTAGTGCTGAGGGTTAAGTATTGAACATCTAGCTGAAAGGTCAGAGGTTCAAATCCACCAGCCACTCCCAGGGAGAAAGATAAGGCTGCCTGCTCCCATAGGATTTACAGTCTCAAAAGCCCTATATTGGGTCATTATGAGTTGGAACTGACTTAATGGCAGTGGACTTGTGTTGTTTTGTTTTATTTTAGCTTTTTCATCTCATGACTTTATTAAACTGATAAACACTAGAGACTTTTTAAAAAAATTTTACTGGGCAGCAGAGTCACTTCTGTAAAATAGTAGTGGAATTTGGGTTGCTTGCCCTATTGATGTCAATTTTTCCAAGGCCTACTACCTCTACCAGATTCCAGAACAGAAAAGGCAGCGCGGCTATCTGTCATCATTACCCTATTGGCATTGCAAAGTCTGTGTTTTAAATGACAGACCATTTTGACAGGCAGTCCATGAGCAAGTGGCCAGTCTGTGTGGGAGGAACCTGAACCACTGCAGTCAGCTGTGATTTTAGAAAGATGTGGGTTTTAGCATCTACTGCAAAGGACAAAAAAATACAAAATGCTTCCCCTATCCTTAACTTTAGCAAACATAGTTATACAGGCAGATGTGAGCAGATTAGAGCACATTGAACAGAGTGAGCTTGGGAAATAATGACTTGGTGAGGATTGAAAGAGTGATGTCAGTAATATTTGGTTTAAAAGTCATGAGTTAAGCCCAAATTTACTTAGCTTCAAAACTCCTGCATTTTGGGAATCACAGAAGCCCAGACTTTTGTGGGGTTTTTTAATGTTTTGTGGCTTTTTTATTTGTGTTTTGTGTTACTGTGGAAAAGTTTGCCTTGAATGAGGTTATATTTACAGAGATCTATGATTAGTTAAAAGGATCATTATGAATAGTTTAGATGGCTTCACTTTTACAGGACTTTTTATTGGCAGGTATCCTTCCTAACATCGGTTCTCTAGCACAACAATAATTATAACAATATCTAGGCTATAGTTTTAATAGTAGTCCTTGGATGATGCAAATGGTCCAAGCACTCAACCTTCTAACCAAATGGTTAGAGGTTCAGAAGTTAAAGTCCACTCAGAAGTGCCTCAAATGCAAGGTTTGGCAATCTGCTTACAAAAGATCAGCCATTAAAAACCCTAGGAAGCATAGTTCTACTGTGACATACCTGGGGTCACCATGTATTAGAGTCAGCTTGACGGTGGTGGTAGATAACCCACATTGATTGTTTCTAACCCTTGCAACAACTTCAAGGGAGATCCTATAATTCCCATTTTACAAATAAGGCAGCTGAAACTCATCCCTGGTCACACAGCAATAAATATCTGGGCCCAGGTTTGTGTGACTGCCTCCAGGCATGTCTTTCTTACCACCAAGCCTTACTGAATGGTTACAGGATGTTTAGATTCTAGATTTAAGATATGGTCTTGACTAGAGTGGTGCTGTAAGATAAAGCAGTGGACTGTGAGGTCGCTTTGTCCACAAGGTCTGCAGTTCAAACTCACCAGCCGCTCCTTGGAAATCCTACACAGGGTCGCTATGAGTCGGAGAAACCAAATCGATACTACAACAACAGCAGCAACAGAAATTTAGTAAGATGGAAGTTAAAGTCTCCCAGTGGCAGAACTGAAATTATATAGGGCTTGCCTTGAAAAACATTTATTAAAATGATGGACCAGTTTCATGAGATTGTGAATACAAAAGAATATTAGATCAAATCAGAACCCATATCCAGTCCTGCTTTGTCTACAATCCTTGTATTTGCAAGGGTCAGAAATCCAACTCCAACCAGCTTAAGCATTGGCTTACTGATGGTTTTACTGGAAAAGATACTGAGACTCTCATACTAGCTGAGCTCAACGTTCTCATGGCCTAGAACTGGTCCTCTGGGGGCCCAGGTGGGTATCTCTGCCCACCTGTCAATGGGACCATTCTACAAACAGGCTCTATTCACAAAATGGGGAAGGGTGTTGTCCGCTGCTGCAGAGCCAGGCTTATTTATATCTTCCTTCATTTATATCCTCAAGTACCGTATTTTTGTACAAATAACACTGCCTGTTTTGCCAATCATTCTTCCCCTGGGAGGTGTTTTCGTGTGTGCTTCTTACCAATTTTTGTTTTTAAATATGTTGCTGTATAAAAAAAAAAAAGAAAAAATCACATAGCAGGGTTATAAAAAATACCTAAAGGAAGAAGAACAATTGGCAACCATATATAGAAGAAAAAAAGTATGTTATTTGTGTAAACATATGATATTTCTGTACTTAATTTAAATTCTTGGTCTGCTGTTATAGATATGTACTTCAAAAGATATATGTTGTTGTTAAGTGCCGTTGAGTTGGTTCCAACCCATAGCGACCCTATATAGGGTTTCCAAGGAGTGACTGGTGAGCTTGAACCACCAACCTTGTGGTTCGAACCAACTTTAAAGTCCAGTGCATTAACCCACAGCACCACACCAGAAGTCCTCAAAAGAAACGGTGTATATTGCCTAGTATATAATTTTGGGGGGGAGATAATGATATTCACTGAATAATCCAGTATTTTGGCAGTTATCAACTGTGTTAGGAAAAGGCCAGAGGCCAGGCCTGCTGAGTTTAAGAAGAGGGAGGACAATGCTCCCAGCCACCATTGCAAACTGCCCCTCCACCAGAGGACTTATCTGGACAGAATCATATTTAAAACTTCTTAGAACAAAGCAGTTTAGAGAGGAGGCATTCTTCCTTGGTGGTAATGTACCAGCCCTAGGGGCGGGGCTTAAGAAGGAAATGACTGCAAGAGGCAGCCACAGGCAGCTGACCAGCACCTTCTGACATCAAGTCTTTGAATTTCCCTGATCATTTCCCTAAGAACAGCAGTATCCACAACTTGACTTCTAGAGCTGATTTCTGAAGAGATGCAGTGCTAGAATTGTCCTGAAACCATTTGAAAGAGAGACTGGGGTAAAACATCAGCTATTCTGGAGTCTGCACCCTCACACTGCCTGAGAATTGCCTCCTGACTCTCCCCCTGACACCCCCATCACCACTGTGAATGTAAACACACACAGCCCAATTCAAGAAAGTCACAAACCTCCCCTGACATTTGTTAGGCTACTTATTTGCTTTGCTTTTGTTTTTGTATTTTGGTAGTTCCAGAATCTTGCTTCTCCAGGGTTGATTTTGGCAAAGAGAACCTGTACTATTTCACCATTTGGTAGAACCAGAAATCCCCTATTCATCCAATCTTCCTGATTCACATATTCCCAAACTGGTAACTGCAGTAGGAAAAAAAAGTGTCTCTCCAAATGTTTGCCTATTAGTCCCAGGGATGAACTCTGATTGGTCCAATTTGAGTAATATGCCCCTAGTGACCAGCAGGAGAGAGCTCTGTGATCAGAAGAAGGGAGAATGGGGGGCTGCCAAGACAATATGACAATCATAGTCCATTGCAGAATCTACACCGAGTCCCAGAAAATACCCTGATAGAGGGTAACACTGCAGCTCTCAGGTCTGATGCCAAGTGCCTGGCATCTGAAATCAATAGGGCTCCCTTTAGGTGTTTAATATGTTTCTCATCAATCCTGTGTTCAAAGAAGGAAAAGGTATAAACTTTTATAAAAATCTGCAATACTTTACACTGTGTTTCAACAGGAAAAGACTTGTTTATATTTGGCATTCACTAAGGGACAGTAAAATATACTTTTAGAGTGCTATAAAAAATGGATTATGCATTATGAACATATCAGTCATCATTTCAATTTGTCATGAATGCTGTGATTTGTACTGGAGGCAGAAATAGGCTTGGCAGCTTTGCAGCAAAAATAGATATTTTTGCTTTCTGCTGTGGTGTTTGCAATATATTATTCTAGCAATAAAGTATTTGCTAGCTGTCTTTATGTTATGTGCAGTAGGTAAATATAATGATTACTGGAGGCGCTAATAAAGGTGGAAGTAGATTTTGTTAATAGTTCTCCTCTCTCTCCTTTATAATACGGAAATCCAGAGGGCAGCCCAGAAAATATTTGCTCTAAATAACACAAACAAAATAGCCAGGTTTTCAAAGTGAATAAATGAGACATTCAAATCAATGCTTGGAAAGTGGGAAGATTTTAAAGCAACAGCAATACTACCTCGTCCGAATCATAAATATATCCATATGCTTAATGTCCATGTGTAAAGGTCTTTGTAGTGCACAAAGGGACATTTTTAGCAACACTTTTAGGACTGCTGATAAACAGTCAACTAAATGATGTTCACATAAAGGGAACCGATTTTCCTACATCTCAACTACTTCACATGTAGAGAAATCAGCTTTTTCATTATAGTTCAAGACTAATACCTCCAAAGAAACTCTACAAAGCCCATTGTGTCATCGCAGCTATTATCACAGAAAAAAATCTGAATTGGCATATCACCTATGCATAATGAGCTTAATTATGATTCCTATTGTTCCCAGGTAACCCACCTTTTTGATAATGGAGCCACTGTCTTCTTTGCTGTTTTCATGGCAGTATGGGGTAAGTGTTACATCACGTAACTTGAGTTTCCCTCATGTGTGCTCTTTAGAAGTCTGACTGGGTATGAAAGGGAAGAGCCTGAGCAAATTAAATTGTTTTTTCTACTAGAACCAAGCTGATAAATAATCATTTGTTTTCTTTGAAAGACAATATTGAAGAGGAGAAGCCCATCTGAAATCTCTGCTTACTTTAAGCTTTCCACAATTTGATCAGCACTCCATTATTGAAGTAAAGCCCACTTCCTGTTGCTGTTGTTAGATGCACAGCAGAACGAAACACTGCCTGATCCTGGGCCAATATCACTATTGATGCCAGGCTTGAGTCCATTGATGCTGCCACTTGGTTAATCCATCTTGTTGGATTCCTTTTTTTCTCTGACCCTCCACCTTACCAAACATGATATCCTTCTCCAGTGACTGGTCCCTCCTGACAAAATGTCCGAAGCATGACAGACGAAGTTTGGCCATCCTGGCCTCCAAGGAGCACTCTGGATGCACTTCTTCCAAAACAGATCTGTCGGTTCTTTAGGCAGCCCATGGCACTTTCAATATTCTCCTCCAACACCATAACTCAAAAGTATCAATTCTTCTACGGTCTTCCTTATTCACTGTTCACCACTCATCTGTCAGTTTGTTGTACTGTGGTGGTTTGTGAGTTGCTGTGATTCTGAAAGCTATGCCACCGGTATTTTAAATACCAGCATGGTCACGCATGGTATACAGGTTTCAGATGAGCTTCCAGACAAAGACAGACTAGGAAGAAGGAGTGATGAACTACTTGCAAATATTTAGTCACTGAAAACCTTATGAATAGCAGAGAAACACTTCCTGTAGGAGACAAAAACAAAACTTAAGGAACAACAGAAGTCCTGATGAGACCTGGATACCCATCTTAGTATATACAAAAACTTGATTTTCTTCTCATTCCATTTCTCAACTTTTGAAGCCCTTTTATATGTTGAAACTTTTCTCATCGAGGTAATGTGTAAGAACCCATCACTGGCTTTCTTCTAACTATGGTCAAAATCAATCCCTATAAACAAAGTTTATACATTATGGGACTAAAATAAATTTTTTCAATTTTAGTTCAAGACAATGTCATTGTTGTTTCCATTAAATATAGGCAATAGTCCTATAATAACAAGATATAATAGAAACACCCAACGCTTTGGAAACAGCAGGACTTGGTTCAAATCCCAACTCCACTGCTTAATGGGTTGTTTGATTTGAGGCAAGTTACTTAACCCACCTCTTTTGAAAGTAAGTTTAATAACATTCAGCTAACCACAAAGTCAGCAGTTCACACCGAGCAACTGCTCCTCAGAAACCCTACACAGGGTCACTCTAAGCCAGAACCAACTCTCTGGCCCTTAACAACACTTTAAACCCAACAGAAAGCTGAAGTTTTCTGCTTCAGTAAAGATTTACAGCCTCAGAAACTCTATACAGGACTGTTCCAATTCAAAGGTGACTTGCTAGCACCTAACAACAACAGTATAGTCAAATAATTATGAAGATTTAATTTGATGGCACAGAAGGCATCTTGTTGTTGTTGTTAAGTGCCCTTGAGTCAGTTCCAACTCACAGTGACCCTGTATACAGTTTTCAAGGGGCAGTTGGTGAGCTTGAACCGCCGACCTTGCAGTTCAAAATGACATTGCAATCCAGAACATTAGCCCACAACACAACACCAGAGCTCCAGAAAGCATCTAGATAGATTTATACTGACGTTTTAGTAACATGAGACAAACTTTTATGCTATATATTTTCAGTATGATTTGAACTTTTTACATGGTGTATTTCTTGTATAATTTAAAATTCCATAAACTGGAGTTTGAAGTTATACAACACTTAGCTTAAGCTCATGTTTTTCCTCATATGTAGAATGAATTATCAGAACCTTCCCCATCTTTCAGAACCCAGATGAGATGCCATCTGCTGCAGCCAGAGATGTCTTCCTTCTTTGAACTTCTATAGCATTTTGTTTCTGTCATTCATCAAGCACTTATAATTCTTTGCAAACTAAACTTATCCCTCCCTGGTTGGCTGGTGTAGTGCTGTGGTAACCATATGCCTACAAGGAAAACAAGTTAATCCAATTATTATTAAAATGTATGCACCTACTACTAGAGCCAGTGATGATGAAATTGAAGAATTCTACCAGCTTCTTCAGTCTGGAGTTGATCAACCATGCAATCAAGATGTATTGATAATTACTGGCGATTGGAATGTAAAGGTTGGAAAAAGAGGAAGGATCAGTAGCTGGAAAATAGGGCCTTAGTGATAGAAATGATGCTGCAGATCACATGATAGAATTTTGCAATGCCAATGACCTCTTCATTGCAAATACCTTTTTAAACATAAGATGACTATACCCATGGACCTCACCAGAAGGAATACACAGAAATCAAATTGAATATATCTGTGGAAAAAGATAGTGGAAAAGTTCCATATCATCAGTCAAAAGAAGGCCAAAGGCAGACTATGGCAAAGACCAACAATTACTCATAATGCAAGTTCAGGCTAAAGGTAAAGAAAATTAAACCAAGTCCACAACTGCCAAAGCATGACTTAGACATATCCCACCTGAGTTTAGAGATCATTTCAAGAACAGATTAGCTGCATTAGACACTAATGACTGAAGACCAGAAGAGTTGTGGGATAACATCAAGAACATCATACAGGAAGAAAGTAAAAGGTCATTAAGAAGACGAGAAAGAAGGAAAAGACCAAAATGGATATCAGTAGAGATTCTGAAACTTGTTCTACAGTGTTAAGATGCTAAAGCAAATGGAAGAAATGAGGAGGTAAAAGAGCTGAACAGAAAATTTCCAAGACCAGATCGAGAAGACAAACAAGATCAGATTGAAAATACAAAGTCAAACAATGTAACAAAATGTGCAAAGACCTGGAGTTAGGAAAACAAAAGGGTAGAACATGCTTAACATTTCTCAAGCTGAGGGAATTTAAGAAAAATTCAAGCCTCAACTTGCACTATTGAAGGATTCGATGGGCAAAGTATTGAATGATGCAGAAAGCATCAATAAGAAAAATAAACAGAGACATTGTACCAAAAGGAAATGGTCGATGTTCAACCATTTCAAGAGGTAAAATAGGATCAAGAGCAAGTGATCCTGAAGGAAGAAGTCCAAGGTGCATTGAAGGTATTGGCAAAGAGCAGGGCTGTGGGAACTGATGGAATACAAATTGAAATCTTTCAACAAACTGATGCAGCACTGGAGGCACTCATTCATCTATGCTAAGAAATTTAGAAGACAACTACCTGGCTCTTGATTGTCATCCAAGGACAGAAATCCC